>NC_083829.1:1565791-1927653 GCF_015708825.2 Lethenteron reissneri | reverse complement strand
ACCAAGATTTACCCTCACCAGTGTCTCATCACCAAGATTTACCATCACCAGTATCTCATCACCAAGATTTACCCTCGCCAGTGTCTCATCACCAAGATTTACCCTCACCAGTGTCTCATCACCAAGATTTGCCCTCACCAGTGTCTCATCACCAAGATTTACCCTCACCAGTGTCTCATCACCAAGATTTACCATCACCAGTATCTCATCACCAAGATGAACCCTCACCAGTATCTCATCACCAAGATTTACCCTCACCAGTGTTTCATCACCAAGATTTACCATCACCAGTATCTCATCACCAAGATGAACCCTCACCAGTATCTCATCACCAAGATTTACCCTCACCAGTATCTCATCACCAAGATTTACCTTCACCAGTGTCTCATCACCAAGATTTATCCTCACCAGTGTCTCATCACCAAGATTTACCATCACCAGTATCTCATCACCAAGATTTACCCTCACCAGTGTCTCATCACCAAGATTTACCCTCACCAGTGTCTCATCACCAAGATTTACCCTCACCAGTATCTCATCACCAAGATTTACCCTCACCAGCATCTCATCACCAAGATTTACCCTCACCAGCATCTCATCACCAAGATTTACCATCACCAGTGTCTCATCACCAAGATTTACCCTCACCAGTATCTCATCACCAAGATTTACCCTCACCAGTATCTCATCACCAAGATTTACCATCACCAGTGTCTCATCACCAAGATTTACCCTCACCAGTATCTCATCACCAAGATGTACCCTTACCAGTATCTCATCACCAAGATTTACCCTCACCAGTATCTCATCACCAAGATTTACCTTCACCAGTGTCTCATCACCAAGATTTACCCTCACCAGTGTCTCATCACCAAGATTTACCATCACCAGTATCTCATCACCAAGATTTACCCTCACCAGTGTCTCATCACCGAGATTTACCCTCACCAGTGTCTCATCACCAAGATTTGCCCTCACCAGTGTCTCATCACCAAGATTTACCCTCACAAGTGTCTCATCACCAAGATTTACCATCACCAGTATCTCATCACCAAGATGAACCCTCACCAGTATCTCATCACCAAGATTTACCCTCACCAGTGTTTCATCACCAAGAATTACCATCACCAGTATCTCATCACCAAGATGAACCCTCACCAGTATCTCATCACCAAGATTTACCCTCACCAGTGTCTCATCACCAAGATTTACCATCACCAGCATCTCATCACCAAGATGAACCCTCACCAGTATCTCATCACCAAGATTTACCCTCACAGTTTCTCATCACAAAGATTTACCCTCACCAGAATCTCATCACCAAGATTTACACTCACCAGTATCTCATCACCAAGATTTACCCTCACCAGAATCTCATCACCAAGATTTACCCTCACCAGTGTCTCATCACCAAGATTTACCCTCACAGTATCTCATCACCAAGATTTACCCTCACCAGAATCTCATCACCAAGATTTACCCTCACCAGTATCTCATCACCAAGATTTACCCTCACCAGAATCTCATCACCAAGATTTACCCTCACCAGTGTCTCATCACCAAGATTTACCCTCACTAGAATCTCATCACCAAGATTTACTCTCACCAGTATCTCATCACCAAGATTTACCCTCACAGTATCTCATCACCAAGATTTACCCTCACCAGAATCTCATCACCAAGATTTACCCTCACCAGAATCTCATCACCAAGATTTACCCTCACCAGTGTCTCATCACCAAGATTTACCCTCACAGTATCTCATCACCAAGATTTACCCTCACCAGTGTCTCATCACCAAGATTTACCCTCACCAGTGTCTCATCACCAAGATTTACTCTCACCAGTATCTCATCACCAAGATTTACCCTCACAGTATCTCATCACCAAGATTTACCCTCACCAGAATCTCATCACCAAGATTTACCCTCACCATAATCTCATCACCAAGATTTACCCTCACCAGTGTCTCATCACCAAGATTTACCCTCACAGTATCTCATCACCAAGATTTACCCTCACCAGTATCTCATCACCAAGATTTACCCTCACAGTATCTCATCACCAAGATTTACTCTCACCAGTATCTCATCACCAAGATTTACCCTCACAGTATCTCATCACCAAGATTTACCCTCACCAGAATCTCATCACCAAGATTTACCCTCACCAGAATCTCATCACCAAGATTTACCCTCACCAGTGTCTCATCACCAAGATTTACCCTCACAGTATCTCATCACCAAGATTTACCCTCACCAGTGTCTCATCACCAAGATTTACCCTCACCAGTGTCTCATCACCAAGATTTACCCTCACCAGTGTCTCATCACCAAGATTTACCCTCACCAGTATCTCATCACCAAGATTTACCCTCACCAGTGTTTCATCACCAAGATTTACCATCACCAGTATCTCATCACCAAGATTTACCCTCACCAGTGTCTCATCACCAAGATTTACCCTCACCAGTGTCTCATCACCAAGATTTACCATCACCAGCATCTCATCACCAAGATGAACCCTCACCAGTATCTCATCACCAAGATTTACCCTCACAGTGTCTCATCACAAAGATTTACCCTCACAGTATCTCATCACCAAGATTTACCCTCACCAGTATCTCATCACCAAGATTTACCCTCACCAGTGTCTCATCACCAAGATTTACCCTCACCAGTGTCTCATCACCAAGATTTACCCTCACCATTATCTCATCACCAAGATTTACCCTCACCAGTATCTCATCACCAAGATTTACCCTCACCAGTGTCTCATCACCAAGATTTACCCTCACAGTATCTCATCACCAAGATTTACCCTCACCAGTGTCTCATCACCAAGATTTACTCTCACCAGTATCTCATCACCAAGATTTACCCTCACAAGTGTCTCATCACCAAGATTTACCCTCACCAGTATCTCATCACCAAGATTTACCCTCACCAGAGTCTCATCACCAAGATTTACCCTCACCAGTGTCTCATCACCAAGATTTACCCTCACCAGTGTCTCATCACCAAGATTTACCCTCACCAGAATCTCATCACCAAGATTTACCCTCACAGTATCTCATCACCAAGATTTACCCTCACCAGTATCTCATCACCAAGATTTACCCTCACCAGTGTCTCATCACCAAGATTTACTCTCACCAGTATCTCATCACCAAGATTTACCCTCACCAGAATCTCATCACCAAGATTTACCCTCACCAGTATCTCATCACTAAGATTTACCCTCACCAGTGTCTCATCACCAAGATTTACCCTCACCAGTATCTCATCACCAAGATTTACCCTCACCAGTGTCTCATCACCAAGATTTACCCTCACAGTGTCTCATCACCAAGATTTACCCTCACAGTATCTCATCACCAAGATTTACCCTCACCAGAATCTCATCACCAAGATTTACCCTCACAGTATCTCATCACCAAGATTTACCCTCACCAGAATCTCATCACCAAGATTTACCCTTACAGTGTCTCATCACCAAGATTTACCCTCACCAGAATCTCATCACCAAGATTTACCTTCACCAGTATCTCATCACCAAGATTTACCCTCACAGTATCTCATCACCAAGATTTACCCTCACCAGTGTCTCATCACCAAGATTTACCCTCACCAGAATCTCATCACCAAGATTTACCCTCACAGTGTCTCATCACCAAGATTTACCCTCACAGTGTCTCATCACCAAGATTTACCCTCACAGTATCTCATCACCAAGATTTACCCTCACCAGAATCTCATCACCAAGATTTACCCTCACAGTATCTCATCACCAAGATTTACCCTCACCAGTCTCTCATCACCAAGATTTACCCTCACCAGAATCTCATCACCAAGATTTACCCTCACAGTGTCTCATCACCAAGATTTACCCTCACAGTGTCTCATCACCAAGATTTACCCTCACCAGTGTTTCATCACCAAGATTTACCATCACCAGTATCTCATCACCAAGATTTACCCTCACCAGTGTCTCATCACCAAGATTTACCCTCACCAGTGTCTCATCACCAAGATTTACCATCACCAGCATCTCATCACCAAGATGAACCCTCACCAGTATCTCATCACCAAGATTTACCCTCACAGTGTCTCATCACCAAGATTTACCCTCACAGTATCTCATCACCAAGATTTACCCTCACCAGTATCTCATCACCAAGATTTACCCTCACCAGTGTCTCATCACCAAGATTTACCCTCACCAGTGTCTCATCACCAAGATTTACCCTCACCATTATCTCATCACCAAGATTTACCCTCACCAGTATCTCATCACCAAGATTTACCCTCACCAGTGTCTCATCACCAAGATTTACCCTCACAGTATCTCATCACCAAGATTTACCCTCACCAGTGTCTCATCACCAAGATTTACTCTCACCAGTATCTCATCACCAAGATTTACCCTCACAAGTGTCTCATCACCAAGATTTACCCTCACCAGTATCTCATCACCAAGATTTACCCTCACCAGAGTCTCATCACCAAGATTTACCCTCACCAGTGTCTCATCACCAAGATTTACCCTCACCAGTGTCTCATCACCAAGATTTACCCTCACAGTATCTCATCACCAAGATTTACCCTCACCAGTGTCTCATCACCAAGATTTACCCTCACCAGAATCTCATCACCAAGATTTACCCTCACAGTATCTCATCACCAAGATTTACCCTCACCAGTATCTCATCACCAAGATTTACCCTCACCAGTGTCTCATCACCAAGATTTACTCTCACCAGTATCTCATCACCAAGATTTACCCTCACCAGAATCTCATCACCAAGATTTACCCTCACCAGTATCTCATCACTAAGATTTACCCTCACCAGTGTCTCATCACCAAGATTTACCCTCACCAGTATCTCATCACCAAGATTTACCCTCACCAATGTCTCATCACCAAGATTTACCCTCACAGTGTCTCATCACCAAGATTTACCCTCACAGTATCTCATCACCAAGATTTACCCTCACCAGAATCTCATCACCAAGATTTACCCTCACAGTATCTCATCACCAAGATTTACCCTCACCAGAATCTCATCACCAAGATTTACCCTTACAGTGTCTCATCACCAAGATTTACCCTCACCAGAATCTCATCACCAAGATTTACCCTCACCAGTATCTCATCACCAAGATTTACCCTCACAGTATCTCATCACCAAGATTTACCCTCACCAGTGTCTCATCACCAAGATTTACCCTCACCAGAATCTCATCACCAAGATTTCCCCTCACAGTGTCTCATCACCAAGATTTACCCTCACAGTGTCTCATCACCAAGATTTACCCTCACAGTATCTCATCACCAAGATTTACCCTCACCAGAATCTCATCACCAAGATTTACCCTCACAGTATCTCATCACCAAGATTTACCCTCACCAGTGTCTCATCACCAAGATTTACCCTCACCAGAATCTCATCACCAAGATTTACCCTCACAGTGTCTCATCACCAAGATTTACCCTCACAGTGTCTCATCACCAAGATTTACCCTCACAGTATCTCATCACCAAGATTTACCCTCACCAGAATCTCATCACCAAGATTTACCCTAACAGTATCTCATCACCAAGATTTACCCTCACCAGTATCTCATCACCAAGATTTACCCTCACCAGAATCTCATCACCAAGATTTACCCTCACAGTATCTCATCACCAAGATTTACCCTCACCAGTGTCTCATCACCAAGATTTACCCTCACCAGAATCTCATCACCAAGATTTACCCTCACAGTGTCTCATCACCAAGATTTACCCTCACCAGAATCTCATCACCAAGATTTACCCTCACCAGAATCTCATCACCAAGATTTACCCTCACCATAATCTCATCACCAAGATTTACCCTCACCAGTGTCTCATCACCAAGATTTACCCTCACAGTATCTCATCACCAAGATTTACCCTCACCAGTATCTCATCACCAAGATTTACCCTCACAGTATCTCATCACCAAGATTTACTCTCACCAGTATCTCATCACCAAGATTTACCCTCACAGTATCTCATCACCAAGATTTACCCTCACCAGAATCTCATCACCAAGATTTACCCTCACCAGAATCTCATCACCAAGATTTACCCTCACCAGTGTCTCATCACCAAGATTTACCCTCACAGTATCTCATCACCAAGATTTACCCTCACCAGTGTCTCATCACCAAGATTACCCTCACCAATTACCCTCACCAAGATACCCTCACAGTGTCTCATCACCAAGATTTACCCTCACCAGTGTCTCATCACCAAGATTTACCCTCACCAGTATCTCATCACCAAGATTTACCCTCACCAGTGTTTCATCACCAAGATTTACCATCACCAGTATCTCATCACCAAGATTTACCCTCACCAGATGTCTCATCACCAAGATTTACCCTCACCAGTGATCTCATCACCAAGATTTACCCATCACCAGCATCTCATCACCAAGATGACCCTCACCAGTATCTCATCACCAAGATTTACCCTCACAGTGTCTCATCACCAAGATTTACCCTCACAGTATCTCATCACCAGATTTACCCTCACCAGTATCTCATCACCAAGATTACCCTCACCAGTGTCTCATCACCAAGATTTACCCTCACCAGTGTCTCACCAAGATTTACCCTCACCAGTATCTCATCACCAAGATTTACCCTCACCAGTATCTCATCACCAAGATTTACCCTCACCAGTGTCTCATCACCAAGATTTACCCTCACAGTATCTCATCACCAGATTTACCCTCACCAGTCTCATCACCAAGATTTACCCTCACAGTATCTCATCACCAAGATTTACCCTCACAGTATCTCACCAAGATTTACCCTCACCAGTATCTCATCACCAAGATTTACCCTCACCAGATCTCATCACCAAGATTTACCCTCACCAGTCTCATCACCAAGATTTACCCTCACCAGTGTCTCATCACCAAGATTTACCCTCACCAGATCTCATCACCAAGATTTACCCTCACAGTATCATCACCAAGATTTACCCTCACCAGTATCTCATCACCAAGATTTACCCTCACCAGTGTCTCATCACCAAGATTTACCCTCACAGTTCTCATCACCAAGATTTACCCTCACCAGCTCATCACCAAGATTTACCTCACCAGTATCTCATCACCAAGATTTACCCTCACCAGAATCTCATCACCAAGATTTACCCTCACCAGTAATCTCATCACTAAGATTTACCCTCACCAGTGATCTCATCACCAAGATTTACCCTCACCAGTATCTCATCACCAAGATTTACCCTCACCAGGTCTCATCACCAAGATTACCCTCACAGTGTTCATCACCAAGGATTTTATCCCTCACAAGTATCTCATCCAGATTTACCCTCACCAGAATGTCTCATCACCAAGATTTACCCTCACAGTATCTCATCACCAAGATTTACCCTCACCAGTACTCATCACCAAGATTTACCCTCACAGTGAATCTCATCACCAAGATTACCCTCACAGTAATCTCATCACCAAGATTTACCCCTTCACCAGTATCTCATCACCAAGATTTACCCTCACAGTATCTCATCACCAAGATTTACCCTCACCAGTGTCTCATCACCAAGATTTACCCTCACCAGAATCTCATCACCAAGATTTACCCTCACCAGTGATCTCATCACCAAGATTTACCCTCACAGTGTCTCATCACCAAGAATTACCCTCCCAGTTATCTCATCACCAAGATTTACCCTCACCAGTAATCTCATCACCAAGATTTACCCTCACAGTATCTCATCACCAAGATTTACCCTCACCAGAATCTCATCACCAAGATTTACCCTCACAGTATCTCATCACCAAGATTTACCCTCACCAGTCTCTCATCACCAAGATTTACCCTCACCAGAATCTCCATCACCAAGATTTACCCTCACAGTGTCTCATCACCAAGATTTACCCTCACAGTGTCTCATCACCAAGATTTACCCTCACCAGTATTCTCATCACCAGATTTACCATCACCAGTATCTCATCACCAAGATTTACCCTCACCAGTGTCTCATCACCAAGATTTACCCTCACCAGTGTCTCATCACCAAGATTTACCATCACCAGCATCTCATCACCAAGATGACCCTCACCAGGTATCTCATCACCAAGATTTACCCTCACAGTGTCTCATCACCAAGATTTACCCTCACCAGTATCTCATCACCAAGATTTACCCTCACCAGTATCTCATCACCAAGATTTACCCTCACCAGTGTCTCATCACCAAGATTTACCCTCACCAGTGTCTCATTATCTCATCACCAAGATTTACCCTCACCAGTATCTCATCACAAGATTTACCCTCACCAGTGTCTCATCACCAAGATTTACCCTCACAGTATCTCATCACCAAGATTTACCCTCACCAGTGTCTCATCACCAAGATTTACTCTCACCAGTATCTCATCACCAAGATTTACCCTCACAAGTGTCTCATCACCAAGATTTACCCTCACCAGTATCTCATCACCAAGATTTACCCTCACCAGAGTCTCATCACCAAGATTTACCCTCACCAGTGTCTCATCACCAAGATTTACCCTCACCAGTGTCTCATCACCAAGATTTACCCTCACAGTATCTCATCACCAAGATTTACCCTCACCAGTGTCTCATCACCAAGATTTACCCTCACCAGAATCTCATCACCAAGATTTACCCTCACAGTATCTCATCACCAAGATTTACCCTCACCAGTATCTCATCACCAAGATTTACCCTCACCAGTGTCTCATCACCAAGATTTACTCTCACCAGTATCTCATCACCAAGATTTACCCTCACCAGAATCTCATCACCAAGATTTACCCTCACCAGTATCTCATCACTAAGATTTACCCTCACCAGTGTCTCATCACCAAGATTTACCCTCACCAGTATCTCATCACCAAGATTTACCCTCACCAGTGTCTCATCACCAAGATTACCCTCACAGTGTCTCATCACCAAGATTTACCCTCACAGTATCTCATCACCAAGATTTACCCTCACCAGAATCTCATCACCAAGATTTACCCTCACAGTATCTCATCACCAAGATTTACCCTCACCAGAATCTCATCACCAAGATTTACCCTTACAGTGTCTCATCACCAAGATTTACCCTCACCAGAATCTCATCACCAAGATTTACCCTCACCAGTATCTCATCACCAAGATTTACCCTCACAGTATCTCATCACCAAGATTTACCCTCACCAGTGTCTCATCACCAAGATTTACCCTCACCAGAATCTCATCACCAAGATTTCCCCTCACCAAGATTTACCCTCACAGTGTCTCATCACCAAGATTTACCCTCACAGTGTCTCATCACCAAGATTTACCCTCACAGTATCTCATCACCAAGATTTACCCTCACCAGAATCTCATCACCAAGATTTACCCTCACAGTATCTCATCACCAAGATTTACCCTCACCAGTGTCTCATCACCAAGATTTACCCTCACCAGAATCTCATCACCAAGATTTACCCTCACAGTGTCTCATCACCAAGATTTACCCTCACAGTGTCTCATCACCAAGATTTACCCTCACAGTATCTCATCACCAAGATTTACCCTCACCAGAATCTCATCACCAAGATTTACCCTAACAGTATCTCATCACCAAGATTTACCCTCACCAGTATCTCATCACCAAGATTTACCCTCACCAGAATCTCATCACCAAGATTTACCCTCACAGTATCTCATCACCAAGATTTACCCTCACCAGTGTCTCATCACCAAGATTTACCCTCACCAGAATCTCATCACCAAGATTTACCCTCACAGTGTCTCATCACCAAGATTTACCCTCACAGTGTCTCATCACCAAGATTTACCCTCACAGTATCTCATCACCAAGATTTACCCTCACTAGAATCTCATCACCAAGATTTACCCTCACAGTATCTCATCACCAAGATTTACCCTCACCAGTATCTCATCACCAAGATTTACCCCAGTCATCACCAAGATTACCCTCACAGATCTCATCACCTAGATTTACCCTCACAGTGTCTCATCACCAAGATTTACCCTCACAGTGTCTCATCACCAAGATTTACCCTCACAGTATCTCATCACCAAGATTTACCCTCACCAGAATCTCATCACCAAGATTTACCCTCACAGTATCTCATCACCAAGATTTACCCTCACCAGTATCTCATCACCAAGATTTACCCTCACCAGAATCTCATCACCAAGATTTACCCTCACAGTATCTCATCACCAAGATTTACCCTCACAGTATCTCATCACCAAGATTTACCCTCACCAGAATCTCATCACCAAGATTTACCCTCACCAGTATCTCATCACCAAGATTTACCCTCACAGTATCTCATCACCAAGATTTACCCTCACCAGTGTCTCATCACCAAGATTTACCCTCACCAGAATCTCATCACCAAGATTTACCCTCACAGTGTCTCATCACCAAGATTTACCCTCACAGTGTCTCATCACCAAGATTTACCCTCACAGTATCTCATCACCAAGATTTACCCTCACCAGAATCTCATCACCAAGATTTACCCTCACAGTATCTCATCACCAAGATTTACCCTCACCAGTATCTCATCACCAAGATTTACCCTCACAGTGTCTCATCACCAAGATTTACCCTCACAGTGTCTCATCACCAAGATTTACCCTCACAGTATCTCATCACCAAGATTTACCCTCACCAGAATCTCATCACCAAGATTTACCCTAACAGTATCTCATCACCAAGATTTACCCTCACCAGTATCTCATCACCAAGATTTACCCTCACCAGAATCTCATCACCAAGATTTACCCTCACAGTATCTCATCACCAAGATTTACCCTCACCAGTGTCTCATCACCAAGATTTACCCTCACCAGAATCTCATCACCAAGATTTACCCTCACAGTGTCTCATCACCAAGATTTACCCTCACAGTGTCTCATCACCAAGATTTACCCTCACAGTATCTCATCACCAAGATTTACCCTCACTAGAATCTCATCACCAAGATTTACCCTCACAGTATCTCATCACCAAGATTTACCCTCACCAGTATCTCATCACCAAGATTTACCCTCACAGTATCTCATCACCAAGATTTACCCTCACCAGTGTCTCATCACCAAGATTTACCCTCACCAAAATCTCATCACCTAGATTTACCCTCACAGTGTCTCATCACCAAGATTTACCCTCACAGTGTCTCATCACCAAGATTTACCCTCACAGTATCTCATCACCAAGATTTACCCTCACCAGAATCTCATCACCAAGATTTACCCTCACAGTATCTCATCACCAAGATTTACCCTCACCAGTATCTCATCACCAAGATTTACCCTCACCAGAATCTCATCACCAAGATTTACCCTCACAGTATCTCATCACCAAGATTTACCCTCACCAGTGTCTCATCACCAAGATTTACCCTCACCAGAATCTCATCACCAAGATTTACCCTCACAGTATCTCATCAGCAAGATTTACCCTCACCAGTGTCTCATCACCAAGATTTACTCTCACCAGAATCTCATCACCAAGATTTACCCTCACAGAATCTCATCACCAAGATTTACTCTCACCAGTGTCTCATCACCAAGATTTACCCTCACAGTATCTCATCACCAAGATTTACCCTCACCAGTGTCTCATCACCAAGATTTACCCTCACCAGAATCTCATCACCAAGATTTACCCTCACAGAATCTCATCACCAAGATTTACCCTCACCAGTGTCTCATCACCAAGATTTACCCTCACCAGAATCTCATCACCAAGATTTACCCTCACAGTATCTCATCACCAAGATTTACCCTCACCAGTGTCTCATCACCAAGATTTACTCTCACCAGAATCTCATCACCAAGATTTACCCTCACAGAATCTCATCACCAAGATTTACTCTCACCAGTGTCTCATCACCAAGATTTACTCTCACCAGAATCTCATCACCAAGATTTACCCTCACAGAATCTCATCACCAAGATTTACTCTCACCAGTGTCTCATCACCAAGATTTACCCTCACCAGTATCTCATCACCAAGATTTACCCTCACCAGTATCTCATCACCAAGATTTACCCTCACCAGTATCTCATCACCAAGATTTACCCTCACAGTATCTCATCACCAAGATTTACCCTCACCAGAATCTCATCACCAAGATTTACCCTCACAGAATCTCATCACCAAGATTTTCTCTCACCAGTGTCTCATCACCAAGATTTACCCTCACCAGTATCTCATCACCAAGATTTACCCTCACCAGTATCTCATCACCAAGATTTACCCTCACCAGAATCTCATCACCAAGATTTACCCATCTTGCACATCGTGTCTTGGTCTTGGTGTATTCTGGGGCTGGTTTTTTTCTGTTGCCCAAGTTTGGGAATTGGTGTGCGAGTGCAATTTGAACTCAAATGCTTTAACTATTTAGCGTATTTGAACCTTATGGTGGGACCCCGGGGTCCGGAATAAACGTAAGTCCAAATCGTGATTAATTTATTTATTTTTGGCGACTCCGTCCCACCGCGCACATAAACGCCGTGACCCACCTGGCGCAGATCGTCCTGTTGTCGTGTCGTCCAAGCGCAGCGGCGAGGACGAATGCGCAGAAGAAACAAAACTTTGAAACTTCAATTAGCGCATCGCGTAGAGCTCGTCTAGAGGAATAGATCGCCGTATCGCTCGCCTTCAACAGACATACAATGACGTCGCAACGCAGTTCATGCGAGAGCCGGGGGCTTATGGGACCCCGGGGTCCCGCCATAAGGTTAATTTGTTCTCAGTGATTCGCTCACCTTTCCTGTACTTTGGACCCCTATCGTTTTTGTCGAAACATTCTGACCCACCCCCGACTGGACTTCTGTGAAAAAATCTTCATAGCTCATCGGTTTTCTCCAGGATGAATACAGACTCTGATTCTGACACACGGCTCACACAGCACAACCCTTGTTCCTCTGATCATATCTACAACACTCGCCACCTGCCATGTTCTTTTTAAATCCTTTATATTAAGTTCACTTGCTTGCTTGCTTGCGCGCTTACGACCGTGCAAATCTTTCGGTAGTTTTTTAACCCACTTCCCGTGATCCAATCGAGCTGACATTTTGCACACAGACTCGTTGTGTATGACAATTTATTTTCGTGAAAAAAAATTCCATAACTTTACACTTTTTAGGAAAAAAAATTATATTTAATTACCAATTGCTTAATGGTGGCAGGCAATCATCTGACCCATAGGTGGCAGCCATCTCAAGCCAGAGGACGAGAGGACTCTAGCCGCCACGCATATAAAGGATTTATAGTGAAAAACTTTGTTTTTACGGGTTAATTTTTTTAGGGCTTCTCCCTTGCTTGTCCTCCTGTCTTGCCACATTTGATAAATAAAAGAAAACGTGACACCAATTCTTCAAATTAGTCGTTTATCATTATATACATCAAAACGTGAATTTGTAAAAGTTGATTGTGTAGGCCTTTTAATAAAAAGGTGGATTATATAATCAGAGTGAATTTCTCAAAGTTAATTATTGCTCATTACATAAATAAAAAATAAATCAAAGTATGAAATAACATGAGACATACGTTTTAAAGCAAACGGTTAGTGAAAAAATATTTTTATTTGCCATAAAATATAATCGGCACAACTAAAGTGAAATACAGGGTTACGTTTGAGCCCATGTACTTTCAGTTTTTTCATGAATCCTTGTCTTAAAGGCGCATGAAGGAAGCCGTGGAGGGTAACCCCTCTAAACATCTTCCGTTTGGAAGCTCAAGGGGTTGTGGAACGACTTGTCACCATTCTCCCGTGTGTTCTTGGGTTGTAACCACGTGTTGTTCAGCACAACGTCTGACGAAGCCAGCGAACAACAGCGAGTGAGCTTGAATGCACTCGTGACGAAGCTGCTGAAAAACATCGTCGGCTGGCCTACACGAAGTGCCAGCGGCATCCGGCAATCGTGAGACAAAGTGCAGCAGCTCCGTTTAGTTCATGAAGAAGCTCCCAGCGCGTGGAACAAACCGTTGGACATCATGGTTGCTTCTTCAGGAACCGAATTCAGCTGCCAAAGTTTCTAAAAATGTGAAGTTAGTTCTTGAAGTCCAGGAATAAGCTGTCAGGAAGTGGAGCAAAACGTCGGGCATCGTTCCGACACAACAGGAGTCATGACCTAAATAGAAGTGTGAGCACCGCAGCAGCAGCAGCAGCAGCAGCATGTGTTGTCATGACAATGTGTTGTGTTGTCATGACAATGTGTTGTGTTGTCATGACAACACATGGGCTGCTGTTGCCGGGCCATAGTCTTTGTGTCACCCTTCGAGGCGCTCCTCGGCATTGCGAGGCCACCGCTAAAGCCTCGACGCCTCATCCCACCCGGCATCGTGAAGCAATCGGGCGATTGTTTGACTGCTGCGGCCAAGCCTTCCCGTCGGAAATTATCCTGAGCAGATTACCCGGAGCGGACGCCGACGGCCACCAAGCGCATTTGCCTCTCCCCAATACCCAGCGGCGATCACAGGTCTGCACATCACGCGGAGAGGGGAACGTCCCCTTTCCGCGTGCCCCGGGGGAGCTTCTTTCGGACGTTTCGGTGGGAACGTCTCTCAGGAATCCGAACTCGGTTCCCCGAATAGACTTCCAGCACCCTGGAGCGGAAAGGGGGTCAAACGTAGTGCCGTACGACGCGCGGTGCAAACAACACAAATAAACGCAACGGAGAGGAATACAGCGCAACCACGAAAACCTACGCGGTAGCAATTGTGCGATCATTTATTGAGATTGACAGTGGGTGATGAAACTGTACAGGGCAAATATACACATTTCACAAACAGCACTTTATTGAAGATCCTCAAATCATGCAGACACTTCTCAATATAATATTCTGAATGTCTTCACCAAGATGGACAAATGGAAAGTAAAGGCACAGAGACAAAGATCCCCCATATAGCCTTAAACTGACTTCTGGGGAAAGTGCGGTTAGCGAGCACCTTCTCAGGCTGGTATGGCGCACAAGGGAGTGGTGTTGTGGCAAACTCCACAATCGGCCGCCCTTTCTCCCCAGCGTTTGCGCACCGCACCAGGTACTCATTCTATGGCGTTAACCAGCTGTGGCCAGGAATCAAACCCAGGTCGCTGTAGGGGTCATGCCAAATATGTAAGTCTCCCTGGGAGATAAAAAGTGACGATTTCTGTAAGCTGCATGATGATGTAACAGTTTGCACGAAAATGTACTACTCAAGACAATTCACTCCTATGCAGTGATCCCTTATTCCAGTATTGTGAGATATCCCTCTTTCCATGATGACATCCCAGTTATTTGCACCTGCAAGGTGGCAGTCAACACACATGTACAGGACCGACCGCACACGTACCCAGCAGCAGCAACTTGATCGTTCGCTTGCGCAGCTCTGGGTCCAGCTCATCGTCGATGTCCTGGTAGTCTGTTGCTTCATCCTCTTCGTAGGTCTCGTACGACACCCCGAGATGGCCGATGACTCGCGTCCCCCTCGTCGTCGCCGGCGTCGCGGCACCGTCGTCGCCGCCGCACACCTCTGCGGCGTCGCCATCGACCTCGTCGCTCATCGCTCGACCGGGTTCCACGTGCCGCGAGCTATCGGCGCCGGCAAGATTGACACCGACGGTGCGTAGAGCGAATCACGAGTTGGTGACGGCAAAGTGGCTTAAGTAGTGCCACTGCCCGTGTGTGTGTGTGCGTGTGCGAGCGGGTATAAAAATACACGTCCTGCTATCTGCGCGCACGCGGCATGGTCCGATTACCCAGGTAACGCTGAGCTGATTTGCGAATCATTAGGGGCAACCGTTTAAAACTAGGTTCAAGGTTAGACATCAACTGTTCCACGCGGGAGAATTACACGCCGCGATGGTCACCCTGTGGGCTCTATGGGCACCACACCTATAGTTTGGCCCTGTTCAAATGGGCATACAAACTCAACAGAGGGCACAACATAGTTCATTTCTGGCCATGCAACTCAAACTATGGACCTATAATAAACTACTGGTAGTCTGCACTCCTTCAACAGAGGAGGAATAGCAAAACTACACAAACTCTCTCCTGAAGTTCTCTCGTCGTGGCCAGCAGACGTCGACGTTGGGCATTTAGCTCATAAACAAATTTCCATGTGCGACAATTGAGCAAGATTGTGTATACAGCAGGAAGGGAAAATGTCTTGTCATTTAGAGCAGTTCTAAATTTGCCGAATGGACCTTGACTTGAAGGTTTCATTTTAAAAGTACTATTTAGTATTTTCGATATTTACTTGTTTATTCATATAGCGTCCATATGGGGTAACGTGGTTTGGCAGCGGCACATTCCCCGCTCGTTGCAGTGGTTCACAGTTAGAATCTAGTGGTTGCCCTGGTTAATACTGTGGATATGGCAATGCTAATATGGGCTATCTGCTTCAGTTGGACGTTCAAGATTCCGTGAGGTTATTCGCAAGAGTAGGACATTGTGTGGGCGCTGCGGTGGCGAGATGTTATCTCCCTCGCCTGGTATGCAGGAGGTCATGGGTTCCACTCTGACCCTAATGTCTGTATATTTGGAGTTTGCATGTTCTCCCAGCAGTCGCGTGGATTTTTCTCCGGGTCCTCCGGTTTTTCCCTTCACATTTATAAACACGCGTTTAGAATATTTGGCTGCAATAAATTTACACCTCATGAGCCACTTCATTGAGCTTTCATTTGTGGCCAGGTCGCTTCTGAAAAAGAGCTATACAGCTCGGTGGGCCTTACCTGGTAAAATAAAAATAGTTTAATAGTTATATTCTTGGTTCTTTCGGTAAAGTCACGTAGGTAGAAAAATAATAAAATGTATTTATTTGTATTAATAATAAAAGTAAATGAAACAAATTTATTTACTTTGATCATTTTTTCTATCAACGTGACTTTACCGAAAGAACCAAGAATATGAATTCCTGCAGTCACGAAAGTTTTAAGTCAAAGTTTAATCATTTTAATGTGCCAGCATCATAGTCTAAAATTTTCGAAATTTGAAAATTGACACTGCAAATGACTCAATTGGGAAAATACTGTGCTTTGCAATCATCTCTCCCCACTGTAAAATGTGTCATAAGACTCAGGCGTGCCTGCATGGTCATCATCATCGTCACGATCCATGGGCAGGTAGCCCCATAGGTGTCCACGGCACATTTCGACATCTGTTTCCACTTCCCTCTGTGTCTTGTGCCAACACGCTCAAGTCGCGGCCGCGTCTTTCTGGCACCAATCTGTTGTGATGTCATCGTCGAGCCATTCTCTGCGAGGTCTTCCTCTCGTTCTGGTTCCTTCAATTTTTCCCAACAACAACCGTTTTAATTCTCCTGTTGTTGTCCACCCTACACGTGGGTCTAAATAGCGGCAGTCTCCTGCGCATCACTGCCTCCATCATCATCATGTCTTCTTCATCTTCTACTTGAAACCGTTTTCTTACTTCTACGTTGGTCACTCTTTGGATCCAGCATAGACGCAGTGTCCTTCTCTTACAGTGACATCACGCACGGATGTAGCACTGTGCTGCGTAGATGTATTTTTACAGTTACTTTCTGTAAAGAAACGTCGTCATATTTGAAGCGACGTTGCGTAATAAATTATTTAATTCGGCACGACCTTTGCGTTCGTGTAAAAATCCACCCACTCATGAATATTAATGAGGGGGGTGGGACTCTTGTGGAGTGACGTCACGCGGGAGGGTGGGCCTCATGTGGAGTGACGTCACACGCGGGACGGACAGACATTTCTGGGTGATTATAGTCGGTAATTAGATGTGGGGGGTGGGGTGACGACAACAGTGATACGTGCAGACCTTTTATATATATTACATTATTTTTATTAATCGCATTTTGCAAGACATGACAAAAGAAAATGTGAATACAACGTACTGTATTTGGCAGAGCTGTATGAAACCAAGATGCAGACAAACTGAAAATACAAATCAGTTTCAACTTAACAGGGTCTGTTGGCAAGAGGTTTACTCACTGTGGCATCGGCTTGTGTGCAGACCTGGCTACAAAAATACATTCGGCTCGGGATTTCCCTGCGAGTGGCAGGTCAACAGTCTACCAATCATGACTTTTTTGGTACGAAAACATAACCAGAGTATTTGAACGTTGAGAGAAAACGTATGGTTTTGGTGTTTAATGTTCAGGAAAACGAAACAGGATGTTACTAGTTACTCTGGGTTCACACAGGAACTTGCCCTATAGAACTTAGGCATTGTTTATTGTTGACACGTGGTGTTCATTCACTTTCAATTCATTTTCTAAACTGGGCTGTCACCGTCAGTTTCTTTATACTCGGCGCGAGTTTCAGATTCGTACATTTCGGATTTTTCACATTTGAAAGAAAAGTTTCACTTTTTAGTTTCCAGATAAATTTCCATTAAGTAACGCATGGCAGGAAGCGTCTTCGTGATAACAACTGTGACCCTCACCTCGACGACACGTGACGATGGCACTTTTGGCGGAAGTGGTGTCTCGTTAGTGACCAACGGTTTTTCAGATCAACCCGAGATATTTTCCGATCGTCCCAAGATTTGTATATCTCGGGCAGATTGTCGGATTTCTGAGACAATAACACCACAATTCATCGATTGAAATCGGTTCTTAAGTTTATGGTACCCGCACATCAAATTGTGTGCGCGCGAATCGATTCGTTTGAAATTCACGTTGGTCGTAATCTGTTTGAGCGATGAGCTACCACTAACGACAACGTAGAAATAACACCTTGCATATATTCTCAAACCCAAACTGCGATCCCGGATACGCTACAGTAATTTTGCTGGAGCAGTCACACCTGATGACGGAGGCTTGTGTTGCTTCCGAAACGTCGTGATTTAATTTTGTTGTTTTATTGTTTATTTTGTTTTCACCTACGTGACTTTACCGAAAAAACCAAAGAGTATGGATCCTTGCAGTTACGAAAACTTCAAATCTAGAATCGTGACAATTCATTGAAATGCAGGGTGGCAAATCGTTATAAGTTCAATTGTCACAGATTTTACACAGCGCTGTGCAGATATGTATTATTAGCGTTTCCTCCGAAAATATACGGCAGAGGCAAAATACTACAAACCACGTAGGAATATCTACTGCAAGAGATAATTTTAAAGCCAACAGATGTGAATATTCCACAAAAAACAAGCTTCCCGTGACTGAACAAATAGCTTTAAAACCAGTGCTTGGACCAATTCCAATCAGCTGACAAATCTCACCCATTCACAATATATATTACTGTAAATACTCAACAGTGCTTAGCTACACTACTTGTAATAATATGCAGCTTTGTGTCAATCCCCTGATAGATGACAGTACTCACACCGTATCAGCCATGGAGGTTGTTTGACCATACTTCACCGCGCTGGTCAGGTCTGGGTTGGTGAAGTGGGAGGGGTGGCCGAGGAGCGGTTCAGACATCACCTGCCACTGATGTTCACCACGGTCGGGAGTCGAGCTCAGGTAGCCGGGTTCACAGTCGAAGTGCCCGAACCACTGCGACACTGCTTCTACCCCTTTCCATCAACACTTGCATCCTCCAAATTGATTTAAAACTCATCGGCAATGTCTTCACTTCGACTCAATGTACTGCAAATGGCCCCCGCTGTTTGCCAACTGCAAAAAACAGTTTAACGGGCGGAAGAACTTCGTTGCGAGCCGATGTAACTGGATGAGATGAAACAAAGAGGGCTCTGCTTGCGTATCACGCTTCGAGCATAACACAACCCAATGGGTGTCATGCAGTTTGCGATTATAAAGCATCGACCACAAAAGGTGTTATAGGCTGTGCGGTGGGAGGAGGGGGGCTACGTGGTTTGGCAGCACAGTGCAGGGGCAGCAGAATCCATCGTTGGCACCGCCGTACCTTCCACTTCCCCCCCCCCCCCCCCCCCCGTCTACGCTCCCCGCATTCAACGACTCCGCACTGACCGGCGCGGTGAGGTATGGTCAAAATAAGGACCCGTGGCGTGACGTTGCTGAAAGGGGGGGGGGGAGGGGGGGGGGTACCTCGTTCAAGCAATGGGATTGACCAAGGTTGCTTGACGTGGACCACCGCAAAGTGCGTCCAAATGCGAGAGTGCACCCATCGGGAGGGATGGAGAGGTCTTTTTTCGTCGTCATTACAGCAGCCTATGACGGCTCGAATTCTGCAGGGAACTGAAGTGACATTTATGGTGGTGAGGGCAGACGCAGTCGCACGCGTGGTGGCGGCGGCGCAGTGGTGACGACCTCGCAGCAAGGACGGGGCTCTGGGTTTCATTCCCTAATCGGGCTCCCCCATTCTGTGCGAAGTTTTTTTTTTCTTTTTACGTCTTTCCCCTGCCCTGCGTGGGGTTTTCCCTCCGGGACATCTCCAATTTCCTCCCGCAGCTAAAAACAGAACAAACCTGGCAACAAAGAACCCCAACGTAGCTGGTATTGGCTAAACACCTGAGAAGATTATCTGAAAAATCTCTCGATTGGGATTACGCACAATAGCAACGTCGGTCGCCACGCACACTACTCTCATGAAGGAGGAGTCTTGAGGCTCGGTGAGACTGCCCATGGAATAACCGAGGCAAGAGAGCGAACTTTTAAGGGACGTTACGGTGAGAAGTGTGTGACGGGCACACGGTGGTAATACACAGAGAAGCATTTTGAGCGTTTTCCGTACGGGCGCATTCGCGTGCAAACAAACCGTGGCAACGCGGCTTCGCTTAGACGCCGCCGCCGCCGCATGCCTCGAAATGGTCACACATCTGCAGCGCAGAGCGTTGCAAGCGGGCCGGGGGGTTTGTTTTTGTTACTCGACATTGCCGAGGACGCATTCCCTCGGACGCACGATCCACGGGGACGCGCATCATAAGGCAACAACGGACCCTGGTGCACAGTGGTTTTGTCATCAACGTATCCCCCGACCAATGGGGGGGGGGGCCTGGGCCACGCGAGTGGGGGGTCGATATGCAGCGACATATGCGAGTCGCTGCATATCGAGGTCGTTAATCTACCTTGCACGTGTCATCACAAAACGAGGCAGGAAAAAACCTGGGGCGGAGTTTGGAAGCAAGCATGACCTGAATATTCTTAGCCTGACATCTGGCTGACCCCAGCGAGTGGTGACGCTGCACATCTGGGCGTTGGCACTCGTATCGCCAGTAGAGGGACCCCTTGTTCACATTTGCCCACCCCCCTCAGCCACTGCCCCCAGGATTATACATAGAGTTACAGTATTAGTAGTTACCCTGTATTCGTTTAATGTTTTTCCGAAGCTCAATTCGCAAATTGTACTGCGATCAGTCTCAAAATCACCTGTCCGAGCCGGCTAACGCGACGGTGAATTTATTATTATCTTGACATCGATTTGTATTAGCGCAATATGTTCCTCACGTGACGCGGTTACTCCGACTGCTACTCCGCATCACTTTTGTTTTTGTCATTGACAGTGAGCCGGGTTCACTCTTGAAAATGAGACCGCCTATCATTGGCCTCTTGAGTTTTCACCTGGTCAAGTCAAAATAAACTCGACGACTCGTACACGGACCGCTCCCAATTACCAGGGCACCCCCCCCCCCCCCCCGTCCGTCGAAATCCGTGATTTCACAGGGGGCAATTCATTCTAGATGGGGGGGGGGGGGCAATCGTCACCAGCAATGGTTGCTGCAGCATGGTTCCTGTTGTAAAAATATAGTTGCCCAAAACCTGAACAAATCTGATTGTGGCTGCCCCCCATGGGGAAGCTGCGACGGTCAGATCCAATCGGATCGCGGACGGAGCTCACGTGACTGACCGGCAAGAAATCTCTTTTTATTTTGAGAAATGTCGGCTCCAAGTTGGTGCATGTGGATGGACGAGAGAGATGCCTTCTGACTACTGAAGACTTTTTTTCCCCAGAGGCAAATATTATATTGAAATGTATCGCAGTGGCTGACCAACTGACTGAGCGATTGCCAGCAAGTGGACTGCATGAAGAACTTGCCGAATGACCAATTTCCTGTCCCCTAACATAACCAACTAGTTACTGGTGCTATAGCCATCCCCCTCATGCCTCTGAGCCTATTTTTTCAGCAGATGCACTTCAGCAACAGATTGCTATCTCTCGTCTCTACATGAATTACTGTCAACTCAAACATGCTGCTCTGCGATCGGCACGAGACAAAAACTCCGTCGCCCCCAAAGTTGCCACGGTCGCTCGTGCTGGAACTCGTTGCCGGCGAAGATTGCCCTAAAAGTTACCCATCCCCCTAGTTGATCAACGGCCACGTCGCTCAGCGGGACTTGGCGTACCGCTGCTCCACCTCCGTCGTGTCGTCGGCCTGCGGATCCAGGTTCTGGCCCAGGGCCTCCAGCAGCAGCCCCATGGGGGTCCTCCTCACTCCCAGCAGCTCCATTTGGTTGCTCACCTTGTTCTTGATGTTGCGCAAGCGGAGCGACGCGTGAAGGATCACCACTGCGACGGGACAAACGAGGAGCCGTTAAAATGTAAAAACAACAATCCGCCGTCGTTCGGCAGCGGCTTGAGCGAGAAATTGCTGGGCTGCACCTCCGCCTCTGCCCACTGCGTTAGGGGTGTTGTGAACGCCACCGCGTCTCCCTTGCTAAACAGCTGCGTGTGCGTCGTGTACCCCTCGTGTCGAGCCTTGTTGAACAGATGCTGATGACGGAGAAACATTTCGTCACGATCGACGATTTTCATCCACTCACAAACATCATTGAATAAAATAAAGCCCACTTTGGTCGCGAATATTTCGCTCGATAATTTTGTTAATTATTAATAATCTTAAGCAAATTAAGGCCTGCTAAATTCGGTCAAATTAGGTCATTTGCGGGTACTTTGTCAGCCCTGGGGCGTGTGGCCAATACCACAGCCACCACCTCTCACGATCCTGCCGTGCCTCGATCCCACCCAGCGGCACCTGCACGCCAACAGACCTCACGGCTCCCTCCGTCTCCTCGGTGAATGTCCGCCCGGTTACGTTCGCGATCCTCGGTTGCCACCCTCGTCATTGTATTATTTCTACACGAACTTTAGCGCCGCTGGTTTAACAGATAGTAGTGGGCTTTCGTGACCATAATTATTCATATGAAAGTTTTTTTTGTGGGTTAAATATAATTGTGTCTTTAATCCACCACCATCAAACACAGCCAATTAGTGAGGTTTGCCACATAAACAAAACGTGCCAATTATTTACTACTTGAGCACACTGGTGTGTTGGAGAGGAAACCCACAACATTTACGTTTCGTTTGGTGATTACAACCAAAAAACACCCTTCTTTATTACGAGTTGTACGTCAGTATGTTGAACTTCTTTCCCACCGTACATGGCCAAACGTGCTAATTGGAGGTCCGCGGGGGGGGGGGGGACAACAAAAGCAGTTCTAAAGGAGCGAATTTTCAATCTAGACGATAATTTAAAAGTGCACAGCTCCCAATGGCTTCCTAACACGAGAAGCAAAGAGCACGCCAGACGGCCGCAGGAAGGACGCGTCTGAAAGTGCCGGCGCGGGTTGTTGTCCGATTTAACGGCGGTGCGGTGGAGGCGGCGCGGTGGAGGCGTTGGGGCGACTCACGCAGCACGGGCAGCGCGATGCCGCTGAGGAAGAAGAGCAGGCCGCCCACGAGGTGGCAGAGCGCCAGGCTGCAGAGCGCGAGCGCCACGGCGACGCCGCCCGGATTGTGGCGCTGCGCCAGCCGCACCGCCTCGCCGTGCCGGCGCGCCCACGCCAGCCCCCCGCAGGCCGCCCCCACCGCCAGCACGCCCGCCACCATCTTCACCGGCTGCAGGCACCTGCCACGGCGCGGAAGACAAGTTGAGTCGGGACATCGGGGGGGGGGGGGGGGGGGGGGCGAGGGGACCTTTGCGTAGGACTACGGAGGAGGAATACGATGAGCTGTGAAGCTCTTCGTTTCTTTCACGTGTCGTCTGGCAGGGGCACACGGGGTTCAGCGATTTACGTCGACAATGCAAACAACCGTACGTGAAAAATCAAGGTTGAGAAAAGGTAAGCAAGTGGCTAATAAAAATAAAGACTAATAAAAGTATAGAAGTACAAATTGCACAAGGTACATATAATTCATCAAATGCAAGCTGGGCAACGCAGCAAAACAACAAAAACAGTTCCACACCACACCAACAACATGATGCACGCGTTGTCAGCTTAAGAATCGTTGAATCAACTCGCCGTTACCTAACAATGGGCCGGATGCATCTCCGCGTGTGGGAATTGAACTTTGCGTACTTCCCATCGCGAGCCGAGAGCTCTGAATATCTCTCACGCTTGGGAGACTTGGCTGGGCGGTTCAAAGGTCAGAGTGCCGAGCTGGGCACCGTCGATGAGCTGGGTTCAAACTCAGACAGCTGCCCGTAGTTCAAGCGCCTTCTCGGGTGGAGTTAGCCCAAAGGTATCAACCCAGTCGCCAACGACCACACACAAACACATAAAAACAAAAACTTGACACATTAAATTCGGATCTGCACTTAATATTGATAAACACCGCATCAGATCAGAGATTTTTGATTCTCGGTTTGAAAACTGTCGTGTGATGGTGGCAAGACTGGCGTGGATCCTGTCCCATACTGTGAGGACCAAAGGTGACCTGAAGGCATCTCAGAGGTAGTTATGCGATATCTACTTACAAAGGCCATTAGCTAACGCAAAGGGATGGCACTGCTCTGCCAGAAATCCAAATGCATTAAACGACCTCTTGACGTGAAATCTATAACACGATTGAGATGAAAACGAATTAACATTTGGAATTCACCCCATTCCTATGGCACACAGCGGCGCCGTGGTCATGCTTCTTTGTGAGCTTTCACAGAACATTGCTCGAGTCTACTGCTGTCCTGCAGAACTGGCTGACGGTGACAAATCGTGGGGGACAGTGACCAACACGGAGTTCCAAAATAGATGGGACGAACGCAGCAAAAGGTGAGCGAGTGGAAGAGTAGGTGGGTGGTTGGGTCAGTGGGCGAGCAGATTAGTGGATGGTGGTGTGTGGATGAGGGGTTGGGTGAGTAAGAGGGTGTGTGCGTAGGCTGCGTTAGTGGGTGCTTGGGTGAGTAAGAGGGTGGGTGAGTTAGTGGTGGTTAGGTGAGTAAGAGGGTGGGTGAGTCGGTGAGTTAGTGGGTGGTTGAGTGAGTCAGAGGGTGGGTGATTTAGTGGTGGTTAGGTGAGTAAGAGGGTGGGTGAGTCGGTGAATTAGTGGGTGGTTGAGTGAGTAAGAGGGTGTTTGTGTAGGTGAGTTAACGGGTGGTTGGGTAAGAGGGTGGGTGAGTTGGTGGGTGGTTAGGTGAGTAAGAGGGTGGGTGGGTGAGTAGGTGAGTTAGTGGGTGGTTGAGCGAGTAAAGGGGGTGGGTGAATTAGTGCATGGTTGGGGGAGTCAGAGAGTGGGTGAGTAGGTGCGTTAGTGGGTGGTTTGGTGAGTAAGTGGGTGGGTGAGTTATTGGGTGGTTGTATAAGAGGGTGGGTGAGCAGGTGAGTTAGTGGGTGGATGAGTGGTGGTTAGATGAGTAAGTGGGTGGATGAGTGAGTAGTGGTTTGGTGAGTAAGTGGGTGGGTGAGTTAGTGGGTGGTTGTGTAAGAGGGTGGGTGAGCAGGTGAGTGGATGAGTGAGTGGTGGTTTGGTGAGTAAGTGGGTGGGTGAGTGAGTGGGTGGTTGTGTAAGAGGGTGGGTGAGCAGGTGAGTTAGTGGGTGGATGAGTGAGTGGTGGTTTGGTGAGTAAGTGGGTGGGTGAGTGGGTGGTTGTGTAAGAGGGTGGGTGAGCAGGTGAGTTAGTGGGTGGATGAGTGAGTGGTAGCCCGAACAGCGCCACAGTTGGAGAGACGGAACTCGCGAAACCCGAGAACGACTCTGCGGAGAGTTCATCAACACCGCAGAGCAGCAGCAGCCTCGCACCCAGATCACGTGTGCGTCCAGGCACACACGTGATCATACACCACGGTTATCTCTTGAGCCAGCGAACCCTTTTTAATATATACAAAGACACCCCGTGTAGCCTTCACAGACTGTAGGGGCAAGTGCTGTTAGCGAGCACCTATGAAGGCCGGAACGGTACACGAAGGGGTGGGTGGCCAGCACCACGCCCGACTGCCTTTGTATCCCCAGATGCGATATTTACACACCACACCAGATACTCATTTGAGGCTGAGTAGACCTAGCGGAGGCCCAGATAATCATCACCGTTGTTGGCTGTGAGCGGGAATCGGGATTCATAGCGCAGCGCGCTAGCCGCTACACGACCGCTACACAAACACACACACACACACCCACCCACACACACCCACACACACCCACCCACACACACACCCACACACACCCACACACACACACCCACACACACCCACCCACACACACCCACACACACCCACACCCACCATTTGTTTATAGATGTCCCGGGTTTAACATTACAGCTGTGCGCGATGTGGTCAATCCAGACAAGCAAGCGGAGAGGCCCAACCGAACAAAGCATGTGTGGGGCATTGAGGTGACGGTGTGCAGTCTTGATGCAAATACTCGTGATGTGTTGAATTACACAGTAGATACCAATTACCAGACTTTTTCCAGCCACTGCTGAATTAAAGGCCTCCTCGTGGCATGTTGCTCACGTGGTTTGTTTGACCATACTTCACCATGTGGGTTGGTGAGGGTCGGTAAGAGGAGATGGTTCTGATATCACTCGCCACTGATGATATCACTCGCCACTGATGATAGACGTGACCAGAGTTCGAACTCGGGGTGACTGGCTTCAGAGTGTAATGTGATATAACCACTGCTGCCACTGTTCCAACCCCTGACACACTTTCAATATTTTCCACAGTACTGCAATTCACTGACATGGTAGAGATGTGCTGCATACAGGCATGTGCTATCCATTATTACCCCAGCGGGTCTATCACCTGTTAATGTATGAACAGCTTCCCTTCTGTATCGTTTCATTCATCTACTTTGTATTCATAATAACTTTGTATTGTTTCTACATTTAATCTTGTAATTTCACTACAATCGCATTCACTCTGGCAGCCGAAATGTACCACCATCGTATAATTCGCATATCATCTTACAGAAATATGTAATGATACATTCCCAGGCTCACGATTCAATGTACATATCCCGAGCATACGAATCTATTTTAATCGCTCAATTGAAACATCGTTAGACGGCTCATATTTAACCAAACTGGTCACTTGGACTTCATTGAGTGCGGCGCTGTCAACTCCACTGCTGGATGTGGGCCTCCCAACGCCGCGCATGTCAGGGTCGATGGAGCATGCTGGTCCGCTTGGAGTTGGTGAAACCAGCAGGATTCCACGTGGAGCTGTTTCTACGCCGTCTTCTACTGACAAGATAGCCCGGCCTTGAGACGTCTCCCCGTCTGACCGCTGCCTCAAGATTGGTCACATTCGCTCGATTTATTGACGAGTGACTGAAGATGACGACAAATGCAGCTCTTCATGAACTGGTGGCCTGCGTAATGGTTAAGGCGGTGTTGCATTTTATTTTTTTGGTGTGCTGTTGCATGGTGGTCACTGAGCAAAGCACCATCCAGGGCCCCATCCTACTTAGCTTCTGAGCTCACATTAACAGTGATTTGATCACAGACTTTTGGCTTAAAAGATATGTAGAGTCCACCTACGGTGTGTGTGGACTAGTGGCCACAGGAGTCAGCCTGGAGTACGAATGGACTAGTGGCCACGGGAATGATTGAGAAAAGGAGCGTGGCCAGGTGACGAAGATGACAGTAAAGTCTGCTGGTAGAGCGAGCGGTCTCGAACCAGCGAGAAGGTTCGGGAATGGGGGCGTGGCCTCGGACCGTATATAAGGGAAATGCTCGGGCTGTTGCAGTGGGGGTCTCCGCCTGTTCGAGTGTGAGCACGCGGCTCCTTAAATAAATAAATCATCTCAAGACAAGTGCGTCGAAGTCGTCATTACAGATGTAATAAGAAAACCTGCTTGCAAATGACAGTTACAATGCATAACAAGCAAACGATTGGTTGTAATAGAGACATGCGATGTTTATCTCTACCTGAAACTTGAACTGAAACTATTTCCTATCCCCATGAAGGCAACCAGGCTATTGATGTGATAAGCACTGTCAATTTCCCAAGGATAAATATTGCAGCCTTTAATGTTCATCCAGCAGATTGATAAAAGAGATGTATACACTGAATGCCATTAATCAGGGCTCATCTTCAGACCATGAGAATTCGCATTAATGGAAGTCCAGACATTTCAATTCCATTACCTGTGTGTTTACAAACCATACTCGTTCTCAAAACATGCACGCAGAGCCAGTTGACATCTCAACCAGAAGCAACACAAAGTTTAACCACTGATGATGGGGAGGAAACATCCCCATGTTCAGACAAAACGCGTGCATTAAAAACCGTGAGGACCCATGCGATTGTTGTTATTGAATGCCATAGGCCCCGCGGTAGCGCTCCGTTCGCCGCTCGTTGCAGAGGTTCCCAGTTCGGTTCCAGCGGCCGCCCCTGGTTAACACTGCAGTGTGTGCGGTAGCCTTGATCACGGTACGCGGCCGTCTGCTTCACTCGCAGTGGACGTTAAAGATGCCCGTGACGTCATTCGCAAGAGTGGGCCCGCACTGTGTGTGCCAGCGTCAGGGTCCAAATTTTTACCAAATTCTAAAATTACACCGCAAACTACTCAATTGGGATTATAACGCATCAATCGTCAACCCGCTGCTGGCAGACTAACGACCCAGGTCACTCTTGCAAATTCCAACTCCTCCTGTTCTCTTGAGGTTTATTTAAACAAAATAAACTTCATCGTGTTCTATGCCTCTGCCGTGCATTGCTTTCTTGCCTCTAGAATATGCTGTATCAGATTACTAAACTGGCAAAGCAATATTGAAACAGGGTTAGCATCCGCCCACTCACTCCCGGATATAAACCAGGATCCATTTTCATATTCCAAATAGCTTCGTACCGCACTGTCCAGTTGTTGGAGATTATATATACATACAGTGCATTAAATACGTCTCACTCATAGTTACTGTTCACTCTTCAATACTAAAACTCGATGTTTAGTTTTTGGAGAAACGAGGAACAAAAAGGTCACCAACTATTTAAATGTACGACGCTATCCTGGTCACGTCACCAGCCAATTTGTGAAAGTGTTTTTCAGTATCCTGCTGTGTCCCCCCCTATCCTGCCGAGTCAGACTCTCCCAATCGTTTTCTCTCTCTCAGCTCTGTCTCCCAGTTCAACGAGGGTTTCAATTCGGCAGGTTGCACGAGTTGCATGCAGCAGTGAATACATTTCGAAAGCGTCCTGTTCATACCCCAGTTATTTTTTATTTAAAGCTTTCGTGACTGCAGGGATTCATATTCTAGGTTCTTTCGGTAAAGTCACGTAGAAGGGAAATAATAAAATAATCTAAATATAAAACAATAAAAATTCTCAAAGAAAAATTTCTTTCTGTGGATTTCACACCTGATGAGGTTTGCTTGTGTTGCAGTCATTGTAGTTCGTATTTTTATTGTTTTATATTTATATTATTTTATTATTTCCCTTCTACGTGACTTTACCGAAAGAACCAAGAATATGAACCCCAGTTATTCTTAGCATCCTCTGCACCTTAACAACGTGGCGAGGCCCTTTTTGGCGCAGTGCATTAACAGAGGGCCGCCATCTTCTTCTAGCTGAACAGGTGGCTCGACGGAAGAGTGAGTGGCTCGCATCACAAAGTCAAAGCTCGAAATCCTGGCTGGGCGTTGACTCGGCGCAATCATCCCTTTGGGGGGCCGACACAATGAATACCTCTCTTTGTGGAGAAGTCAACAATGGTTGGTCTTATGGATGGGCTCGCCCCCACCACAGGCATGTGGAATGTCCACCACTGCCTCGGAGCTGTAAACGGGAGATGAACACGGCCTCAATTCTCATTCGAGCAAAAAAATTTACTCTGACTTTTTTTTTTAAATACCGTACATACACACACATTTATTAACTTGCGGTTCCCCGTCAGGATCCTACCTAGCAAGGAGTTGTTGCTCCCATTGTGTTGTTAGACACATCCGGAGTTTGTTTGGCTCAATGAGGCTTCATGCACGCGTTTGTCGGTGTGACACGGTTACACGCCGCCTCCCACAATTCGATGAGCTGTGGCAATTCGATTCAAGGTCTCGTTCTTTTCTGTCTAATGTTTAACCCCCCTCACTCGCACCGTTTCTAATTGCCTGTCTGCGTCGTTTGCCCCCCACTTTTGCTCGCCCCATCATTTCCGTATGAATTTCATTTGCTCTGCACGAACGGCAAAGTATCGCACACGCACAACTTGATGCGTGCATGGAAAGTCGCAATAATCCATAGTAATCGAATAGTAATTGATGGATCACTGATTGCGAGGGCACCAGAAGCAATACGTGTGACTGTAATGTATGCGGAATACTGTGAAAGACGCACGCAACTCATGACCCCTTGTCAATTGGACGGGTTTTATATACGCACTACGAGACTTTGAAATGCCCTCCGTAAAACATTTTTTGAGATCAACTGCGCACATTTGTTTAAAACGTTCAGTTTTACTGGCTCAAACGTGACGCTCCGTCATCACGAGCTCGATAAACTCTTGCAGAAATGCGACGATAGCCTGCCGAAACAGCTCGTTATTCTGTCCGCAGACATTTTTTTTTAAATGTCAGACTGCAATACAGCGTAGACTAAAGTTGTTGTCTGAGTTTATATGGGACACACACACACACTATGGGTCCACCCTATCATCTACGTTAATCTGCGCATTTCACCCCCTTTTTATCCGAGCGGAAAAGAGTGGACAGACGCGGATCTATATGTAATGCGGGCGTAAATGGGCGGGGCGGATATGACGATCCGAGAGGGAGGAGTCAGGGTCACGAGGGGGAGAAGTTATAGCGGGGAGACAGGAAGCCATCTGGGTCAGTCGGGGGAGTGAAGTGTGGTGAACACGTTGGGTGGTCGCCGTGCCTCAGCCTGGTGGCTGAGGGGCTCATGACGGCGCCAGCCAGCGGGGTGGAAGAGAGAGTGGAGGATTGAGGTTGGAGATGGCGAGATAGCCACAGAGGCCACGAAGGGCTGAGGTAGGAGATGGCGAGATAGCCACAGAGGCCACGAAGGGCTGAGGTAGGAGATGGCGAGATAGCCACAGAGGCCACGAAGGGCTGACGTTGGGAGGCGGCGAGATCGCCACGCATGGAGGAACAGGGAGCAGCGATGGAGCTGCTGTGAGAGCAGCCAGAGGGCTGCACCAAGAGCCTGCAGCGGAGCTGCAGGAGCGCGGAAGGCTACGGGAGCGAAGGCAGATGTGGAGCTGCCAGGCAGAGAGTCTCAGGAGGAGTGCCGTGAGGGAAGGAGAACGCGAACCCCAAATAAAGGACACGGAGTCAGAGAGAAGCGTCTGAGTCCTTTATTACACTGGTGTCAGAAGTGAAACGGCATCTCAAAACAACTGAGAAAAAAAATAAGAATATTCCTGCGCCATCATCTGCTACATCATCCGACGACGACGACCTTCCTCAGACGGTGGACCTGCCTGCGATGGAAGAGGAGATCCGTGCTGGAACGAGTACGGGTCCGGGTGAGCAAGGTGTCGCCGCGTCGGTGGACTTGTCTGTGCCGGAGGACGCCAACTTACGATGGAGACAGATGGCGGCGCAGATGGAGACCTTGAAAATCGTGCTGGCGCAACTGTGTGAGTTCACCACGCCAAGGACGACGTCGGGGAGGCCCGGTGGTGATCCGCAGGCCTCCGCCTTTCCTGCGCTGCCAGCGCCATTTGCCACGTGGCACAAAGACGCCATCTTGGGCGTGGCAGGGGAGAAACGGCGGGAAGCCGCCATCTTGTCTTCACCGCGGCGGGAGGACGCCGCCATCTTCAACATCGCGGCAGAGAGGCAGCCTTCCGCTGCCATCTGGAGGTGCCGCGGGGTGAGCAGCCTGCTGTGAGCTGCTGTTTTTCGAGGGGGTGCTGCGAGGAGAAGACGCCGATGCTGCAGCTGCTGGGGCGGGAGCTTCCCGCCCTGGCTCGGGTGCGTGACAACGGAGCAGTCAAGTCGCCGAACGAGTTCTGCGAGGCGTCTCAAGTTGCCACCCTGCCGTCCTCTTCTTGCTGCAGCCCCGGGCGAGTCGTAACGATACGCACCCGGCCTTAACACACACCTCACCCATCTTTCGAGGGCCGGGGGGCTATTTTGGTTTTCTCTTATGACTCGATTGTGCGGAGCGCGGTTCGGACTGTGTGTATGTGTGTGTAATAACGATGAACGCGCTATCTGCTTGTTGCTTGGTGTCAATATAAGTGTGTGCGTGTGTTGAGAATGGACGGAGAGTCTGCTGTGTTGCTGAGTGTCAAATAGTGTGTGTGCGCTGCTGCGTGGAGTTGTTATCTTGATGGTGAAGTTAATTATTAACTTGGGAGCGTCGGGTATCCTGTGCTGTACCATCTCGTGGGTTACCGTGCGCGATGGGCTTAATTGAAAAAAAAAAATTTTTTTTGGTGTATTATGCTGCGAGGTGCTGTGTGCGATGCGGTTGTTGCAAGAGAGAGAATATTTGTGTTGTTGCTGCAAAGCTACGACAGGATTAATGGTGTGTTGGTTGCCTGCAGATCTGTTTGCTATTGTGCTTAAATGTACGCGTGTGATCGCGATATGCTGACTGCATGTGCTGTTACACCGTTCTGTACGGTTATGGGGTGCGATGCAGTGGTTGACTATTGGAATTGGGATTGTTATTATATTGTGCGTACCTGTTGGGAATTGGTAACAAATTCGAGGGGGACCCAAAAATTTGGTTGTATGGGTGTTGTGCACACGAGATTGCGTGTATATTATAGGGGTAATTGAGCTTTTTAAAAATGAGGGTGCGCGATGACGCCGTTGTGGGTGGCTTAGATGTTAATGCTAATGGGATCATAAATGGGCGCCAAGTGGCGTCGCGTATTCAGTTGATTGCATGCAGCCACGAGTTGCTTTGCGAGTTGGGTTGTGTAACTAATGTGGTTGGTAAAATATTGGTTAAAAATTCCCCGATATGACTGCTGCGCGCAGCAAGCTGGGGCTGTGCGTCTATCGTTGTTGGGGTTGTTACAATAAGACGGGGGATGCATTTTGTGACCCCCAGCATAGGGAAGCTGGGGTGCACGAATGGAGAAAACTGGCCACGTGTTCGCACGTTGGGCCGCCATTTTGCGCGCACGCGGGGTATGGCGACGATGCGCTTTGCGGAAAGGGCCGCCATTTTGAGTGCGCGCGAGATATTGCGCGAACGCGCTGGGCGAAGGAGGACGCCATTTTGAGCGCGCGGGATAAACCGAGGTGGGGCAAATATTCCATCTGTTATGCCTGCCATTGTTGATTGGGTGATGCATGAGTTGTGGTCACATCGGCCTATGGCTGATGGCTGACCTGACAGCCCGGAGGCGAAACCTCCGTGGTATGTCTTAAACTAATGGGCCATGTGCTCATATGGCTCGGGGAGTCATGGTTCAGTTGTGCGGTGGCAGACTGAACCTGGTGTGCCTGGGGCTCACGGGATCTGGGTTAGGGTGTTATTGTCTCTATAAGAGAACATTGCCCCGTGGGGGGAGTCCATGGGGTCTGGCATTGCCGGGGGATGAACCTTCCCTGGGCTATAAAGCATCAGGCTATACGAGGCTGGTGTGTGTCCATCTCTGATGGGATAGTAAGGGAGGAGCATGGCCGAGTTGCTGCTCATCCCCGAAATTGCACTAGCTGAGAGTATGGTCAGTGGATGTTGCTGTGGGTTGACGACCACGGTGGGGGTTAGGGCGAGTTAAACGTTACCGCTGGGGAGCGTGGCTCTCTCCACGCGAGGGTGTGCGACTGGGGGCTTTGCTGAGAGTGACCGTGGGTACATGCTGTGTACGTGCGATGTCTGTGCTGGTCCTCAAGGGAGGATTGCTGGTGGGTAAGAGCAGGAAATTTTGTTGTTGTTGTTGTTGTCACGTGTAAATAATATTGTTGTTAAAATGTAAATACTGGGGCATCCATCGCGTTTATTTTGGGTATTTATGGGGGTTTTTTTTAAGCGGGCCGGATTTACATCATCTCCACTACCCTGGGGCCGGGTGGCTGTCGTGTACGACATGTGGATGTGCGTTGTTGTGTTGTGCCTCAGGGGATTGGATTCTCCTTCTCGTCACAGATCTTCAGCTCCCGTCGCACTGGGTGTTACCTGGTGTGCTAGCTGGATGAGGACTTGAAGGAGCAATTGAGCGCCGTTCGTCATTCTGCTCTACCACTTGCTCTTGATGTTGGACTTGAGCCGAGCGGATGGAACAACAACATGGACACGCTTTGAGACACCACATTTCTGGGTTGTGCGCGTGTGCTATTTTTGCGTGTTGGTGGCCGTTGTTGTGCTTTGTGCTATTATTATTCTTGTTGTTCTGTTCCGGTTCCTGATCCTTCCCCTTTTGTTACTTGTTGTTGTTGTTATAAGGTCTATTGTGTCTGGGGGACTCCTGGTTGTGATGCCTTCGCCCGCATTATTTTGTTCTGTTTCAGCCGAGGACGGCTGGAATTTTCTCTACGGGGGAGGGTAGTGTAATGCGGGCGTAAATGGGCGGGGCGGATATGACGATCCGAGAGGGAGGAGTCAGGGTCACGAGGGGGAGAAGTTATAGCGGGGAGACAGGAAGCCATCTGGGTCAGTCGGGGGAGTGAAGTGTGGTGAACACGTTGGGTGGTCGCTGTGCCTCAGCCTGGTGGCTGAGGGGCTCATGACGGCGCCAGCCAGCGGGGTGGAAGAGAGAGTGGAGGATTGAGGTTGGAGATGGCGAGATAGCCACAGAGGCCACGAAGGGCTGAGGTAGGAGATGGCGAGATAGCCACAGAGGCCACGAAGGGCTGAGGTAGGAGATGGCGAGATAGCCACAGAGGCCACGAAGGGCTGACGTTGGGAGGCGGCGAGATCGCCACGCACGGAGGAACAGGGAGCAGCGATGGAGCTACTGTGAGAGCAGCCAGAGGGCTGCACCAAGAGCCTGCAGCGGAGCTGCAGGAGCGCGGAAGGCTACGGGAGCGAAGGCAGATGTGGAGCTGCCAGGCAGAGAGTCTCAGGAGGAGTGCCGTGAGGGAAGGAGAACGCGAACCCCAAATAAAGGACACGGAGTCAGAGAGAAGCGTCTGAGTCCTTTATTACATATAGGACGAATTTGCTTTCATTTCTATAATCCGCATGAGGCGCCACAGGTGTACTCGGTGGAACGTGGCACCTTCTCCAGACCACCTCCAGGCGATTCCTCATATCCGTACAAAGTCTCAGACAACGGCACGATGTTGCCGCTCCATGTCGTTGTAAGTACGTATGTTGAACTTCTTTTGCACCGTGCGTAGCCAACAGCGATAATCGGAGGAGTGGCGGGGGGGGGACGGACAACAAACTAAACAGAAAAACAACAACTCGAAAGAAGTGAGTTTTCAATCTAGATGATGATTTTAAAGTGCATAACTCCAGTGGCTTCCTAATATCAGAAGGTAGGAGCGTTCCAGACGGCCACATAAGCGCATCTGGAAGCGCCGCGCGATGCGGTGACCGTCTTTGTTCGATGTCCAGCCAAAATCAGCTGCTGCGAAGATGATGAACGTGGTCCAGCAACTGGTAAATCGGCCACGAGTCGCTAATCCGAGAACGCTGCCTGACCTGGCCAAGGCCACGTGACCTTCTCTGAGGCCAGCACACGTGGCCTCAGAGACGGTCCCAGCTTGGCCTTTATAGACACGTACAGCCAAACTGTCAATCCACTGCTGGATGAAGGCCTTTATGTGGGTCCCAGAAAATGGGCAAACGAAGGGGGGGGGAGTGGGGGCTGTATTGGATAGCGTCTACCAAGTGGTTAGGGGCCGTCCATAAATGACGTCATGCGATTTTGGACAATTTTTCACCCCCCCCCTCCGTCGTCACACGGCGTCACAAAAAGTTAGACCCCCCCCTCAAATATGACGTCACAAAGCTCTGCCCCCCCCCCAAAAAACCATCCTTCAAATCGCTTTAAACTCTTGTCATTGTAGTGCGTATTTAATGTGGCGCTGCACTCTGATGTTGTAGGAGAAAACATTTATTAAAAAGTCTATTTAATTAAGTAGAACGTGTTGTCTATATTTATTTAAAGTTGCGCATTTTGATGTGACGTCACATTTCTCAACCCCCCCCCCCCTCGTCACACATCGTCACAAATGTCTGACCCCCCCTCCTAGGTGCGTGACGTCATTTATGGACAGATTAGGTATTTAAGAGAGTTGCCACTTCTTCGGCATTGCTTCATCTTATCCTTACACGTGTGGTTCACTTTACTTATCGATCCTCGGACAATAGCAGCACACTGATAACAGGAAGTCACCGGATTGCTTTGGGCGAGTGGATAATATGAATAATGGATAAGAATGGCTCGGACAAGAGCTGTTACTACTGTAACATCAACTGCAACAACAATGTACGACTTATTTGTATTTAAACATTGCAGAGCGATGCTGCAGAATGTAGGTTAATCCAAGGATGGGACGTGCGTTTATTTAACTGACCGTGGCATTACACTTGAACAGAAACACATCCCGGATGCGTTCATTTGCGCCGATGTCCTTTCAATTGTTTCCCTGTAAATTCATTTGCGGGCAATCGAAAGCAATTGCGGCGGTACCGTCTTGGGGACACGTCGCAAGGCCTCGTCGCTAGCTTGCCAGGCGGATGAGATGCGCCGTGGTTCATCACGTACCGCACTGTGTTTGCAATGTCCTAGCTCCGCTTACAAAGAGGACGTAGCCGTACAGTAATGCAACCCAAGAGCGTTGACTAAGCGCCAGCAATGTGCCCAAGTCTCATCAGAGATCGGCAGATCGGCAGATTTGGAGCCTGGATCATTCTTGCGTACAGCAATAACACGAGCAACTCTTTTTTAATGGAATGAAAGGGGCGGGGGGGGGGGGGGTCAACAGCGGATGTCCGATGGATAAACTCACCACCGCCATATCAACGTGGAATTATTCCACTCCACCGCCTCAGCGATGTAAATACGGGCTTGTGCATCGTGAGCGGAATGCCGTTCTTGACTTTCTTCTGACACAACAGGCGTTGTGTGTTTGGGTACAAGCCATCTCGGGGTCACACTGTGGGCAGGCATTACAATGGTTGTACTCTACTCCTATGCTCTCCGCCAAACCCACACTAAACAAGCGTGAGAGTGACGGACACGTGGTGGTGTGGAGCGTGGACGCCTTCATCCAGCAGCGCATTGACGCTGATTGCTGTCACGGCACGCGGGGTGACCCCCCCCCCCCCCAGATGGCTGCAGGAGGCAGCGACGTTCACCCCCCCCCCGCCCCCCGCGGGGCATCTGCCGAGCGGTGAAGGCGCAGCCCCGCAACAGCTCGCTCACGCCGCTGCCGGCAGAAGCGCCTCCATGAGCGAGAGGGAGAGGACTCTCGACCAGGGTCGACTCGACCAGGGTCGACTCGACCAGGGTCGACTCGACCAGGGTCGACTCGACCAGGGTCGACTCGACCAGGGTCGACTCGACCAGGGTCGACTCGACCAGGGTCGACTCGACCAGGGTCGACTCGACCAGGGTGAACGACGCTCGCGTCACATCCCCGGCGGGCAACGTCAACGTCTCGCGCGTTACAGTCTTGTGTGATCCTCCATCCCTCCCTCCACCCTTCACCCTTCACCCATTCACTCGCTCGCTCACTCACCCACTCACTCACCCATTCACTCACTCACCCATTCACTCACCCAGTCACTCGCTCACTCGCTCACTCACATTCACTCACTCGCTCACCCACTCACCCATTCACTCGCTCACTCACCCACTCACTCACCCACTCACTCACCCATTCACTCGCTCGCTCACTCATACATTCACTCACTCGCTCACCCACTCACCCATTCACTTGCTCACCCATTCACTCGCTCACCCATTCACTCGCTCACTCACCCATTCATTCACTCACCCATTCATTCACTCGCTCACCCATTCACTCACTCGCTCGCTCCACCATCCTTGTTGGCGCAGACATCGCTCCCACTCGGCCAGGCGCGTCTCACCCCACGACGAGGAAGACGGCGACCACCAGCAGGAAGTAGTTGCTCTGGTAGTACTGCAGGTTCCGCACCACGCGAGACCTCCACTTGGGCCAGTTGCCCGCCTCGGGCAGCGCGAAGCGAGCGGAGCCCGTCACTAAGTCGTCCGCGCTTCGCAGCGGCGGGAACTGCACGCTCGACGGCATTTGCGACGTTTCGCGCTCGGGGCCTCGCCACACCACCCCCGTCTCGCGCGGCAACTGCGCACGCGGCGGCGGCAGCAGCAGCAAAGCACGCGGAGTCCCCTCCTCCTCGCCTGCGGCGGAGAGAGGCGGTGGTGGTGGGCCAAGAGAACAGCGACACGCTGGGTGGGGTGGGGAGGGGTGGTGACGATGGTGGTAGAGGGGAGGGGTGGGGTGGTGATGATGGTGGTGGAGGGGAGGGGTGGGGTGGTGATGATGGTGGTGGAGGGGTGATGGTGGTGAAGGGGTGATGGTAGAGGGGAGGTGTGGGGTGATGGTGGTGGAGGGGTGGGGTGGTGGAGGGGTGGGGTGATGGTGGTGATGGAGGGGAGGGGTGGGGTGATGGTGGTGAAGGGGTGATGGTGGAGGGGTGGTGGTGGTGGAGGGGTGATGGAGGGGTGGGGTGATGATGGTGGTGGAGGGGAGGGGTGATGGTGGATGGGAGGGGTGATGGTGGTGGAGGGGTGGGGTGATGGTGGGGATGGTGGTGGTGGAGAGGTGATGGTGATGGTTGAGGGGAGGGGTGATGGTGGAGGGGAGGGGTGATGGTGGTGGAGGGGTGGGGTGATGGTGGAGATGGTGATGGTGGAGGGGTGGGGTGATGGTGGGGATGGTGGTCGTGGAGGGGAGGGGTGATGGTGGGGATGGTGGTGGAGGGGTGATGGAGGGGTGGGGTGATGGTGGTGATGATGGTGGTGGAGGGGAGGGGTGGGGTGGTGGAGGGGTGATGGTGATGGTGGTGGAGGGGAGGGGGTGGTGCCGTCACAGTCGCCATCAGCAGCAGCTGACCCCTCCCCCCGGGGTGAGTTCTCGCTCCAGCCGACGTCAGGCGCACGTTGACGAGTGACAGGCGGAGTGCCACGTGGTTCCCAGGGCAGCACAGACTGTTGTTGTTGTTGTTTAACACGTCCAAGTAGTAGTCGTCGTAGGATTTCGCGATCTAGCCAAACAACCTTTATTATGAATAATTATATCATCCATGAATCCATGATACAGGGGTTTTTTGTCGGGGGGGGGGGTTAGATCTACTGCCACGCGATATAAATGTGGCTGTCGCCTGATGAAGCCTGTTGTGATTACTGCGAAACGTCGTGCTCAGATTGTACATGTTGTGGCTTGGCTCTCCAACACACCGGTGGGTGCTGTACTAGTATAGTACACTATATACTACACTATATACACTACTCTATACACTACACTACTCTACACTACACACTAGTGCTGTACTAGTACACTACACTATACACAACTCTACACTATACACTACTCTACACTACACACTAGTGCTGTACTAGTACACTACACACTACACTACTCTACACTACACACCAGTGCTGTACTAGTACACTACACTATACACTACTCTACACTACACACTAGTGATGTACTAGTACACTACACTATACACTACACTACTATACACTCCACTATACACTACTCTACACTATACACTCCACTATACACTACTCTACACTATACACTCCACTATACACTACTCTACACTATACACTACACTATACACTACACACTAGTGCTGTACTAGTGACGAATTGGCCACGTTCTGTTTACGTGACAACCCTTTCTAGTTGGCTGTGTCGGGTGGTGGCGGGTCTAACGACACATTTACGCGATCTCACCCAAAAAACCCGTGTTGTGGTTGTGCACCTACGAATTGCGGCACGGCACGCGAGGGGGTGGATGGCCAACGCCACGCCCGGCCGCCTTTGTCTCTCCCCAGTGGCGATGTTTGCACACCGCGGCAGGCACTCGTTTAAGGCCGAGTCGACCTAGGGGGAGGCCAATGACCGGTTCAGATAATCGTCGCCGGTGTTGGCCGTGAGCGGGAATAATCAAACTCAGGTCGCCGGGGTTCGTCGGGTGGCGCGCTAACCGCTGCACCACCGCTCCCCCGGGGAGATCGTACACACCACACACAATGATGATGCACGATGATGCACGATGAAACAATGACACGGGCGCTTCGTAGCCGAAGCCGACACCGATCTCCCTCCCACCACACCGGCACCCTGCTCTGGCGAACATTCAGCAACCAGAAATCCGCAAAGACGACGACAAACCACGACTGGACATGTCACAAAAAAGAGCTTCATCACTTATCGGATTCCTCCATTATAAATATTCTGATTCTCACATACACATCAATGACGTTGACCGCCTACTCAAGGCCTGATCCCACCCCTTCTGGGATCTCGCTGCTGCTGCTGCTGTCACCATCCTAGAATCTCACCACCCAGATCCGGAACAACGCTTGCTGCTGTGACAACAGTGGAACAACGCGGACGTCCACAATATATTTACCCTCTCGTTCGAGAGCCAAACGTCGTCATCATCATCGCACCTCCTGGAGGGCTTCGAGATTCCTCCTCGAAGGTCTCCGGCGGAACCATCAACGGCACCGGAACATCAGCAGGACAATGTGCACCACGACCTCAGTCGTGGGAGATTAATAAAGACACAAGCCACAGTTGTGTGCGACTGTGGCCATGCAACCCAAACTATGGACCATATCATGAACCCCTAGAGACACAGCAGAGGTCGCAAACGGGTTTTGATTCCTTACCACCAGGGTCGCAAACGGGTACCTGTACCCGGCCGTACCCTACCCATACCCGGCCGGGTAGGGTACGGGTATCGGGTACCTGATTGCGACCTCTGGGATGAAGCCATGTTGCAGGCGCGGGTGGGTTGATTCTAGGAACTTATATTGTGAGAAGAGACACAAGACGTTGGGAAATGAGTGACAAACGGTTACTCACCAGTGACTCACGGCCTACCCGTACCCGTACCCGGCAGGGTATCGGGTACCCGGTTGCGACCTCTGACACATAGATATACATTGCAGACAAGCCACAGTCGTGTGTGACTGGCCATGCAACCCAAACTATGGACCATACAGCAAACCACTATAATCTGCGCTCCTTAAACGGAGGGAGAGGCACACAATGTAAATTACACACCAAACGTTTGTGTATTTTGAATTGTTACGTTCAGATTACATCGAGGAAAGTACATGCCCCACCTTGTTTACACTGCAACACACAAACCGAGAGTTTCGAGGTCACACGTCATTAGTTCTTCATCACGGTTCATTAACCCAAAGTGTCACGACCACAAACAACACGCATTATCACAAACACAATTACAGATGCAGGGCAGAGCACATTGCTACGTAATTTTGCAAATAATGACCATGCACTGCATTATACCACGACCCCTCTTTGCGAACTTTCAAATGCAGGTGGTATATGCATTCGGATATTCCTTTATTTCAGTGCAACGTTGTGGTTCAATGTTTTTTTTTTATCATTTGAGCAAGAGGTGACCGGGTGGCTCAGAGGTCAGAGGGCTGTACTGGAACGGCTGAGAACCTGGGTTCGATCGTGGGTTCGATTTTCAGTGTGCAGAGTTTTCACTCCATCACCACGCAGGGTGCTGTGGAGTCATGTTGTGCTGCAGTTATCGCACGTGAACAGTTTCATTTAATGTGCACTCAACATGTTACAGGGTGGTACAATGGTTAGCGCACTGCACTATGAACTTGGTGACCTGAATGCGATTCCTGGCTATGGGTGATCACAGCAGCGTGAGGTGGGATCTGAACCGCTCCAGGGCATCAACAAAAATCCCAACGTTCAACCCGAACTGGCCAATGTGGTGAAGTATCGTCAACACACCCCGACGACATCAAGGCAAGTGGTGACCGTCATCCAACATTTGCATTGGCCAGTGGATAAAAAACAACACCTACTGGAGTCTGAACAGACAACCACCACCTTCAAACTTTTAACTGCAAAGTGCGCCCACTGTGGGAAGAGAACTGACGCACATCGGCCTTCTCCAGCCAGTCGCACGCAAGTCACGATACCAGCAACCACATCAGCATCATCATCTTCGGTCACAAAGGCCAATGGCAAGTGGACGACAGTTGATCATCGATTATCCGGCGTGCAATTATCCCGCTTCCAACATTATCCGGTGGTCCCGGGCCGATCCGGCGAAACTGGCAAACCGGCGATCGTCAAACACATGTTGTTGAAACAAGAGCGTCGTAGTACTGTACGTACATCACCCCATGATGAGATTGGAATGGTACAGTTAATACAGTACCTTTTTACAGTATGTTGATTTATGTCTATTTGTATGTTTATGTTTGCCAATCCTAATATGTAAACACCCAGCTCTATGATTCTGTCATTCTGTGATTAACGCGGCACGGATTGGTTGAAGTGAGTCACGTGACCGGGACCAAGCAGCCAACCAGAGGTGCGCCCCTCACAAACATGTACGCCCCCGAACAGGCACGGGTGGGATGACGTCCACAACCCGCGCGTCATCACGCACGTATGGGCGGTGACGTCAGCTCTCTTTCACAACACCTCAGCCGCGTTCATGTGTAATGACGTCACGCCTCCAACCACGACAAGCGCGCAGCCTGCGGTGGTCCTTCATCCAGCAGTGCATTTGAACACTAAAAAAAGTACAGTACTCATGTACAGTGCTGACTTTTTCCACTATGAAAGTTAAATTATATAACACACAGTTCTGTGTGTCATTCTGTCTGTCATTCTGTCACTAACGCGTAAACTTGCCAAAATATTTATATAGAAGAAACTAGGTGGTTGGGGGCGCCACAGGTGGCCCCCAACAACCTAGTTTCACATAGTAAACAAATGTAAAACACTAAAAAAACATACACGCCACCTAAAAACATGTAGTACAAGAATGTAAAAAAAATAAGATATTTTAAATCATGATTAGTGATTATCCTGTTTTAAAAAATCCGGCGCCCCCAAAGCCGCCGGATCAATGATCGAATTTTATTCAAATAACACAATTAAGCGCATAAGACAACAATTACATACGGTTAAAACAACAATTTACTAGCTCGCATAGTTCTATCGTAAACGCGCTCCAAGCTCACAAAAAAGTGCAAATGCGCTCATAGTTTACTGTTGCCTACAAGAATGGAAGTTCCCGTGGCGTTGGGGACACAACGATTTCCAACTCAGGCCACCTTCACAAAAAACAGCTTCTCAAACTCAAGTCCAAGTAGGGGGGTACGTGTTTACCAATCGCCACACACTTGTGACGGATGCTGACGCGGTGTAACGGTCAGCACACTGGACTTGCAACCCAGAGGCCCCCTGGTGCGGTCTCCCAACACGACAGTCAAGACAACGGTGCGAGTTGCATAAATCCGCTCACCGCTGTCCACCCAGCGATGTAAATGGGGACACCGAACTTTGGAGTCGATTGGCAAGTCGCATGCGGTGGGGTAAAGTGTGGGTACTCCCACCCTGAGACATCTGGCGAGGGTGGAAGAGGAGACCAAAAGAGCCTTTGCTTGCACGGGCAGGTACAAGGCCGCACCTTCACCTTACACGTATGTGTGTTGAACTTCTTTCGCACCGTACTATCCAACCTTGCAGTATGTTACGACAAAGCTGGCATTGAATATAGATTGAGGGAAATTGCACCGTGTATCGGTGAGGAAAGCGAGTGTGGGGAAACCCTGCCACGAGGTGTTGCATTGAGTTATGTTTTGCTGCGTGATGGTGTTGGTCGATTTGTGGTGCTGTTGTGGGCAGCAGAGGGGAGTGCGGTAAAACCCACTGCACTCTATCCTTTGTTCTGCACCTACATGAACCCGCACTGACCAGCAAGGTAAAGGTTATTGGGAGCTATATGACCGTAAAGTACAGTTATGTAGCCCCCAATAACCTGCATGACGTTGTTCGGCATGACGTCCGACGTTTCACTCCCCGTGCTCGGGGAGTTAATTCCGTTGCGGAAAAAGCTCTTGGCACGTGGAGAGAAACGTCGGACATCGTACCGCCGAACGATGCGCGGTAAGACCTGAGAACGCACCCGAGGCCAGTGCGGCACAACCGCTAAAGTCTCCGTCGCAGCCTTTCTTTGTCACTGCGTGTCTGCGAAGAGCGTGGGGTCGAACGGGAGGACGCCTCGGCAGGAGGGCGCGCCACAGAAGCACGGCTTCCGCTGGCCCGCGAGGCCGTCACCGTCCTCACGACCTCCCCGGTCCTCCCATGGGGCGCCATCCCCGTCGTCGCCGGCATCCGCGCCGGTTTCTCGGTCGCCGGAGCGAGCGCCGCCGTCGCCTTCTGGCCGCCACGAGGGTCCGCACGCTTCCGCAGCCGCGCGCGAGTTTTGAAATTCTCCCGAGTAGTCGTAGCAGAGCTCCTCGCCGTCGGCGATGTCGCGTGCGGCGAACAGAGCCAGCCTGCAGGGCACCGTGCGGGGGGGGGGGGGTAAAGGTCGGACGAATGTCAGCTCGACAGTCGTACGTTGTTCACAGTGCGGTAGCGGTCAAGCTGCATGAGTGCGCTCATTGATGCAAGACAGAGGGACTCTGTTGTGGGCACATGACGTGAAAATTACGTAACGTTTTGGAGTCGTCCTCTGATACGTGTTCATTTTTACACATACACACATTGTTGTATAGTTGCTAAGCACAAGAGAAAAGGCACAAGAAGCCAAGCCGCTGACTTTGGCGGTTTCACCGCAAGGGATTGGGGGGGGGGAGGTCATTTAACGGCGACCTTGGCAACACGGAGTGGACGCGGACGAGCGCCATGACGAGGTTGGGCTCGCACGAGTGGTTGAGGAAGCGACCCACGTTCCCGACGCGCTCCGGGTCCACGTAGGTGCTCGTGGCCGGGGCGACCCCCCGGCCGTCCCCGGCGTGCTCCCGCACCGCGATCAGGTAGTTGATGGCCCTGCCGTCACTGCCCCACGCCTGCCGGACGGCCCGGCGCCGGGCCTCGGCAGCGCCCAGCACCTCGCCCACGTACTCGCACACGAAGCGCCCGCGACCCAGCGGCTCCAGCGTCCGCACCGCCCAGCCCTTCCGCGCCGTGCGGAACACCTGCAGCTGGGCGCGACAAGCGTGCACGTAGGCGGCAAGTAAGGCCCGAGCACTCTCCCTGTGTAACGTTGAACTTCTTTCGCGCCGATCGTAGCCAACCTGTGCTAATCGGAGGTGCGGAGGAAGGACAACAAACTAAACACAAAAAGCAGTTCTGGCATAAACACGGGAGGTGTTAAGATGTTCAAACACCAAATAGACACCTATTACAATGCATCAAGTCGGCATTAACCACACACATTTATGGTAAAACATACAAACAAGAGGCTGTCTGTGGTGTAGGCCGATCAGTTTCAAGGACAGTGCATACACTACCAAAGCATAACAAGCATATTTCGTTAATGCAAGCTTGATGCCTTGGTCTATTTGGTGTGTAAACATCTTTACAGCTGTATTTGTCAGAAAGGGTGAATCCTTTTTAATCATACAATGAAGTGTGCCATAGATATGTGCACGTGGGCATTTCAGAGTTTGGTCTCGAAGGTGGTAAAGGTGCAGCCCCGTAACGGCTCTGCTCACACCGCGGCCGGTGGAAGGGCCTCCAGAAGAGGAAGCCTCTCGAAAGCCCCTCCAGAGGTTATTTTTCCCCTTCCCTAGAACTAGGTGGGACTACGATCACTTCACTCCACCACACACGCGACCTGCCGATCGACTGTGGTGTATCCATTAATGCGTTTAAAACAACAAAAATATGAAAAGGTAAAAAAAAGCACCACTGAAACTACTGAAACGTGTTAGTTAATTCGGGAACGTAAAATCCATAATTCCAGTAGCGAACATCCGCTGCTTGGCTCGTGACGTCTCTGCGTAGTCAGGACGCAGAAAACAAAGTCAGCATTACTTTGTGGGAACTTCAAGTCTTGAAGGATCATGATGTCGCTCACAGCAGTGCATGGTCACAGCTCGAGAGAAGGAACGTTTAACGCGCAGTCTCGCCCGGAAGACCAAGCTTGCATTGCAAGCCGTTGCGAAGACCCGCGTGCTGCATCATTTCAACCGTTGATAAAAGTTACGGCCCTGGTAGTATCCCCCCCCCCGACGCCAACTCACCCGTACCGCCAGTCCCTTCTGCACCACCCTGCTGGGGCACGCGTCTCCGCAGCGGCACAGGGGGTTGCACTCGAAGATGGGGCGCGCGAATCCGGCATCGCCGACGAGACGCCCGGCGGGGTCGTAGCACGCCGCGCCGTCGCCACCGCCCCGGAAGCACGGGCACGCGACGGGCGACGCGTCGCAGCGCCCGTCGGCGCACTCGCACCCCGGCAGCGTGAGCTCGCCCGGGTCCACGGCACAGCCGGGGCCCCGCACGTAGTCCGGCGTGTACTGCCCTCGTGCGATCGTTGCGGAGAGGGGGAGAACGGAAGGGAGCAGAGGATGAAGGGACGACGTCAACGCGGACGAATGAAGCGCGATGGGAGCCCGGGGCTGTTCTCGTTCTTGGGGGACTCCGCTTTGTCGATTCAATCCCTGCCCTTGATTGTTTTAACATCACCGATGACAAAAGCTCCATCAACAGTTACTTACCTTCGTTATTTCAGTTCTGGTCTTGAAATGTCATATATACGAATTGTAAAGCTATATTTATTTAAAATGTTAGCATATAACTGGTAGTAATGCATATCGTGGTTCTATGGATTAAATTAACAAATTAGACTATGGGATTTATCATCATGCTAAAGTATTGCGTTTCAACCATTACAAAGTAGTTCTTATTTTTTGGGGTACCTTAAAACCGTGCAGGTAAGAATTTGTATTGATTTGTATACCTTGTATGTAATGGGTTCATGAGCGATAGCAATAGGTTCATGGGCAGGCAGTTAGATGGACTGTTACGTGGCAGGATCGTGAGAGAGATGGCAGTGGCTTGGGGAGGCCTTCAGCCAGCAGTGGATTGATCTTGGCTGACGATGATGAATGGGATCCTTGCTGCTACAAGTTTTTGGTGGTATCGTGTGATGCACATGTCCTATTTTCGGTACATATCTTCATATGCAGCTGCAATAAGATGCTATAAAAATCCGAAATGTTATGAAATTGTATTGTATGTCATTTCAACCATCGCAAATGATTATACACAAACTCGATTTACAGTATAATCAGCGAAACACTACACGTCTTCTGTTCCTATGCAACCAAATCCAGCAATCACCTAGCTTGGGATTTTTCCAACTCGTCCTTGTGACCCACCACCCCAGTAAACATGCTCCGTTGGGCTAACGTTGGAGCAACGTTAGACCATCGTTCCATGTTTACCAATCTTCTCCGTTCAAATACAACATTAAGTGTTACATGCTGCACATGCCTCATGATTGCTAAACCGTTGCATTCATGTGGTGTGGAGAGTGCTTCCTTAAACAGCGTACTTCAGGCTCTCCTGGGAGGCACACGTGTTCAATACTCAAGTTGAGTTTTCTGCTCATTACAAATGACAAAAACCCCAAAACTAAATAAAGTTCCCACTGTTGAGGAAAGTTGTGTTAGGGAGCACCTATTAAAGCAACCATGGTGCACCGCCGATTAGCACGGTTGGCTACGTACGGTGCGAATGAAGTTCTACATACATACTAGGGGATGGTGTTGCCAGGATCATGCCCGGCTGCCTTTGTCTCCCCAGTACTTATGTTTAAACGCCTTACCAGGTGATCCATTCAAGGTTCACTTGACCTCGGAGAGGCCCAGAACTGGTTCAGATGTTTGTCAGCGATGTTGGCCACGGTCAGAAACCAAACTCAGATACGTTGTGTTTGTTTCACAGCGTGCTAACCACCACTCCAGCCACGTACTTAACGCACGTACACACACATCTCTGGATCGGTGCTCTCCACAATCACGTGGAATGTGTTTCACAATCATTAGGTACGTGCGTCTTGTTAGTTAGATACATTCTCAGTAATCGTGAAACGTTGGGTCAACGATTCCAACTACATGCCAGCGTTGGGCCAGCGTTGGGCCAGCGTTGGCATGTTCATGGGGTTGGTAAATATCTATGGGGACCTTTTTGGCAGTATCAAGAATTATAGATTCATACTCTTAGTTCTTTCGGTAAAGTCACGTAGGTAAAAAATGAAATTAAAATGAATAAAAATAAAATAAAAATCACGACGTTTTGGAGGCAACACAAGTCTCCATCATCAGGTGGGACCGTCACAGCCAGATTTGCTGCATCAAGTGAGGCAGGGATTCAAGATGCAAGCTCTTAAATACAAGTTAAGGGGGGAGGAGAGGGGGGGGGGAGCTTACGACAGAGACAGCCTTCTTGATGGCCTTGTCTCACCACCAGTGTTAGACCAGAGAACGGGGTTGGTAAACCTGGAAAGGTGTCAAGAATGATGAAAACATAACAATAGGTTTTACCCGTTCTGGCAATGAAATAGGTGTTAAGATGTTCAAACACTAAATAGGTACCTTTTGCACAGGATAAAGTCTGCATTAACCACACGTGCTTGTGTCAAAATATGCAAACAAACATGCTCTGATAATATATGCATTGTCTTTGAAACCGATTGGGCTACGACAGAGACAGCCTTCTTGATGGCCTTGTCTCACCACCAGTGTTAGACCAGAGAACGGGGTTGGTAAACCTGGAAAGGTGTACCGTGGTGGGGAACGCCAGGGCTGGCATTTGAGAAACCCGGACACAAGGCATGCAAGTTGTGGTTCATCGAGCAGGTACCTGTATGCAAGGTGGCATCTCACCATCCACGTCGTTTGTCAATTCAATGGGAAGACTTTCCAGTCCCTGGGCCACGTCCGTGCATGCCCCACGAGACATCTCCACGACCCCTGTGCACCCACGTGAGACACATTACACGGGGTGACACCGCTTTGATTGAACGTGCACAGTGACAAAAGTGCGCGGCTGTGAGCTCATTGGCGAATGTTGAGTGTTTTTGTTGTTATTGCTTGTGCACCGATGCAGCATCGCCAAATCACGTGAACTTTAAAGCGCAATCGTTCATTCCAAATAACGCTCCGAAATCCTCGCTCTGCCTTTAATTAGGGTCATTGACATGAAAATCAACCTTTTAATTGTATTCGTATATGTTGATATCTTCGCTGGTAAATACTGCACAGTATTCTTTTGTGATTTATGCTCCTGCGTTTCATTGTCACGCTTTGACCGAGCTGCAGGGCTCCCTCTAGCGGGATGTTATGCAGAGTGCAGCTAAAACATAAACTGTACCATGGAAAGTTACAGTTCGAGATGGGGCGATTATTCGATTTGTAGTCGATCATCGATTATCCGGCTGCTGCTTTCGACGGTACCCGGACCGATCCGGCGAAACCGGCAAGACCGCTGCAAAGGCGTCACAAAACAAAGTGGTGATGCTTGATTTCAATGTCAAATATTCCACACGGTACATATTACACAATATTCCACACGGTACATATTACACTACATGAGACAATACAAATACTACACGTTCATACATCACCCCTCGCGGAGTCGTCGAGAATGGAGTGGTAAGTACGGTGCAGTAAATGCAGTAACTTTTTAAAGGATATTTTTGTGTATGCTTATTTACACAAATGTGATCAAGTAAAAAACTGTAAAACACTAACAAAAATATATAACACCTTAAGACATGTGATGTAAGAATGTGCAAAAAAATATGTTTTAAATCATGATGAGTGATCTCCAGAATAATCGATTTGTATTTATAAAACAATCCACCACTCGTGCTGTGGTCGATTACCGACTTTGTAAAGTTCAATCGCCTCCACACCCCGCTAACCCCCCCCCCTCGTCACACGTCGTCACAAATGTCTCACCCCCCCCTCGTCACACGTCGTCACACATGTCTCACCCCCACCCCCCCGGTGCGTGACGTCATTTATGGACGGCCCCTTAGATCGCGTAAAAATGTGTCGTTAAACCCGCCACCCCCCGACAGCCAATTGGTGAGGTCTGTCGCGTAAAGGGAACGTGCCAGTTCGTAGACGAGTACAGCACCAGCACGCAGCAGCAGCTGCAGCAGCAGCAGCTGCAGCAGCACCAGCACGCAGCAGCACCAGCACGCAGCAGCACCAGCACGCAGCAGCCAGTGTGCAACAGCAGCACGCAACAGCAGCAGCAGCACGCAGCAGCACGCAGCAGACGCAGCAGCAGCAGCGGCGTGTTGGGGGGTAAAAGCGACGGACATTGACGCCGCAGCTCGCGAGTTAAATCCCTGCCGCTTTGGCGAGAGGCTTTGCAGCACTGCGCGCCGAACACCCCTCACCCCCTCCCCTACGAGTCACTGCATTGTCATCTCAGCAACAGTGCGTCTGATGGCGGTTTCGTGAACGCGGGAGATTGTTATCTTTGAATGAAGCGTCACTTTAAAACAACCGAAAGGCAAAAACAACACGGCGCAGGGAGCGCCATCACCCACCACCACCACGTGGCGCCCGATCGAGCCGGACTGTACCACCTGGACACAGGGCGGGAGGGGTGCGGGAAGTGAGATGGACAATAATTAATCGGCGTGTTTGTTTAAATAAAGTTGCGATGCAATTTGGCAGTGGAGTATTATTTATAAGGTAAGTATAATGGCTCGTTGGCAAAGCTGGGTTAAATGTGAGCTGTGCGTGGAGTTTTTATTGATTTTATAATTGGTTATGCTGCTCTGGGCACCCCCAGCCCCTCGAGGAGTGCTTGGCGTGTCCCACTCGTCGAGGGCGGGGTGATGGTGACATCACTCAGAAAGAAAATCGATCAGCAATGTCGCCTTCATATCTATCAGTGTCCCCGCATACAAAATATATAAAGTTATTTTTTTATTTACACAGTCCATCAGCCACACGGCCTTCTAAGAGCAGATTATTTCAGCTGCATTAATACGCAAACTCTGGACCGGTTTTGACATTTCAGTGTCTCATCAGCAGTCAGTCAGGCTCGCTTGTACCAATATTTGTCAATTGACATGTTATTATGGGCATGGGTCCTGGTTCGATAAGACTTTGCCAACCACTTTGGAAGTTCAACGTGGTTATCCTGACTTAACTGGTTGCCGCTGTAACATTGGGAAATGTCCTTCATTGGTTCAGGATTGACCAAAATGTATGAATTTACTTTTCAACGTCCATTTCAGAGTCGAGGCACTAATTTAAAATGTGTGGCTGATTGACGCAGGCCACTGGTCCAAATATTGCACCAACATTTTTAACCTAAGCCAAGATTCCATTGATGGTAAACGACTTAACAGATGGGCTGTACGGGATATGAATGTACGGGTACGTCGTATATCCGACGCTTGGGACTGGAATATAGATAGTTATGTGAAAGGGTAGTTTTTGTGAACATCTCTCAAATGACTGACACCAAGTACAAGCACTGCTCCGAGTGTGGGCGGTTAATTGGTCAGGATGGATATGCGACGTTGGGCTGTACTGCATTGGAAAGGGGCCGTCTATGAATGACGTCACGCGATTTTGGACGTTTTTGACCCCCCCCCCCCCTTCGTCAAACGGCGTCACAAAAAATCAGACCCGCCCTCAAATATGACGTGACAAAGCTCTGCCCCCCCCAAAAAAATTTAAACATGCTTCAAATCGCTTTAAACTATTGTCATTGTAGTGCGTATTTAATGTGGCGATGCACTCTGATGTTGTAGGAGAAAACATTTAAAAGTCTATTTAGTTAAGTAGAACGTGTTGTCTATATTTATTTAAAGTTGCACATTTTTACGTGACGTCACATTTCTCAACCCCCTCTCGCCCCCCATCGTAACAAATGTGTGACCCCCCCCCCTCTAGTTGCGTGACGTCATTTATGGACGGCCCCAAATCTAGACCTCCCAGTGAAAATGACACACATTGGCGAGATGTTAACTAACCCGCCTGGTATGCAGGAGGTTATGGGTTCAATCCCAACCCTGACGCCTGTATATTTGAAGTTTGTGTGTCTCTCTCCCCGTGGTCGTGTGAACTTTTCTCCGGGTCCTCCGGTTTTTCCCTCCACATTTAGAAACGCGCGTTGAGAGTATTTGGCTGCTCTGAATTTCGACATGCTAAACCACTTCGTTGTGCCATAATTTGTGGCCAGGTCGCTTCTGAAAAAGAGCCACATAACTCAGTTGGACCTTACCTGGTATAGTAAGCAGAGCATTAGTATGGAATGCCATCATCACACTGTGAAAACAACCCTGGACGGGTCTGCAGCCCGAATTAGCTGTGAAACCCAAAGATTATTTACGTGTGCGGATGTGATTGAGTGGTATTCAGACCAACCTTTGGCGGTTGCATACGCCTCACGTCTCTGATTTTCGTCTGCAAGGGTGCACACAGGCGCCTCTGTGGGAGCTTGGCACATCAGTGCCCTTGCATTTGGTTATTTTAAAAGTAAGAAAGGGCTCTTTGGCTGAACTGCCCCAGACAAGGTGAATGGAATGTTAAAACAAATTTCTCTGGCCACTCATCTGGATTTTTTGCTAAATGTGATTTCTTTAAATAAAAAAAAACGCTTCTCCAATAGTAACACACTTTTACAGTATTTTTCTAGATTTATATGCGGTTAGAATGAAAACTGAAGGAACTTGTTTTTTTAAGCACTTGGCTCCCCGTTGTGGGAAATGTACGTAAATGATTTGCTTTCTTAAATCTATTCGTCATCATATTTTATCCAGGAAAGTCTCACCGAGTGTCAATGCTCACTTTTCAGGATGGTCTTGTGTTAAGATGTTTGGCCATTTTAAGCAATGCACGTGTATACAGTACGTACAATGGTAACACAACGGCATCGGCAAATTTACAGACCCACTGCTGTGCTTCCATCAGAAAATGGAAGCACAGCAAATTACGAAATCATGGTCGGAGTCGGGGGTTGTGGGAATTATTCTGGGGGAATAACTGAGATTATTCCGTGGTTTCTGTAAACATTTGCCATGATCCAAACACCTGAAAAAACAACAGGGAAAAGTATGCACATTTATCATTTGTGTCTGCACATGCGCTTGAATTACACCCGACTGTATGCTGTTTGTTTATGCCTATTACCAAATCTTGTCAGATTTTGGAAGCTTAGGCGTCGTTGAGGCTGGACAGTGGTTTTAGATTTCTAAACCACATGGTCTGGCTTGTGCCCTCATCCAGCAGTGGATTATATTCATATTGGCTTTTACTTTTGTGCAATATACAAGCGTACGACATAGTGTTATGGTGGCTTTGCACACCTGTGATCCAACACTCTGGAGGCAAGGGTTGATGGGTCACACAAATGTGAAATTCGCAACCCAAGGTCATCGACGTGGCCATATTAATGTCTTGGCAGGGTATGATGGGAGTACAGAAAGTGGATTCATTTCCATCTGCACGGTGTTACCCCGTTCTCCGGGAGCTCCCGTTTCCTCCTACATTTATAAGCACTAACACGAATTATGGGAGTTGGCCAAACATGCTAATATAGGACCACAGAGCTTGGGACTGGCTCTGGCTGCCTGCTCGCTTGGCTGTGGTTTCCTTCGCACTTTTCATCATTCGCTCTCCGAGAGTGAATGAAAATGTATGCATTACAAATTCTCAATAGTATATTGTTACATTATTATACGTGTATTCGATATTAACATTTAATATGCAACGGATCAATATTAAAGGTCCGATGACTATGTTGCCCTATCATAAATCAATACAATGTAAAATAACGGCAATATTTGCATTATTGTCCAAAAACGTAATTTCAAATATATTTTAAATAACAACTGGTCTCTCTATTCCCGGAATGAGAGCTATGTCCGTATTTTTTTATGCTAAATCAAAGTCGTTCACCGTGGGTGTTGGACTCCGTCTCGTCTCCACTCCTGTTTGTGATTTTCATGGACAATATGAAGCCGCAGCTGAGGTATGGAGAGTATCCAGTACGGCGGCATGGAGGTGACATTGCTGCCTTTTGCAGATGACGTTGTCCTCTTTGCCTCGTCAGTCTGTGACCTCCAGCGGGCACTTGAGCGGTTCGATGCCGAGTGTGAAGCCGCTGGGATGAGGATCAGCACCTCCAAGTGTGAGGTCATAGTTCACTTCCGGGAGACGGTGGAGTGTGCTCTCCAGGTGAGGGGGGAATAGCTGCCCTTCGTGGAGGAGTTTAAGTACATCTGGGTCTCTTTCGCGAGTGACGGTCAGTGGGAGTGGGAGATCTTCCGGCTGATCTGTGTGGGGTCCAGTGTTGCGGGCACTGTACCGTTCCGTGGTAGGGAAGTGGGAGCTGAGTTCTCCAACAAAGCTCGCGGTTTACAGGTCGATCTACATTCCCACCCTCACCTATGATGGTAATGAGCTTTGGGTAATGACCGCATGGATGAGATCGCGGATACATGGAGCCATAATGAGGTTTCTCCGCAGGGTTGCCGGGCCTCACTCTCCGTGATCGGTAATCCGGGAGAGCCTCAGAGTCGAGCCGCTGCTCCTCCTACGGATCGAGAGGAGCCATTCGAGGTGGTTGGGGCACGTGGTAAGGATGCCCCCCGGTCGACTCCCCCTGTAACTCTACCGAGCAGCACGTCCCACTGGGCAAAGACCCCGGGGCCAGCCCAGGACACGCTGCTGGTGGGACGATGTCGCTCAGGTGGCCTGGGGACGCCTGGGAATTCCCCAGGAAGAGCTAGAGTCCGTGTATTGTACTGTATAGTGTAGTAGTGTATAGTGTATAGTAGTGTAGTAGTGTATAGTAGTGTGTAGTGTAGTAGTGTATCATGTAGTCGTGTATCTATATATATAAAATCGCAAATCTGTCTTGTCTGTGTGTTGCCGGACCATACGCAGTTTCATTGGACGGCGGTTGCCCCTGGCAACGGGTAGCGACGCATTCGCTGCGGGGTGGACGCCATTTTTAATTCCCCTTAAAAATATGCGCACGCATTAACACGCGACTCTGGGGTAAATTCATCAAAGTTTCACGTCCTCTTCACTCCCCCCCCCACCCCAATGTGTGCAATTACTATTATAGGGTCGGTAGATAATAAAATTATAGCGATTAGACAGTATTATTGTAGCACGGGGGGGGGGGGGGGCGGTTAACGGCCCCAGTACCCAGCCTCAGCCGGGTGGGCAATTTAGGCGATGCCGGAGGTTCTGCACGGTACTAGGCCTCGACACCCCACCACACTATAGGCCGTACATATTACTGCACAGCGGCCGAGGAGATCCTGGCTGGGGGGGGGCAAGGGGTAGCAGCCCATCTGTGTATATATGTAAGGTTTTTAAGAAATATATTTTTCACCCGGGCAAAGCCGGGTACTTCCGCTAGTAGTAGTGTATAGTGCAGTAGTGTATCGTGTAGTAGTGTATCGTGTAGCCGTATATAGTAGTGTATAGTGTAGTAGTGTATCGTGTAGTCGTGTATAGTAGTGTATAGTGTAGTAGTGTATCATGTAGTTGTGTAGTTGTGTATAGTAGTGTGTAGTGTAGTAGTGTATAGTGTAGTGTATAGTGTAGTAGTGTAAAGTAGTGTACAGTGTAGTAGTGTATCGTGTAGACGTGTAAAGTAGTGTATAGTGTAGTAGTGTATAGTATAGTAATGTATAGTGCAGTATTGTATAGTGTAGTATATAGTGTAGTGTATAGTGTAGTAGTGTATAGTGTAGTAGTGTAGTGTATAGTGGAGTGTATAGTGTAGTATATAGTATAGTAGTGTAAAGGGGGAGCCGACACCAGATTGCAGGGGTCTCGTCCTTTATTCCTTTTCTTCCATCCACACCTGTCCCCAGCCGTCCCAATCTCGTTCCCGCCAAAGGCCCCCTCTTCCCGCCCGTTCTCTCCTTATATCTCCTCGATCACCCCTCCCACTAACCCACCTATTGGTGGGAATCCTTCCCCTGACACCCCTACAGTAGTGTATCGTGTAGTAGTGTATAGTGTAATAGTGTATAGTGCAGTATTGTATAGTGTAGATGCGTATAGTGTATAGTGTAGTAGTGTATAGTGTAGTGTAGTAGTGTGGTAGTGTATCGTGTAGTCGTGTATTGTAGTGTATATTGTAGTAGTGTATAGTGTATCGTTGTGTAGTGCTGGAGTCTGTCGCCAGGGCAAGGGAGGTGTGGACCACCACTACTCAACACGCTGCCGCCGCGACCCTCGCCAGGACAAGCGGACTGAGAAACTAACGAACAATCCTCTAAAATCTTGATTTGAACAAACCTCTATTAATACAAAGGCCAACCCTGGGAATAGCTGCCAAACACAGTTTTTGCGATGACGCTCTGCTGTGTTTTCAGGTTACATTGCACGTCGTTTGGCATGATGTGCTGGAAGCATTTGGGAATTATTCCAAAAAATAATTCAAATAATTTTTAGTTTGTTTTGATCTGAAAGTATGATGGCACCAAAAGTGGTGCGACGTGACACTAAAACACGCCAAAGCATTGCACGATATATAAATGGTCTATGAAACCATAATAATCTGAACAAATTTGTCCTTAAAAATTCAAAAATATGAACATTTTAAATGCAAAAGGGCATCCCTCGAGTTTGCACTTTTATCTGACAAAACACTAGTCACCAAATCAATGAGTTTAAAGAATCAAAACAACTATGATTTTATTGCATATGAGTTTATAACACTGCATAAATGAGCAAGTTTCATATATATCGTATTGCATATGATAGTACAACGTACACAAAAGCTGTTTACTTAATATAATATATAAAATGCATCAACATTTCAGATGTGTTTTAAACCATGACACGATGCTCCATGCAGTCATGAATTCAATGTCCCCATAACTTCTATTTAATATATAAAGGTGCAGCCCTGCAATTACTTGATCATGCCAATGCTGGCTTTATATTACATATAGTTCTCCACAAATATGATGAATATACTCTATACATGCAATCGATTTCGTTTGATTACCCACTGGGGGAATTATTTGAGAAAAGTGAATCCAGCGGTCACGCTGATTAATACTGCGGGTGTCACGCTGCGTGTGCCTGACAGTGGACGTTAAAGATCCCGTGACGTCATTCGAAAGAGTTGGCCGTTGCGTGCCAGTGTCACGGTCCAAATTTGAATAATTATCCGCAAATTGCAGTACTCAATTGGGATGACGAGTGGCATCACCCCCCCCTCCCTACTGCCAAAACCTGGCAGGGCCCTCCTGAAAGCAATAGTCGTGAGACCTCGGTGTGACTTTCCTGGGTAAGCAAGCGTAACAGGTGAATGGTAACATCATCCTGCTTTGAGCAAGGGTAACATCTTAATGCCAGCTGGTTTCGTGGTAAGCCTATAGTTAGCCAAAATAACCTTTTTACGCATGTCCTCTAAGGCCTCTCTACGACCTTCATGATCGCCGGTTCCATTGTTGACACAGGATACGGAGCACGTTTGGGCTAACTTCGTATTGACTGTTAAGAATTGTAAGTGGTCTTGGAGAGGGCAAATCGCGACACGGGTAGATAATGGTGGTCAAGACCAACGATGGGGTGGCAGCCAGACGAGGGAATGCATCCGAGAGGACTTCCACCACCGAGGTGGAGCAGTGGAGTTGGCTTGTGTTCGAATGTTGTCATCCTGGCTTGTGTTCGAATGCTAAACGGATTGCCGCATCACAGCACTGATCAAAGAAATGGCAACAGCTTGGGCAATCTTTCATCCGGGAGTGGATAGACCATGGCTGATGATCAGAATCATTATCAGAAGTTTAGTATCTGCGTAAATAACCCTTTGAGCTTTACAGCTCTTTTTTTTAACGGTGACTCGGCCAGCAGACAGACACGGCAGCGAGAGTTAATGATGGCGATGACGATGGGCTTGACATTCTAACATGCCACATCTCTCCTGGCCACCACTACCCGTCTTCGTTGGAGGTGGTACCAGATGGGGTCCCGCTTGCTGCACTGCCTCCGAGTAGGGCAACGTCTTGGTGTTACTGGTAGGGCGGGTAGACCCCGTCGTAGTGCCACTCACGCCACTGCTCGCGAGACTCACGGTGGCGTTCGTAGGACTCTGCGAGGGAACACGAAGATAAAGATCAGCCACATAGCCGTGCAAGGCGGTTGGTGCAAGGGCTTTTAGCAAGCACACGTGGCGGTGATTTGTAGCCAGCACCTCAGCTGGCCGCCTTTGTCTCCCCAGTGCTGATGTTTACACGCAGCACCAGGTAGGTACACTTTGAAGCCAGAGTCGACCTCGGGAAGGCCCAGGACCAGTTCAGATAATCATCGCTGTTGTTGGCCATGACACACGAATCAAACTCAGCTTAGTCGTCTGAAGTGTTCTGTACTGCTTGAGCCTGGAGAGCACTTGGTGTGGGCGGTCTCCGCGTACCAGCACGGCTGTCAGAGGCCTCGCGGGGCGAAGCAGTGGGCAGCAAAATCCATTATTGTACCGTACCGCTATGCCCCTACATGCTGTGCTCCCCGGCCTTCACCAAAGCCGCACCGACCCGCTTGGGTCACCCGCCAAGGGCGTGGGGGTAGGCGCCTCATGCAGCAGTGGATTGACAACGTGCCGCGTCGCTCCTACCTGTCTTCTCCTCCTCGACCCAGTTCTCCCAGCGAGTGAGCTGCTCCTCGCGGTGCTCGCTGCGCCTGCGGTCCGCGGCGAGCGTCACGCGCGACTCCACTGCGGTGGTCGGTGCAGCGGTGGCGAGGGCGGGGAACACAGCCGTGAGGGCATAGCAGTACGGTACAACAGTGGTCATTTTTCATTTATTTTTGGCCCAATTTCGGTATTTATTTCGTTATTTTTTTTGTCCGTTCGACATTAAATGTACCGGATTGAATTTTGATAATTTTCATTGCTGAGGTAATGAAATGTAATCATTCTAATACAGTACATTTAAATAGTATTCCATAACTTTTTTTGTATTCTTACAAAAAGTTCCATCAGTAAAATAATCATTTTAACAAAGACTTTATTTTTATCATTTAAGCAAAGCCGGCATTTTTGGCAGTAAAATCACGGAGCTGACATCACATTTTCGGATTATCTGAAATTTTGTACCTAGGGCCTAGATTTGAGGATTTTTCGGATTGATCCAGAAATTGGGAACACATCTTTCGTAGATACTTAGAAGATTGATTGAGAGATAATTTATAGAGTGATAAATACATTTTATTTAGATATAGATAATTGATAGATAACTGGTAGAAATATAGAGACATACAGATCGAGGAATAGATCATAATTAGTGATAGAAAGATGACCTTTATAACAGTTAACAATACTTTGCAAATTACCAAATCATTCAAAATCTACCGAATCACATCAGATTTCCGAAGCTAATAAGATATGAGTTCAGATGGTTGACCACCATGCATAAAATAGGTCCTAACAGAGGCTGCTGAAGTGCTATAAGGTGGGTAGTGAGGCAACATCCATTGCTGTACTGGACTTCTATGTGCCACGCCTGTGCTCCCTGCCATTACCATCGTGGTAAAGTCCTCTATAGTCAAATATTCCCCATGACCCCCTACACGGAGTGGGGAGGCCCGAATGCAGCAGTGGGTTGATATTTGGGCTGTCTTCGCTTGTCAGGGAGCCAAAGGTGAGGGTTAGGGTTGCCACCTCTGAGGTACAATAAAAGATGGAACATATCAAAGAAAGAAGAGTATCTCACAACACTGGGCGAGCAGAGAACTACGTGTAAAAACACATCGTATCAAGCGATGTGTTGTCATTGTTATTCCGCAACCGACACAAACCAGGACGTTTAATTGCCCTGGGGAAGACTTACAGATTTCCGAGGACATCAAGCCTCAAGAAGAGACCAACGATCCTGGGGGGGGGGGGGGGGGGAGACCAGAGCTCGGGTCGTGCGAGGTGAGGGGAGAGGTGAGAGGGGGTCACGGACTCACTGAGCTGCTCGGCGCGTGACTGTGGTGAGCGTCTGGCCCTGCCGGCCTTGTGCAGGAACCCCGCGGCCTGGTCCCCTCGCACGAACACTCCGCGTGCAGACGGGGCGGCTGAGGTCAGGGTATTGGGGCGGAGGAGGTTGGGGTGGTGGTCCCCGCAGGAGAGAGGGGGGAGAGCAAGGTAGCGAGGGGGGGGGGGTTTGGCGTTGACTTTCACCGATCTCTGCAATGAATGCTTTGGACAAATATTGAAGTAGGCGTGGAAGTCTGAATTCTAGTTTGGAGGAAGCGATGCAGTCTTGTGTCGGACGTGCGTTGAAATTGCGAGCGAACGGTGGCGTAGCGCCCTTGGCATGTGGCCCTGTCTTGCAGTGTGCATGCCATTGGAGCCCACGTCCTGGAATGTCTCCACCCTTACGCATGTGCCGCTGCGCCCTGGAATGTGACCTCTTGCCCTAAGTGAGGCCCTCCTGTTCTGACCGAGGTTTCTGCCCAAAAACGGTTCGCTAAAATCCAAATCCATGGCAATCGCTGGGACCCGTCGAATATCTGCTCTCTGCAGACTTCACGTGAAACAATTACGCACAATGTTACACCGACTGAAAATGCCCGACATGGCTTTTTAAGAACGGTGATACGAAGAATCAATGCAGCGTTACACACATAATGTGTACGGTCGATTAATCTTTGAAATGGATATTGAAACAAAATTGTTCAGTAACGCTGTGTTTAAGGTTGGGCCATCAAATCGCATCCTTAAATAAAAACAATTTTGCATTTTATGTTGGTGGCATGCTTATGTGAGGCTATCATGAATGCGCTTTGTTTCACAGACGTTCTATGCCGTAGCTTTGGAGTGGGGGGGGGGTGCTTGCTGTGTGTCCTTCCAATTGAGTACTGCAATTTGGCAAACGTTGACTGTGACGCCGGCACACGCAGTGTTAATACACGCGCAACATTAACCAGGGCAGCCATGTGTCTCGAACCGCAAAACCTCTGTAAGAAGCAACAAACGCGCTCGGTCAATGAGGTCACGTGTTCAGGCCACAGTGGCTTGGACAAAAGTTTTAATTTCAAATGTTACCACCTACCGCTTCCCTTCCCCGTGTCACCCCCATGACTATGTAGTACAGCCGGGCACAATTCCCACTGCACTCGGCAAGCGCTGAGATTTGTTGTTTTCGGCTCCAAAATTGAATTTGGTTAATTCCCACCACCTTTAGTGGCGTCAGCGTGGTTGGCATCGGGGCCGCGTGCTGTTGCAAGGAATGAAATGGGGGCGACCCTCTGTCCAACTCCCCCCCACCGCCTCCTCCACAACGCCTGCAGCCCGGCGCCTGGGGCCCCTTCCGTGGCCCCGTGGGGCTCCGGCGCAGTTGCACCGCCGGCGTCCTCGACGGCTACCGCCACTCACTGCCTCCCCGTGTGCTTATCGCCGCGCGCGTCTCCTACCGGCGTCGGCTTGACGTCCGGGCGACACAGAGGCGCTCTTCACCTCGCAGGGACCTGGGGCGTGCGTGGGGGGTGGCGTAGGGCGGACAAAACGGAGCATTGAGACCGTTGCTGGTTAGCGGGGAAGAAAATATTGCCGGTATGTTGACATAACACGCTTCAATGAAGGGGAGGGGGGGGATTATTGCGTGGCTGTGAAACAGTTGCATTTACTCTTCGCGGATTCGCGACAGGGGTTCTGGAACTTGATACGCGGTATGTGGATGATGTCATGCTTAGGTGTGTTTTCACAATTTCTATGTCGACTGCTAAATTCTAATTTGTTATCATCAGCAGCAGCAGCAGGAACATTGTCATCACCAGAGGAATACGCAATATCATCATCGCCGTCGTCATCAGTAACGACTGCCATCATCGGCATCTTCATCAGCAGCAACAGATTATTTACCAGCACACTAAGGTCTGCTGCTCACAAGCGACAGAAAGCGACATTTGGAGTAATACCGCCGTATGTTAGCAGCACGCCTTTGCGTGTTGTTAAATGTACAACTGGCCAGTAGTGGATAAACAATATATATTGATTGTACAATATGTATCCTCCTGCTGGACGAAGGATGATGATGATGATGACATTGATGACGATGGTGTAAGGTACTCGTTGGCTTAGATCGCGTAAATATATAAATGTGTCGTTAAACCCACCACCACCCGACACAGCCAACTAGTAAGGTTTGTCACGTGAACAGAACGTGCCAATTCGTCACTAGTACAGCACACCGGTGTGCTGGAGAGCCAAGCCAGAACATTTACAATCTGAGTACGACGTTTTTCCAGTAATACTTCATGACTGGCGAAACGTCGTGGATGATATTGGTCGCGAAAGCCTACGTGTTAAACGATATCAATTAACCTTGTTGAGAGGTGTTTGGGAGTGAAAATAAGTATCGGTGTCGGAGGGAGAGAACCGGCTTAATTGAAAAGCGTCGTAACCACAAAACCGATTCAGAGTGCAGAACTTAAACGACGCGGAGATGAAGCAAATGAAAGCGGAAAGAGAGACCAAAAACACCAGTCCCAGTGTAGATGGGAACATTGCAACGTCAAGGCAAATGAAAATAAAAAATAAAATTCGTATGTGTACATATAGAAGGTCTAAAGCGAAGATGGTAGACGTCAGTGGTTCTCGACCTGGGATGCACGCATCCCCTGGCGGCTGCGAGATGCCCTTTCTGGGGATGCGAGACGTAGGGAGATTTTTTTTCGAAGGTAAATAATCGAAAACGCTAATTTAGGACGGGCAAATGTTGACTTAAAACTTGCGTCACTGCAGGAATTCATAATCTTGGTTGTTTCGGTAAAGTCACGTAGATAGAAAATAAAAAATAATAATACTTTGAAAATAATAAAAGCAAAAAACCCACAACGTTTCGATCGCAACACAAGAAGACCGCTTGTGTTGCGATCAAAACGTCGTGGGTTTTTTGCTTAAATTATTTTCTATTTATTTTTATTTTAAATTTGTAATTTATTAATTTTTATTTTAACTTTGATCTACGTGACTTTACCGAAAAAAACTAAAATATTTAGGACGGGCACATAAGTACAACTGCTGTGTTTCAGCAAACCCTATGTATTTATTTACATTATAAAAAATTGTTTACGATTGAGAACCAAAGGGGTGGAAGCCTCCAGCAAAGGTTAAGAACCACTGGTCGACGTGGATCGTAACAGTCGTCGATATTTCTCCGCTTGCTCGTAATTAAATAACAAATGTAAGGATCGTGCTGGCAGCGGTGTGCAGGCACAGCTAAAATAAAACCGCTCACAAACGTGCACCAATGATGCCGCTTCGCTAGAAAAAAATACAAAGACGTTTCAGGCAATGGCCCTTCTTCAAGACTGACTTATAGTTGGAGATCACAGTTTTATACCAGAGGGGGAGGGGGGCGCTGATCAATCTGGGGGACTTTAAGAAAGTCGGCAAGATACTTTGAATTGACAAATGGGCAGTTTCTCTATTGACGGTCATTGGCTATCAACTACGAGTCCGTCAATCTCTCTGCTGCCTCTCTCTGCTCTGAAGAAGGACCATTGCCCGAAACGTCAACCTGTTTCTATATGATCTCCAATGACACGTGCGTCGTGTTGTGTGTGTGTGTGTATGTTTCCCCTCTTTACCTGTGCCGAGGATCACCAGTCCAGCCGCGGTGAGGACAGCACAGAGCCACGCCGCGCGATCCATGCTGCTGCTGCTGCTCTCGAGTGCTGAACGGGGGCTCTTTGGCTGCCCCCCGCACCCCCATAGCGAGGGGCAGGGCTGGGGGTGGCCACAGGGGGGCAGGGCACGGGCAAGGGGAGGGTAGTGAGTGCGTCACAGGAGCTGTGGCGTTGCAGACGGAGGCTGTGTTCTTCATAGCCTCTATTCTCTCTTTTTTACGATCAGAGGAAACAAGAAGATGCTCGGTGTAGTCGGCACTTTGCTTCGTTCATCATTTCCTCTTTTTTTTCAAACTTTTGCATTATCTCTCTTCCGTCGGTCGTCGCTTTGCGGCTGACGATCGGACCGGGCTGTCACATTCCGCTCCTTCCTTTCTTCTGGTCATGGCAATAGCTTTCTCTGCAGGGCGTTCAATTGAGGTCGAAAGCGTCCATGCATTATTTAGCTCTGGCCGTCTGTCCATCTGTCTACCATAGGCGTATAGATGAATATTATTTTAAGAAAAGCGGTAAAAATTGGGTCAAAAGAGAAAAAAAAGCTTTTGCCCAAAACTTGGCGACAGAAAAACCCCGCAGTAAATGGATCGAGCCCTTTCGGCCAAAGCGAAGACGCCACGCGCCAATCCGGCACGCCGCCTGACGCGATGACGCGCCACGTGACCCCTTGTGACGTCTCGCGTCGTGCGAGGACGTCGTGTCGACGTCGTGACGTGGTGCATGTCGGCAATGTCGCCCCGCCGCCGTCCCTTCGCGACGCCGTCAACCCACGGCTCGCTTCTTGTTCCTCTTACACATCGCGGTGCCCAAGGCCTTTCGTTCTCTTTAGGCGCCCGAACGGAAGATGTCTTCATCTCTGTATTTTATGCACCAAAGGCTCCTTTCCTACTGGTCAAGATTTTCCCGTATGGTCTAGTGTCTTGGCACGGTTGGCTACGTGGAGTGCGAATGAAGTTCAGAGTAAACACACACAAACATTTATCGTATCACCTTTGTGAATGTTTATTCGGTGCAAAGAGATGCCACACGTTTTGCAGATGTATTTTTCAACTGGACGAGGATCACATTTGAATGATATACAGAGGCAGACAACGATAGGCTGGAGGAACGATATGAAAAGGCAACAATGTGCCTAACTGGCCACGTGGGTCAGCCGTTCGCGATTGGAAGGTTGCGGGTTCAAATCCTGGTTGGGAATTGACTCAGCCTATCATCCACCGAGGTTCTGTAAAATAAGTACCACTTTGCGGGGAAGTCAACAGTCTTCATATGTATAGACTCACCCCTACCATAGGCGTAGTGAATTTCCACCACCTGCTCAGGGTTGTAAACAGGAAATGAGCACTGCCTCAATGCAAACTTGAACAATACATTACTATTTTCTTAAATGGCTAAAGACAAACGTTTAAATTCGTGAGGATCAGAAATATGGACATTAACAATGCGGGGAAAAAACAAGAAAGTGTGCAAGGAAGCGTGGAGAGGCCATGGTTGGAAATTACACTCAGATAAATAAAGAGGAACACATGGCTTCGAGGGCATACGTAAAGTAGAGACACCATGTCATTCTCATTTGAAAAAAAGTTTTGCTGGCTGGCTTTTCCGTCCGGAGGGATGGACGGACAAACAGTCACGTGCAAAGGATGTGCGTGTTGCCAATTGACTTAAAAAAAAATGTAAGTGGGTCTTGGTTAGAACGCGTCGCTAGAAGGGACGATGACCAGTAATCGAGATTAATGACGGAGTGGCAGCCAAAGTTTACGTCCACCGCAGAGATGGAGCAATCAAATCAGCTCGTGTGCAGGTGCTGTATGGATTGTTGCATTGGAAGACCCTAAGCAATGGTGATGGCTTGGGGAGGCTTTCATTCAGCAGTGGATTGATCATGGCCAATGATGAGATGGGACAAGAATGGACAAAGGATGACACTTCAGTCGTTGGTCCTCACCCATACCGTCTGGTGGATTCACAGGATCCCACGTGGCTGTACTTGAGACCTCGGATGAACAGCAAATTGAACAGAAACGTGGTGGAGCTGTCACTTTCGAACATGTCAGCGTCTTAATTTTGGAGCTTTCGTGACTGCAGGATTGCTTGTGTTGCAATCGAAACGTCGTATGCTATTATTTAATTTATTATTTTATTTTTATACGTGACTTTACCGAAAAAAACAAAGAATGTCAGCGTCTGTTAAACAGCGTAGCCCAAAATTCAGGATAACGGGGCTATTTCATTTATTTTAACGTCGGAATTAAAACAAATTAATCGTGCATTCTTTAAGTTAATGTTTTATCTATCATTCTAAAATTTTTATATCTTATGCTTGTGGAGTCACTTGACATGTGTCGTTTACAAAACTCGCCCAAGAACCCTGAATGAGTAGAGACCAAACATAATTTATGAACGTTCAGAGATTCTACTTAGTAATCTTAGAAAAGGTCCTAAATAAAAATGTGAAAGAGAATGCATGCATGAATTCATGTCACTATATGTAAATTAGCTCATTAAAATAAAATAAAATATGGGGTTGAAACCTCAAGGTCTTTCCAGAGAGACAAATACATTGCAATTTTCAATGTTATGCCAAAACGCACCATCATAGCCAACTGGAAAGAGCACGCTCCCCCAACGCTGCAGGAATGGGCCAATACTCTTGTCGTGGGCCCTCGACGAGGGAGACGGTTCGCTCGAGGCAACACGTTTATCACAAACTCGGGGACATGACACAGAGGGGTAACGGCCCCTCACACGCGATAATATCCTAAGGAGGTAGCCCCACTCCGGACTGCCCTGACTCTGGTTACAGAGCTAACCCTACACTGGTTAGATCTGAACTCGACCCTCGCCAGGGGTCCGGGTTCTGCCCACTGGGCTCTTCGCTTCACGTCTTCAGGGTAGCTCTTCGGGTCTTCAGGTCTTCAAGTGGACGAGGACTGTCGGACCCGTTGAGGGGTCCGGCTTTTATTCCCGTTCCAGGGTGTCTCTCCGCCCCAGCCACGCCTCCCTTCTGGGACTCTCTAGGGGGCCCTGGGATATCCCCCAGCCCCCCTCTTGGGGTCTGGGGACCCTAGTGGCCCAACGGCCCGGCTCATCCTACCTAGCCTGTCTACCTGTTGACTCATGTCCGCTACTGCAGGTAAAGATGAATGGGAATATACACAATGCCTAACCATGCTACTACATATTGTCAAAAATTGCCGCTCCAGAGCATCTAAGTGCAAAACTAAGGGGCAGGGAGGAAGCTCACCACCTAACATAGAACCCCTTCGCTCCCTCTCCTCCAGTGGACATTGATTCTGAAGATCATTCATGAGGGCATTGAGGCACTCCCCCGCTCCCTCCATCCCTTTTTCTTTTTTCCCTACAGGGGTATCATAGCTTAGGAAGACACTAGGGGTAGTAGAGTTTATTGAAACAGTTTTTTTTAATCATGACATGTTTCCATTGCACTGCAATCCGTGCTGGTGTTAACTGCTTTTCATATTCTCTGTGCTGTGTATCTGATATCGTTTTATTCATAAAATACTTTTCAAATAAATTAAATATCCCTGTGTCCTGTTTTTTTGGGCCACACTCTATTTTGTCAACGATTCTTAAGCAGGACCTGCCGAAAAAAATGTCTCTAACTTGATAAAGCTTTGCTAGATCAGCGGTGATATTTTGTGATACACATATTTTTACGTGAAAATATGAATAAATTATATTCTGGCCAGTCGAGTCGCACATAGCTTTGCTGTACAGTACCCTGTGTACGCATACGTATTATATTTCAGTGTCTTTCCAAGTGAACAGCTGCTTTAATGCTCAACATTCCTCGAACGAAGCTGCTGAAATCATCATCGTCATCCGTCATGATCACTCCACTGCTAGATGACAGCCTCCAAAACCTGTCGCCACCCCTCATGTTCCTGTGATGTAGCAATCCATCTGGCACCAAGCTGATTTCATTGATCCATCTCCACGGCGGACGTGCCCTTGGTGCGGTTTGGCTGTCACTCCGACGCTCGTCTTGAACAGTGGCCATCATCCCCATCCCTCATAATCTTTCAGAATCAGTCTCTTTTTATCCTGGAGAAATCCGATGAGCTATGAAGCTCTTTTTAACAGATGCCCCTTCCAACGACATTGTCTGTCCTGCCCAAGCCAACGTATATCTGCTCCAACAACAATTAAAAAAAACTTTACTGTGTTAACACAATTGTGTGTGAGTGGTGGTGCAGTGGTTAGCGCACTGTGCTGTGAGCCCACCCACCCGACTTTGATTCCCAACCACCGCTGTTGTCAGTAGCGAATGATGCCTGAACTGGTCCCGTGGGCCCTCGTCACCACCTCGTGCTGACCACAGTATTCACAGGGCCATGTGTCTTGACCGCACCTACGACTGGCACGGTTCGCTACGTACGGCGTGAAAGAAGTTCAACATACTGTACATATATTGAGTCGACGCGAAGACATTATCGATGAGTGACTTTGCAGTTCAGGTCGGTAGAAACCCAATCCAATAAAGGTTTTAAATTAATTTGGAGGATGTAAGTGTTGATGGGAGGGGTTTCAGTGTCGCAGTGGTTCGGGCACTTCGACTGTGAACCCGGCAACCTGAGCTCGACTCCCGACCGTGGTGAACATCAGTGGCAGGTGATGTCTGAACCGCTCCTAGGTCACCCCTCCCACTTCACCAACCCAGACTTGACCAGCGCGGTGAAGTATGGTCAAACAACCTCCATGGCTGATGTGTGGGGAGACCTCCATCCAACAGTGGGCTGACGGATGGCTATAAATTATTACCATTGTATTTTTATGATCGAGACGATAGATTTCGATTTAAAGCTTTCGTGACTGCAGGGATTCATATTCTTGGCTCTTTCGGTAAAGTCACGTAGAAGGGAAATAATAAAATAAAAAAAATAAAACATTTAAAAATTCTCACGACGTTTCGGCCACAACGTGAGGACGGCTGCTTGCGTTGTGGCCGAAACGTCGAGAGAATTTGATTATGTTGTATTTTTATTATTTTATTATTTCCCTTCTACGTGACTTTACCACCAAGAATATGAGATCTTAAAAAATAGAGCTTCGAACTGGAAAGTACGGTGAAAATATATTGGAAACAATTCTGCCATAATTTGCTTTTTAGTTTCCAGCTTTTCTAACATTTGACTACGTGTACAGTACATAGTTAAACGACGATGATGATGGCTTAACCAGACCGGTATGTTTGGCCGATGTCTTACGTTTTTGTGCGAATTTACCTGTGGAAGGAAGCCATTGCTCAGAGCCAAAACATCTATTCACGCCAATAATGCCGATTTAGTTTTTTTTACCAAGCAAAGCAAAGCTGAAGCTCACAAACACATTTTCACGAGGATCCTGCATTGAGGCTGTCACGTGGCTCTGTGGCCACGTGGGCTGACTGACGTCCACTCACATGGCACTGACATACATATTTACTGAATTATGTTACCAAAAAAGTTTTTTTTCACCAAATGTCCCATTTGCCCCCCAATATGTATTATAATTACGGCCTTGTTACTTACTAACAACTCTTATAATTTTTCATTGCTGGAGGGGTTGCTCCCCTCTACCTGAAAATTCTGGCTCCGCCATGGGCTATTCGAATGTGCGCTTCATGAGCCCCTTACCATCAAGCACATCAAGAACATCGACAGGACGACGCTCGCTCACATCTCCTTCGTGAATGGATAATCGAAGACACAAACCACAGTGCGACTGTGGCCATCCTACCCCACGCTTAGGGCCCATATTGTAAACCCACAGACACTTAAAGATACATAGACACGTACGTACATTAAAGACATAGGTGCCGTCCATATATGACGTCACGCACCGGGGGGGGGGGGTCAGACATTTGTGACGATGTGTGACCAGTTGGGGGGGGGGGGGGGTTGAGAAATGTGACGTCACATCAAAATGCGCAACTTTAAATAAATATAGACAACACGTTCTACTTAATTAAATAGACTTTGTAATAAATGTATCTCCTACAACATCAGAGTGCAGCGCCACATTAAATACGCACTACAATGACAATAGTTTAAAGCGATTTGAAGCATGTTTTATTTTTTTTGGGAGGGGGGCAGAGCTTTGTGACGTCATATTTGAGGGGGGGGGCTGACTTTTTGTGACGTCGTGTGACGAGGGGGAGGGGGTCAAAAATCGTCCAAAATCGCGTGACGTCATTTATGGACGGCCCCATAAGCCACAGTGCAGCTGTGGCCATTGAACACCAAACTGTGAACTACATATTCGACCACGTGTAGTCTGCGCTCCTTCATTGGGGGAAGAGCGAGACGACACGAACTCTCTCCTGAGCCCTCTTCTCGTGGTGCCATTTCGCTGCGGGACACATTCATTGCCTTGCGCAGGACTCGACCGGCATCGTTTAACAGCAAATCCAGACACAAGAGGGCAGTAGAGACGCGTGTGTTGGTTCAGAGTGCAAATAGTATGAAGAGTGGTTTGAGGTTTCCTCTTCACAGTGCTAATTATACGACAATTTCCTCTCTCCCCTCGAGATTGAGTTGATACAAGGTACTACTACAGTACTCTGTTTAACATCTGTATTGCCTGTTATAATGAGTTGATACAAGTTACTAACTACTACTACAGTATTCTGTTTAACATCTTTATTGCCTGTTATAATGAGTTGACACAAGGTACTACTACTACATTATTCTGTATAACATCTGTATTACTCTTTGATTTTTTCGGTAAAGTCACGTGGGTAGAAAAATTTTTATGAAACAAAAAATAATATATCACGACGTTTTGATCATGACACGAGCGGTCGTCCTCAGGCGGAAAAAATAATCCAGCAGTGTAACTGCTGAACCAGCGAGAGAGCTGTTACAACAAGAGGTTATATATGTGGCGATGGGCAAGCAAGCGGGGTCTGAGCTGGAAAGGAATTCCATCCACGGACGCAAGCACGTCAGTTGTGTTAATGGGGGAGATTAGGGAGAGAGATTAAGGAGAGAGATGAGCATGAAGTGAGCTTCCGTCGCCGCAAAAGATCATCGTCCCCGCATATGCGCACAACAGCAGTGTTAATGGGAGATTAGCACCATGTTGATGGGAGAGGTTAGGTAGGGAGATTATGGGGATTAGTAAGTGTATGTCATGTCTGTGTGTAACACAAGCTGCGGCGCTGCCAACTGCGCTATTGATGGCCTTGTCGCTTTGCAGTCACATCGACGTCCAGAAGATTTCACCAAGTCTCGTAACGATTGCTGGAGGGTCCAGCATGGGGGATGTTTGCCCAATTCTACGAATGAATGTCTGGCTGCACGTGGGAGGGAATCAGCGTGCCTGGAGTCAAAACACCATAGATATCGACGGGTTGCACCAAACGCGCGCACAGATAGATTCAAGAATACCGTATTTTCCCGAATATAACCCGCGGGGTATACCACTTTTTACAAACAAAACAAGAGCCTGAGGGGTATATGGAGGTGCTGGCTATCTGAAATTTGTTTTACATAAACGCTATTTTTGCGGGGTATATGCGTATGCGGGTTATATGCGGGAAAACACGGTACATTACTGCCCTGCCATCTCATCGCAGCACAATCCTGCAACGCGTAGATGGCAATGTGATGGACAGATGCTTTACGATGACATTCTATGACTCCGAGATATATGAAGTATTTGGACAGGTTCAATTACTCATCATATATTTCTCTGGGGGGGTCTATGAATTCCGCACAGTGTGCCACTTTGCAGTCATTCAACAGTTGTTGTCCTGTGGCGAGACTGGCACCCACCATGGGAATGTGGAATGTACACCACAGGTGAGTGATGACCGTTTTCAGGTGCAGGAGAGACACGCGTTTACTCTGTCTACAGAGTACACCTTGTGCACGTGCAGCCCTGGTGTCAATCCACTGCTGGTTGAGGACATCCGCGTGTTGAGGCGAAGTTTGGTCGAATAACCCCCGACGACCTGAACGGTGTGGGGAGACGCCCATCCAGCAGTGGAATGGCATGCTGCACTCATTGTCCGGAGCCAAAGATGGTAATTCCACATTACTATGGCCCTTGGCTATCATTCTGGAAAGATTAGCCCTCATGCCATTTAAACGGAATAAAGATGTTGATTTGAAGCTTTCGTGACTACAGGAATCCATATTCTTTGGTTTTTTCGGTAAAGTCACATGGGTAGAAAAAGTCAATAATAATAATAATAAAATAATATATCACGACGTTTCAATCGCAATTCTGGCGAATTCTGGCGAATTGCCCGATGATGCTGGATGCAATTGCCAGCGAAACGTCGTACTCAAACAATTGTAAATGTTGTGGTTTCACGCTTCAACACACCGGTGGGCTAAAGTAGTGAACTATTTGTCTTTTGTCAACGTGACACTTTTTTGCTGATTGGCCGTGTCGGGTGGTGGAAGGTTACGACACATTTATAAATAACGCGATCTAACCCAAAAACGTTTATTATGAATAGTATTGGTCGCGAAAGCCTACGTGTTAAATAACTGAGTAACTCTTGAATGGGTTTTGCATAATGCTTGTGTTTGTCACAAGCACGGTATTGTGGTTAAATGTTGCGTGTGGGTTTGAACATCTAAACCCTACGTATAAACAAGCCCTTGAGTCCCAATGTTCAGAAATGCACTGGAACGTTGCTTTTTTTTATCTCGAGCCGATGGAAGCAACTCCACATTCCTGTGGCAATGTCCAGTCCAACTACCACACGATGGTCACAACCGTATCGACTTACCACCGAGTGATGCATTCTTACTAGATGGTACATATTTTAAAGAGCATGAAGGTATGATGGTCAGGCTATAAGTTGACCCTGTTTGGGATTTGAACTCTCCACCTCACTCTTGGGAGTCCTCTTTCTGGACTACCTGAACATCCTGTTGCTCTCGTTCAGTCTATGAGCACAGCAGGAATCGTAGATCTCAGCGTTGAGGAGTGAAAGCCGTGTTCCGTGCCCGCCTTAATAGGTGCTCGCTAACAGCGCTGATCCCGCGTACGATCAGCCCTTTGTCAAACCACTGCCGGATGGAAGACCTTCATTGCCACGCCGCGTTGGCGCTATTTGACCATACTTCACCACGCTGGCCAGTGCGGAAGAAAAGACGTGGACGCGCAGAAGTACGGTTTTTCAGTTTTCAGTTTCATTTATTTGGTATAGCCCTGTGAGCCATTCGGCTCTTGAATCAGGTGCAACCGCAACAAACAAAAAAACATGAACAAAAAAAACATCTTAAAGTGACTATGCGCAAACAGAAAAATCCAGGAAAAACTGCAAAGTCTTCCAGAAAAAAGCACCGTACACCAACGGTACAACACAGCGATAGAAGCAGTACTGACCCAAAATAGTCTGATGATATTGTACGGTATTGATCACGCACATCGCATTGTTCAATCCACTGTTGGATGAGGGCCTCCCCCACTTCGCGTCGGCCATGGGAGTTGTGCGACCATACTTCACCCTGCTGGTCAGTGCAGGCGGGTGGACAGTTGAAGGGGCAGGAGCGGTTCGCTTCTCACTCGCCACTGACGGTAGCCGCGGTCGGGAATCGAACTCGGGTGGCCGGGTTCCTCCAGCAAGTGCGTTCACCTCTGCACCACCACTCCCCCCGCACTAACAGCATCAACAGTATTCTACGAAGCATCACGGAATGTCTTTTTTTCCCAGGCACTGCACTGAAGTTTATAAAAGTCAAAGTTTAGGGTGCTTCTTATCATACGGTCAACCCTTTATCAGTGCCTACCTTGTTACACACAAATTCAAACCTTATTGGTCACCCGGTGCCCTTATATATCTCAACGTTCATCCTTCAAAGTCCCATCACCACGAGGGAGGAACACAAATAGATAATCAAAAGTTGTTGCCTGCATTGAAACGACTTACACGCCGCATGGACCTGAAAACTCAGTCTCCCTGTACAAGAATGCTTGTAAACCGCATTATTGGTTGACAGGCATGCGGTAGCTGTGTGTGTGACCAGATCTGTGCAACTTTATTGAACTCATTCTATGGTGATGCCGCTCCTGCGGTGCACAAATAACAACAAAACATGTTAGTCGAAGCAATTGCCTTCGAGTATGCGACAGGCGACGTTTCGGGCAATGGCCCTTCTTAATAGCACACGATATACTTTTCCTTTATAAGGCCGTAAAGTGATTGATGAATGCACGTGTCGCATACCTGCAAAGCCAGCCGTTTGAATACGGGCAAAAACAAAAACTTGTTTGTCTATTTGTTTGTGTATCTCCCTTGTGAAGGGACTTTGTGGGATGAACTTGAGATTTATAAGGGACACGTGGTGACCAATGCGGTCTGAATTGGTCTGTGATAAGGTAGGGGACTCATTAGGTGGTTGACAGGTGTTTTTGTGGTATAATTGTGATTGTTATATGGAGTTTCGTCTTTCAGATGAGCTATAAAGCTCCCCCCTCCCCCACAGATGTGGGGGGAGGGGGGGTCGAGCAGTAAAGGAATTGTAAGAACGTACTTCCTCTTGCCCAACCCCATTGGGGGTTTGGCGTTTTTTTTGTTGCTTTTCCCGCCAAGATGAAGATGCCGGTGCCCCGGGGGGCAACTCCCAACGCCACTTGCACGACAGCGCCACAGGCACCGCCCCAACACGAGCAGATTTGGACAAGGGCGGTCCCGGAACTTATGGCGTCTAAATCTGTCGAGGGGCTTTTATTTTATTTTTAAACCACCGAAGGGTTGACGACATATTGCGTCTTTGTTGCGACTTTGCATTGCGCTCAACAAGATCTCACCTGCGACTAGTTGTAGTCGTTGTCACAACGTTTGTTATTAAAAGTGGGACCTTTTTACCAGTATCAAATTATGACAAAAAATAAGAATAGGTTTTACCCTTTCTGGCAATAAAACAGGTGTTAAGATGTTCAAATACCAAATCAAGTTCGCATTAACCTCACATACTTGTGGTGAACATGTAAACAAACATGCTCTGATAATTATAGATGGCAGTCTTTGGAACTGACTGGCCTACACCAAAGACAGCAACCTTCCTCAGGGCCTCGTCTCACCATTGCCAGACCAGAGAACACCAAAAGGCGAACAGTACAAGGACTATGCCATTATCAGCATTTATAGCTCGGGGTGAGCTGCTACAAAATGGGACCTTTTCAAAGACAATGCATCAGATATTATGAGAGCATGTTCGTCTGCATGTTCACCACAACACGTACTCAGCCCCACCAAAACGAAGCACTCCCAATTGGTAATGGGGTAGTTGTGGAGAGAGTGGAGAGTTTCCCATACCTGGGCAGTCTGCTCATGACCGGCTCTGGTTTAATAGCAGAGGTCTCACTCCGAATCAGTCGAGTGGCATTATCTTTTCATCGGTTGCGTAACGCTGTGTGGAAGCTACCTGGTCTGTCGCTCCGCACGAGGCTTCAGGTCTTCTCGGCCACAGTCATTCCCTCCCTTCTCTACGCTTGTGAAACGTGGACCCCCCAATGGAACATCTTCGCCGGTTAAAAACATTTCGGCTAGCCTGCCTACAATCCATCCTGGGTTTAACCTGGGCAAAGTCCCATCGGTGAGATCCTCCGGCAGGCAAGGCTGCGTTGGCTGGGTCATGTAGCCCGCATGCCCAGCCACCGCATGCCTAAGCAGCTTTTGTTCGGCCGGATCGAGGGGGCTAAGCGGGCGCGGCACGGGCTAGAGAAGAGATGGAGTGATGTGGTACAGGAGGATGTGGAACTGAGTGGACTTGCCAATGACTGGTACCAGCGGTGTCAAGATCGGCCTCTGTGGAGGAGGCTCGTGAAGGACGCTGCTGGGCAGTTGGAGGCAGTCGCCCTCCAACAACAACGGAGGGCGGAGGAGCGACGCTCACAACAGCGAGCGGAGCGCCGGGTGGCTAAAGCACAGCAAGTTGGCAAAGTAGGGGGCACAGATGGTGCATCGGCCAGTCATCTCGGTCATCTCGGTCAGTCGACCCGTGGCACCTGGGTCTGCCCCGTGACCTCCTGCCAGCGGGCGTTCGACACTTCACGTGGCCTCAAGGTGCACCTAGCCTGGCACAAGCGTCGTGGTGATGTCACCGCCACTTTGTGGCGAATGGCAGTTGGTGTTGTATATGGTGTATACATGTGTGTGGTATATGTGTGTGTGGTATATATATATGTGTGTGGAGTCTCGTATGGCCGTCCCCACCCCCACACCACGCGGTCCCAGCTCCCCCACCCCCCCCTCCTCCTTCCCTCTCTGCTGCGTGTTGTAGGCTCACAGCGAGGAGACGCGGCCGAGACAAGGGGGGACAAGACAGAGAGACGGAGACAAGAGGGGGGACAAGACAGAAAGAGAGAGACGGAGACAAAGGGGGGACCCCCAGCACCAGCGCAGCTCGTTGACGACCATTCAGGGTAAGCGGGTCGCTGCTGCCGCTGTTTCTCCCTGTGTGCTGCGAGCTTCAGACGGGGGTTTGACAGCCTACAGGACGTAGCGTGCAGTGCACACACCACACACACACACACACCACACACCACGAACACACACCACACACACACCACACACACACACCACACCACGCACACACCACGCACACACACCACACACACACATCACACACACACTACGCACACCACCACACACACACCATCACACATACCACCACCACACACACACCACACACACACCACACAAACCACGCACACACACCACACACACACCCCACACACACACCACACACACACACCACACACACACACCACACACCCCACACACACACCACCACACACACCACCACCCCACACACACCACACACCACCACACACACACTACACACACACACCACCACACACACCACGCACACCACCACACACACACCACACACACACACACCCCACACACACCACACACACACACACCCCATATACACCACACACACACACGCCACACACACAACCACACACACACCACACACACACCACACACACACCACACACACCACACACACCACCACACACACACCCCACACACACACCACACACACACGCCACCACACACACCACCACACACACACACCACACACACACACCACACACACACGCCACCACACACACCACCACACACACACACCACACACACACACCACACACACACCACACACCACACACACACCACACACACACACCACACACACCACACACCACCCACACACCACCACACACACCACCACACACACACCACACACACACCACACACACACCACCACACACACCATCACACACACACCACACACACACACACCACCACACACACCACCACACACACACCACACACACACCACCACACACACCATCACACACACACCACACACACACACGAAACACACACCACCACACACACCACCACACACACACCACACACACACACACCACACACACACCACCACACACACCATCACACACACACCACACACACACCATCACACACACACCACACACACACCACACCACACACCACACACACCATCACACACCACCATCACACACCAGCCACGTGGAGGGTCCCGGGCACAGGATCGAGGTGGCGGGGGGGGGGGGCTCTCTCCACGAGGGAAGCTTGCTGGGTACAATGGTGGGGGGGGGGGGGGGTAGCGGCAGAATGCGAGAGGAGTGAGAACGTGTTAGTTTGTAGCCGATGAGATTCAGGGCATTGTTAGCGTCGCAGTCGTTGCTGTGAGTCCTGGTGGACAGAGTTCGACCAAAATTGGGGGGGGGGGGGGGCTTGTCCGTAACATGAACGATCCAGCCGAGAGGATAGGGGGGGGGGGGCACGTTTTGACGGCGTTTGGCAAGCAAGAGACGTTCTCACCGACTCGAATTTGCTTTTTGCTCACGGCCAATCGACGGCACTTTTTAGGGAGCGAAGCCTCTTGAAGTCTAACACCACGTGGCGCTTGCGAATTGATTCGAGACGTTGAAGGTTGTCACCGCATGAATGTCATTGCCCGTCCGTGAAACCGACTCTGTGTGTGTTGTTGCTGTTATCGTGTAGTGTACGTCTGGTAAAACGTTGCCCACTTGGAGAGTGTATCCGAAGTGAGACCCAGGTACAATGCTTTCACATTGACACGTGTTGTGAGTTTGGGACACGGTGCATTTGACACATTCACAAATTGTACTCCAACAACACTCCATCTCGATCAAGTCGAGCCTTCATTGTATTGTGTGCCCAAAGTGGCACAAGTTGCACACTTTCAGAAATTGAAAGACTATCATTTAGCACAATTAAGACATTGAACATCTTAAACAAACTGATACATTAATGGTCCAATTTTAAAGGAGATGTGATATTTGCATGCACTTCCTGGGCGGAATTGATCGTCATGTAATTGTATATTCAAATGTGTAAATCTCGTTGGTCCTTTATAATGACTGTGGTGATACTCTGTGATAGTTATAATACGGCATTTGTATTCGCAGCACGCACTTAAGATGCTTTGAGATACTGCACCGGTTCTGGTAGAACATCGCGTGCGTGAATAGACACCGTGGTCGTGTGTGGTGGGGTGAAGTGTGGGTACCCCCACCTCTTCCAAGACAATCTGTCCAGCTTGGAGGAAGAGTAGGCCAAATTACCCCTGCAGTGGCTGTGTAGTTGAGTTTTGGGCACCCACCCAATGGAGGCTGTTACTCCGTTCCCTGGATCCTTTACCCCAGGTGTGCCCACCACTGCGCCACCGATCCACCGCATTGGTACATTGGTACATGAATTGCTGCATCGTAATTATAGCCAAAGTGTCTCTCAACTCAAAAGATTGTGGGGTGGAACTCCATCTCAGTTGGCGGTTGAGAGGAGTTCCGTCCCACAATCTTTTGACGTTGCAAAAAATATCCACAATTTTCAGACGTGGAAATTCCACATTTCTGTGGCGGCAACTCAGACGTTATATCTATCGGGACATTCATTCATCGGCTTTATTTCAACCAGGTGAGACCCCATTTAAAGGGAGACCCGAGTTACAGGGAGAGACATGAGGGCTTCCCAGGGAATGAACATCTAATGTAAAATGTCATCAAACAAACTTTTAAGATGAAAAAAGTGAACGATTTTCTTGATATAAATATGCCTACCAACAATTGACACGAAGCAACATACAAAGTGCGTGCAAAGTGGAGCGGGAACAGCGATGGAAGGTATTTGCACACACATCTTCCAAATTCCAGTTTAACACCAGAATGCCCGATTGATTGAGGACAGGCTTTTAGTTGTAGACGTCGGTCGTCGTCGTCGTCGTCATCATCAGCCCTGATCAACCTACAGCTAGATAGAGGCCTTTTTTAAATGGCTGCCATTCCGCAACGCAAGACGAGCCAGTGTCCTCGGTGCACGATCTCCGCAGTGGACGTGCCCTCTGGGCCCTTTCCCTCCTTCAGCTGCCACTCAGTACTTAGTCTCGTCCATCCGCCACCTTGTCCTTCTTACGACGTGTCCTACCCAAGCCCACTCGCTTTTCTTCATCGTAAAAATACTGGTTAACGACACCATTGTCTTCCAGGTTAATGGATTACAGGACTGTTCAATTCCCACAAAGTGGTGTCAAATTTATTTGAGGATTTAGTAATCGCTTGACTTTGTCAACGCATCAGGTTTATGTTTTAACACCAGTACAGTATTTGATCTTGGAGTGTTAAAGTGTGTCCGCGATTGTATACATTTGAAAAGAGATGTAAATGTTAAAATTGTATTATTCACAGGTTAACAAAATTTTAATATCCATCCGTGTTTGATGGAGGTAGTGCTGCTCGTTACTAATTTGTGCTGGTATTGAACAAAGCTATCATATCTACGATGAAATAGGATCCTGCCTCGGTGTGAAATTCAGACTCGGAGTGTGGGATTTCAAACGATGTGTATGGTCGCGACTCGCGCCTGGCGTTGTTAGCGAGGAGATCTCTTCGTGTCAGGAACAGAGTTGAGCCAGAGCTGAGCCAAACTCCACCACGTTTCAGGACCGCGACATGGCCCGACCTTAGCACATTTGGCCGCCGGCTTGCGGAAGGCTTGTGATTCTTACAGTGGCAGGCTGCCCTGGTTAATGCTGCGGGTGTATCGGGCGTGAGCACATGCCGGCTTCTTAGCAGTGGACGCGTTCAAGATCCCGCGCGATGTCATTCTGAAAGAACAAGGCCACCGTGTGCCTGCAGCGTGGTCCAAATTAGTCGCCTTGCGCCCACACAGAGACGGCTGCCACCGGGGGTCATCTGCAAATGTTTGAGATGAGACGCGATGGAGAGGGCAATTTGAGATACTGAGGCATTTAAGCAAGTGCCATATCAATGCACATACAGGGTGCTTCAAACAAATGTTAACACTTAGATGGGACTATCGTTTCTAATGGAAAAAGAACAGATAATACACTGTAACATAATAACAAATGTAATGGTAATAGCTTCAAAAAGTAAGTCTCCCCTTGTTCCCCATCATTGTCAACGCGTGCCTGGAATCTTCTCCAGGTGGTCTCCAGAGCCCTGAGGGACATTTCTCATGGTATTGTTGCAAATTCTCGCGTACTATTATTATTCGTTTTTCAAAGACTCAAAATTAGAAACCAACCTTCGTAAAAACCCCCATTATTTTCTTCCGCTCGACTCACATCGTCAAACGAATGTTTTCCAGGTGAGTTTCGTTTTCCGTAGCAATTGACACATTCCTTGCACTCGTACATCTATTTGGGGCCACCGCGTATACGACGGGTAGCTGACACTGCCCACAGCGTGGCCAGTTGTAGGCCACATCTTGCTGACAATGCCCAATAGCATCGAAAACTGCCCCAGTGCTATTGGGAAGCATTTAGTTTGGAACATCCACATCACCTTTAACATAAACGTAGTTTTGTTTTGGCGATTTTTACACGATCCTTTTTTTATTGCTAACACCGAAAGAGTGCGAGGGAGATTTGTAACGTGATTATATTGAAAGTTCTACATCTGGTGTCGGCTGAGTGTGTGTGCAGACGTGAACAAGCGTAAGCTCATAAAACCCTCACTCCAGCGAGCTGCTCTTGATGCAAGTGTCGTACAAGAACAGGATGGGGAAATAGATCAACCATGCTATTTTTGAAGCATGAAACAGGACTGGCTGGTTCTTGTAAGCATTAGTAGCCCATGTTCTGTTTAAACAACTGGGAAGATTTATCCATTTCAAGACGTTGGTGCTTTCAGATTGTCACCCTTCTGACTCGAAAGTATGGGTCAAGTACTCTACTATTCCCTTATACTAACGTCAAACATTACTCAAATTATTTTAATTGTGATTTTGTTTCCTTGCTAATGCTTGTATCATGCCTGCAATTTCCTATGCTTTTCTCCTTGTCATGCTAATGATAATTTTTAAAAATCGCAATGATAATGGCGAAATTTTATGTATGTGAATGACTGGTCTATCGACGAACAGAAATTCTTATGTTTCACTGCTTGTGCTGGGAGTCTTTTTCAGGAGCAAGCTTCCAGCACAAGCGAAATGTCAGACCCCTTTCTGATTAACACGTAGAAGGTTTTCGCGACCAATTTACATAACTACGTTTTTTTGTTGTGTTATATTGTGTAAATATGAATGTGTCGTTAAAGCCGCCACCACCCAATGCAGCCGAAAAGTAAGGTTTGTCACTTTAAACAAAACGTGGCAATTATTTACTACTTCAGCACACCGATGTGCTAGAGAGTAAACCCACAACATTTACAGTTGAGTACCGTGACGCTTCTCTGGTGATTACAACCAGGTTCATCAGGCGATTGCCAGGATTGTGAAGAAGTCACAATTCACGTGACAGACCTTACCATTTGGCTGCGTCGGATGGAGGTAGATTTACTACACATTTACGTTTATGCTATCTGACCCAAACAGCCTTTATTTTAGACTCTTTTCTGTTGAACTTATTTTCCCAGGAAACCCACACCGAGTCCGAAGGCTCTTCTTCAGGAGGGTCCTACTTTAGGATGTTTGGCCCAACACCAATTATTTTTTGTCAGACCCCGCTTGCTTGCCCATCGCCATATATAACCTTGTTGTAAAAGTTCTCTCACTGGTTCAGCAGTTCCACTGCTGGATGATATTTTTTTCGCCTGAGGACAACCGCTTGTGTTGCGATCGAAACGTCGTGATTTATTTTATTTTACACCTACGTGACTTTACCGAAAAAAACTAAGTTATGAGAGGAAATCGGAGAACCTGGATAAAACCCACGCAGAACAGGCGGGAGAACATAGAGACTGCACGCAGAACAGGCAGGAGAACATATAGACTCCACGCAGAAAGGCATCCGAGTCAGGAATCAAACATACGTCCTTCATGTCGTGGGGCGCAAGTGTCACCACTTGGCGACCGTGGCGATGTGCTAAAACGCTGGGGTTGTGTCGTCGCGTTTCAGTGTCGCTTCGTGGTCACAGATAACACGATTTGCAGGAAGCTATTCGGGGCTACTATGTTAAAAATAAACACGAGTCTTTGTGCATTATAAATTGTACCTGCCGATGTGTTTATGTTGAGCATACCTCACAGGTCACAGGTCTTTGCTTTGGTGATTTATGGATATGTGAGGGGTGGATCGCCAAAAAACCCTTACATGATTAAAACATATATTTTTTTGGGCATCAATGCGCAGCTGTCAATGGAATTTTTGTGGGAGGCAAATTAACTGGGTGGTCATTGTGGGAACTCCCAATACTTTAAAATGATTATGATTCATGACTCTCCAACCCAATATTAAAATATATATTCGTACGTGGCTTTGGAATTCCTCTGAAATGAATACAGCATAAAATATTAAATATCTACGGCTACATTTTTTGTATGTGCTGTGTATGTGAGCTTTTGAACAGGAATAGGGTTCACATTCCCCCCCCCCCCATCAACTCTTAAGTCAAAACGTGAACTTGGAAACTGGGAGACGGTACATTTAGCCAGCCAAATGCCTCGTTGGCCGCGCTTTGAACCGGCTGAGAGCGAGTCTGACTGCATATTTTAACACGTGAAGCAGAATTATTTTAACGTGACCTTTAATGTTGACCTTCTCAAATCTTACCAACTAAATGCAATCTGCGTTGGTCATCAGAGCGATAATCCGCTCCGAATTTTGGAGAGATGAGGGTTCATGGAACGGATGTGCATTGGCTTGGTGGTGCAGCAGTTGGAGGATTGGGCTAGCACTTGCTGAGATCCTGGCCTTTGAGTCTGGGGTTCGGCCATCCGTGGCGAAACCGGATTTTCAACTGTGGTAACTTGTTCGTTTCAGCCCGGTCATCGGTATAAGGTTTGGTGTGTCACTTGATTACATTTCACCTGTCGGAATAAATAAAAAAGTATGTTTTGCAATCATAAAATGAACATTTATCTCTGGGGCAGGCAGATATTTTTAAGGGATCTCTAAATTAGTTCTTTGATATCTCATTCAGCAGGGGGAGCAATGCACTTCTCTTCCAATAGTTTTGAGCTCGCGCTGATAGGGCAATTTAAATCAAATTGGGAAAGAGACGGTGAACTTCGATGTGACCACTGGACTTCAAGGCCGTTGTTTAGCCATGTGCGCTATTGAGATAGCACACACGCTACGCTCTCAACTGTCAAATGTGACTCGCGTTACGAAACGCCAAACTACATCCGTCGAGGAAATCTACTGCGGGAACTCCGAGGGAGGGACGTGGAACTCAACTCACCGCTGTGCATGCAAGTGCCCGTGAGCAGACCACCCCATCTCGTCAGATCTCGGCACATTTTGGGAGCTCAGCAGGCTGGGGCTAGATAGCACTCGAAAGGGCGACTGCCTCGCACGCCGGGCTGTCGCAGGCGGCTGTGTCATTGTCCATGTCGCTTGAGTAGGCGCTCCAAGACGAGCCTGTGTGCGTTTTACACAAAGTACGGCATGATTTCGTTAGCTGTAAAGCTGGAACCGGGATTCATAGCAGAGTCGGAGCTCGCAGAATTCGGTCCGCTGGTGGAATTTATGATAATAATTTCTTTTCCAGGAAAGCCACACCGAGTCCAATGAATATTTTTCAGGGGGGACCCTGCTGCATTGGGTTTTTATTTTGAGGTGTTTTTCAGCCGATGTATACGAGTTGTTTATACATGTGGAAGGAAACGGGAGCACCTGGAGAAAGCCCGTACAGATGGAAACGGATGGGGATTAGTCCACAATCCTCGACGCCCACGGGAAGGGAGTTTCACAGCAACATCTGTGTGTGATTCACCAACCCTCGCTGCTGCAGCAGCGTAGTCAACGCCGCCGTCCCTAGGGGGCCCAGGGAGTGGTGCGATGTGAAGTAGTGACGTCACGTGACATGCGAGGCATGATGGGAGGCCTGAGATGATCGCACTTTCTGCTCCGCATAAATCAAGTTTTGTGTGCAGTCTTATTCTTACCGTATGTTTCCAGCCGACAGGCGCCTTATTGTCCGACGAGTTCATTCGGAGAAACGGTTAGAAATGGTTTCCGTGAGCAGAGTGCCAAATGCCAAGTCTGCGCTGACGTTTGCACACCACGCTGGGTCACCTTATCTGAGGTTGAGTTTACCACGGAGACGTGCAGAACGATAAATGCAGGGGCCAATTCGTGTAGGAATCAATTGTTTACGATTTACGCAAACTATTTGGCTAATGGAGCGAACAAAACCTACTCAAACCAGACGGAACAAACGACAAAGCAATACAAACAGGACGGGACGGACGAGACATTAAAGGATTGATTGTGGAATTGAGTGGCAGAAAACCCAGAATCGTGACCAATTCATCGTTGGGTGGCAGCGAGGTGATGGGTGGTGGGTGAATCATCGCTTGCCAAATTTAAAGCCGCTGCCTCTCTATGGTCAATCGGACGTCATATATTCCAAAACATTCGTCGATTCAACTGTCACTTATGAACAGCCCCTGTCCTGCCGTGTTCCGGGGCGGCTGACTTATCGTCGGAATGTTTTTGGCCCTGACGCCAGCAGTCTGCTCTTCCGATTTTCCATATGGGCGTTGCTGCTGCTGCTGGTGGTGGTGTCGGCGCCGGCGATGGTGGTGGTGGCGGTGGTTGTTTTGGTGGAGAGGAGAGAGAGGTGACCCCTAAAGCCAAGTAGGGCGTACAGCGGCCCTCTTTGACATTACCCCGCAAAACGGCGCGATCGTCGACCGGCGCTTCTGCCTCTTACTAGAACTTGGCTGCACGTGATGTACTCTTTTTGAGGCAGCTGCTATCCTGCGAAGTCTTCCCAGGACATTTTGTCACTTGTGTAATTTTTTTTTTATAAAACACCGCTCAAGACAATGCATTCACATTTAGTTCTCCCCTATTCAGGCGTCGTGAGAAAACCTTCTTCCCCATGAAATGTCCTTGTTATTTGTATCTCAGTGGAGGCGACGCCTGTTTCCCTGGAGCAGCCAGCAGAAACGGTTCATTTCAATCCCAAGCGAAGTTTGATTCATTTCCTGGCACCTGGGGCTGACGAACGGCAGCCCCAGCCTTGGCTCATTTCTTGGCGATTACTCACGGACTAGGACAACAACCCTCGGTGTTCTATTCAAGCGACCAAATTTGGTAGCTGGACACGAAAACAGAGCGGCGGTGGGGGGCGGCGCGTGCGTGGATGTGCATGTGTTGAGGGCCCGGCCTACCAGGCCGACCGTCTCGTCTCGTTTAACTGTCCTGCAGGCCACATCCCTTCTATTCCTGTGTCTTCCTCGCACTGCTACGCTTTGGAATTCCCGCCTCACCCCATCTAAATTCCCAAGTTTTGTAAAGTAACCTATGCTTGATTCAGGAAACGCATGAACTCTTCATCTGCTACACCTTCAACCGTGTTGTATGCTACCTGGTTTGTGTCGGGGATGTGGGGATGTGGTGGGGGTGCCCGTTTCTAAATTCTCGGCCGCACGCCTTTTGGGGGGTGGTGACGTGGACCAGCAGCCGTTCGATTTTCCAGCGGCCCGCCCTGGCTCGCACTGCGGGTGAAGGTAACCGTGAAAATACTCCGCGCCGTCCGCTTCGCTTGACAGGGGTCCCGCGACGTCATTCGCACGAGCAGCAGGCCGTTGTGTTCCGGCCTCGCGGTCCCAATTTTGCCAACGTTCGAAATACCGCACCGCAGAATTAAAGCAGTGGAAACACACGCAGCAGTCATCGCCCCCCTCCTGCCAAGAATTGGCAAGACCCTCCTGAAAAAGAGTCATCAGACTCAGTGAGACTTTCCTGGGTAAAACGAGCGTAACGGTATTATTAATTGTACATCTAAGTACTCGTGCACACACGTACGCACGCGCACGTGGTCGGACGCGCACGTGGTCGCACGCCGGCGGGGTCGCAAACTCCACCGTCGCTCCACTCGCGAGTGCGGCCGCCTCCTCCTCTCTTTGCTTTTACGCGCGCCTCGCGAGCGGCGCGTGGCCAGGCCTGCGCTCGCGGGATTAAAACGCAAACCGTGCCAGCGGCAATTTCACTCTCGCTCGTGGGCAGGGCACCGGCTGCGTCGTTTCACCGGCACCGCATTAGCGTGCGAGCACCCGGCTGTCGTGAGCGAAGCAACGGCGAGATCCGGCACTAAAACGACGCGGTAAAATTTGCGAGTTGCCAGGCGATGGTGGCGCGTGCCCGCGATCTGGCGCTTTCGAAGGCAAAGTTCGTGACGCACGACACGCAAACGGGCCACTCTTGCGAGTGACCTCGCGAGATCTTAAAACGCCCACTTTGAGTGGAGCGGACGTCGCGTGGTGTTGTCGTGGTTATCGCACGCCGCGGCGTTAACGAGGAGGACCGCTGGATTGGAACCACGAACCTCCTCAATAGGCGGCAAACACGCCACCACTGGGCTGTTTCACCCCCCCCCCTCCCCGCCCTTAAATGACTCGCTCGGACCTTCGTGAAACTCGCAAATATTCTGGGCTGCGAGGTGGACCAGGATATGACAGCACAGCGAGTGGGATTTTGAGCCCACGTGTACGGACTTTTTGAGTGTTATTTCCTCGTCTGTTTGTGTTTCCTCGTGTCGGTTTCCCCTCCATACTCAAACACCCACACAGGGAATTGGTAAAAAAACTAAACTTTCCTGGGTAATAAAGTACTGTAAATAAGTGACTTCATATTAATTTTCATAACTTCCTGTCCAAAGGTTGCTCTGACCGTATGTGGGAAGGCTTGGTTGCTGTGGAACAATGCAAATCAAAACAATTCAACGTTGAGTTAGTCAGATCAGACCGAAACTATAAATTATCCAGATAATTAGGTAGCTTGTCACGTCTTATACTCCGATTGAGACACCCTGAGCCGACACTGCTGAGATGCTGATGCTGTCCTTGAATCCGCAGTTGAGCCATCATTTGGTCTGGCCCTGCCAAGGCAACCGCAGGCCTGGAAAAGCAATTGCGAGTAGCAACATCATCAATACCAGCTAACATCACATGCCTCACCAAAGAGAAGCAGTTCCAGCCATCACAGTGAGTTAATTCAATGTTTGACCAAATATAACAGGCACATTTTTAAGTTGATCATTTTGTATGGCTCGCGAATGATGTTATAAATGGCCCTTGGCAGAAAAAAGGTTCCCCACCCCTGATCTAGATCATCATCATCAACATGATCATCATCTACATCATCATCATCTACATCATCAACATGATCATCATCTACATCACCAACATGATCATCATCTACATCATCATCATCATCATCATTCCTTTGGGGTCACACTAAGGATGTGGGGCTGCTGTCGGGCCCACCTCTGGAATGTTTGTCCAGTATTGATGTGCTGCACCTGCCTGCAGTGCAAAACACGAGCGAGCTAGATTTAGATTTTGTAACGTCACGGTGCCCGGTGTCTGTGCCAGTGGGCCATCGTCTGGTGTGATATACCCTCCTGCTGACCCCGCTAACATGAATATGGTAGGTGTGGTGAGTCCTGTTACATTGGACCTCGGAGCCCAAGATTGGCGGGTCACACAGAGGCCCAGTCCCCCCATGTGGCTCCCATGTGAGATGTCATATTATTATAATAATGATCACGATCCAATTTGTAACGCGCTCGAAGCCAAGCAAGAGAAGTCTGAGGCCTTTAAGTGTTTCAGTCAAGTCGGCGTAGGTTGAATGCTGCTGGCGAATGTGTGCAGTGGGAATGATAGGAAGCAAGAGAGGAAGTGGGTTTCTTCAGATCGGTTTTATTCCTAGCGCTCTGTCGGCGTCATAGTGGCTTGAGAGCGAGAGCCACATCCGTTCATTCTCATCGTTGCAAATGAGCTGATGGGACGGGACAGACGATGATGACGGTAATAATCGGTGTCACGACGTGAAGCACAGAATCTTTTGGGAGATCTCGGAGCAGAGGGGGTCCCAACAACGCCGGCGCAATAGACACTCACACGACTTCCAAAAAAAAATTTAAATAGCCATTCCAGCTCGAGACGCTAGGGGGCGCACATTCGCATCCACTTGGCTATGATATTGGTGCATTATATCTTGACTTAAAGCTTTTGTGATTGCAGGAATTCATATTATTTGGGTCTTTTGGTAAAGTCACGTAGATAGGTTCCGTAGATAGGTTCCTATCTACGTGACTTTACCGAAATACCCAAAGAATATGGTGCATTATAGTCAAACCTGTGTTTTGTTTGTGTCGTTCCAATCGAACGAATGTTTTGATTTTCATAGTTGGAATTTAGCCAGCTCAAGTGAACCCCCCCCCACACTTCAGTGTGACTGCAATATTTGTGCGTGCAGTCATTGGTGGATGGAGTTAGACCACTTAACTTCCTACAATCTGAGAAAACACAGTTTTAGAAAGAGCTCAGATGTCAGCGGTGCCGGCTCAACGTTCCGACCTCCGAGCCACCCAACCGTCTAGAGTGGACCACTTTAAAAATCAATACAATGTTGTTCAAGCCCCTCTCTTCAAGATTTTCCACATTCGTGCCCGTAACGTCTTCCGAAGGGTCTACGGGATATGGAAAGAGTAGTGCCCCGTGTACATTTTTGCGTTGATATTGTGTCTTGCCGATATGACACACGTTTTTCAAATTCAAAGAAGCTCTTATAAAAACGGGACTTTTTGTGTGTTACGTATGAACACCAGATCCTCCCAAGGTGCCGTGTGGTCCCAATGGAATGCTTCACAGTGTTCTTCCGTAACGCTCGCCAAGCAAGTGAGATCACAAGGACACAAACTCGCCAAGCTTTTGTCATAGATGCCGGCTGCAAGTGCAACAGATTCCCCTGAACGGTGATATCATCGGCATGGCACGGCAAGACTCGCCGATGGGAGACAGATGCTTGGGATCGAAATATTAGAGCCTGGCTACATTCCTATTACTTAGCTCAGTGGACTTTACCTCGTAAGATATAAACAAAAACGTTTTATTTGTAGATAAAATTAAAGTTGATAGTTGTTTTTTTACCCTTTTATCTGGCAACAAAACTGACACCTTTTTTACAAGGAGTCATGTTTGCATTGACCCCAATACCTGCGGTTGGAATGCAAACAAAAAACACAACTCTGATAATGTATGCGCTGTCCTTGAAATTGATTGGTCCACACCCAAGTCTCACATGGTGTTGGACCAGATGACGCCAAAAAGGTGTCAGTTTTGTTGCCAGATAAAAGTGTAAAAAAACAACTATCATATTTTGCTACTGGCGAAGGAGGTTCCAATGGGGGAAAAAAAGTTACTTATTTACCTTTCCTATACTTTGCACTCCTATCGTGGTTGTGTGATGTTTTTGTTGTAATGGTCTGACCGGCCCCGACTGGACATCTGTGAAAGAGCTTTATAGCTCATCGGATTCCTCTGGTTTAAATAACGAGTCTGATTCTGACTTAAGTGGTCAGAGGCGGTGATCTCATTGGCAAGGCTCGGGATGATTGGCCGATGGGAGACAGATGTTTGGTGTCGAAATATTCGTGCCGGGCTGCTTTCCGATTACTTAGCTCAGTGGGCTTTTGCTGGTATGCAATAGAAAAATGTTGTTTAGTTTTACATGTAGATTTTTTTAAAAGTGATTTGTTTATCTTTCTTACACTTGCACTTCGATCATGTTGTTGTCTTGTTTGTTGTAATATTCAGACCACGTGCCCCTTACTGTACATCTGTGAAAAAGAACTTCATAGCTCATCGGATTCCTCCAGTACAAATAACGATTCTGATTTGACTGAAGTAGTCGGCTCTTACCGATTATCGGTTCAGGTCGTCTCGATTCTGTCCTACATGTGTGACGCTGGACGGGAGGTGCTAGAGCGGGGTTTGGTGATGTCAACGGCATCAGCCACAATGGGCGTGACTTGCAGGGGGTTTCCGGCATTCGGAAGGCAGGATGTCGGGGCATCCGCCATTTTTAAAGAGTGGTTTGTTTAAAACATTCGGTAAATCGACTCGATCGATTAGTCGTTTCAGCTGTACTCGCCAATTAAAGACATATGTTCCTTGTTAATCTATAGTCCATATGTAGGCCACCCTCCCTTCCTCCCCCCTTCCCTCCCCCTCCATCTCTCCCTTCCTCCCTCCCTAATTCTCTTTATCCTCCAGGATTTAGCTGAGCTTCAGGGTTGTCTTAAAGGTGTGTCTGGTATGTCGCGTGTGTACTTAGCACACCAGAGTTGTTTCTGGGTCTGTCAGTTAATTATTTCCTGCTATAAGTCCATCGGACAAGAGTTTAGGTTATTTCCAAATGCACCTCCCTGCTAAACTATTTCATTGCCGCTTTTAAGTTGTCAGCTTGAAAAATAATTGCATTAAAAAGTATAGCGCCCAATTATACCACTGGGTGGATTTATTGAACTTGCTCCATTATTTTCAACTGCCGTGCCAGGATATGGCACCGAACCGGTGACCTCTGGGTAGAGAGGCACGGCACGCCGACCGTTTGCCCCACGGCCACGTCCCTTGGAGAAACGTAGGGCCTGCAAAAAAAATCGCCTCGCGCACCAGTCTCTCCCTAAGCATGTATCTCCTTACGGAGATGGCCGACTTGGATAAGCGGGTGGCAAATTTTGACCGTCCTTGCGGTATGTGTACATGTTACTGCGTGGCACGTGTGCCGCCGATTAAAATAGCCTCGTCATTGATTTTTTTCGCGTTCGGCCCGGTGGTGACCTGGCCATATTTGTGTCGTCAAGAGCCCTCCACCGCCCCCCACCCCACCGCCCCGATGCAGCCAAACCGATTAAATTGTCACGCGTGCAAGCGTTTAACAACGCGCCGATCGCTGTGATTTCGCCCAAGCGGTGAGTTCAATAAACAAATTCTCACATCGGAATTTGCCTGTTTGGTGTTGAGGATTGGTGGAGGGTGTTAATGGCATGATACTCGGCCACATCCTTACATAGTGGCCTCACGCACAACTCAATTACGATTCATAATATCGACCGTGACAACTTGCGGTTTAATCTTAAAAGAGCATTCGTACCACTCGTAAAGCCGCTACCCGAAAATATCAGATCGGTTATGGCTACAAGTGTTTCTATAAAATAAAGCAAATAAAAAAGATGGACCGTTTAGATGGTTATGGCATGAAGCTTATTGTGCTGCCTTAATTTGTCTCTGCCGATCACAAGACCTCGAACTCTAAATTTGTCTCTTGTCAGAAGGTCGCGGAGCTGGGCGACCCGGCATTAAATACGTGCCCCCTGCCTTTGGCAGAGAAGCCGCTTAGCGTGCCGCTGGTGGCTATTAAATGCAGATATTTATATTTCAGCATTGGGCCTTGCGATCGTTCGCAATTAAAAATAAATGTTGCATGCGCACTAACGTGTGCAAACGCACGGCGAGAAGAACGTCGCGAAATCGGCGGGGTGAGTTGCGTTCTCGTCATCAACAGAACGAGGAGCGGAATTATCCCAGTGTTCAAATTTTAGTTGGGCGTAGTGAAACGTGGTTGACTTGGGCATTTCATTGTTCGCGAGGAGACATGTCCATCCGTTGGTCAGCCCACTGCTGAACGAAGCCCTTCCATAGCTGTGTTGGTCTCGGGGGTTTGTTTGACCCTACTTCACCACGGTGGTCTGTGCGGGTGGGTGAAGGAGGGGCCGGTTTTTATATTACCACCGACGTTAGCCCACGACCGGCTATTGAACTCCGTTGGCCGGGTTCGTAGCGCGCCAAACACCCCTTCCGCCCGCACGGTGGACGACGGTAAATACGTCGATAACCACACCGCCACGCAAGGGGCGAGCGCCGTGAGAGTGGTTTTTACTTTCTTCTTTCTCCCCGGTCGACGGACAAGGGACAAACAAAAACATTCCATCGGCATCGGCCAGTAGCGTGTGATGGAGGATGTTTGTACATCCGATTCCCCTGTGGAGTCGGCCGTGTCCGCCCCTCCGCGCCCGTCATTAGCTCTGTTGAAGTTGGGCTCTCGAAATTGGTTTTGTCTGTGCTAGGTTGCGGTGAACGGTCTCCGGTCTCCGTTCACCGCTTTCTCTTCACGTCCAGTGAGGGCACGCGCCTGGAGGCGACGCTGTTGAGAAGCAAACGTCGCATCCGCGAAGACGCCGTCCATTCGCAAAATAATTTAACTTCGATTCGGCGGGAGTTTACAGTTCGTGGTTTAAAGTGACGGTAAAATATCACTTGCAAAAAGCGAGTCCACTTATGCGATTTTCAACAGCGCTTAAGAGGTTTCCATAAACATTCGCAGCCCAAGTTGTTGACAATCACACGGGATATAATGATGTGCGGTTTCCTGCACCATTTGCAGACACGTGGGTGCTTACGGGGGAGTAGTATTCACACTTCCAAGTGGGAGTGTGGCTTTTATCATCCGAGCATGCACTGCAGTGTAATTACGGATCGTTAATGATGGATGAGACTTGTACCGTGGCATCCTTCGCTGTACGTTCCTGCTTGTCTTTGCTGTCTTTGCACAGCTAGGTCCTCATCGCATTGAGAGACGGACGAACGGCCGTGTCGGAGAACAATAGCACGCGAGAGAGACATCACGTTGACGGTTAACAAAAGTCAGTGGGCCTCAGGCAGGACACGCGACGGCTCGGGAGGGATTCGCCGGTTCGTTTTGAGACGAATTTCCGAGTAGCGGGCAACAGTGACGCGCCCGAGGACGTTGACCGCGGAGATGGAGCGGCGAGATCGGCTCGCGTGCACGCGCTGGGTGGATTGTCACACCCGCGGGATCGCGAGAGATGGCGACGGCTCGGGGGAAGCCCCTCATCCAGCAGTGGAGAGATCGTGGCTGACGACGGCAATGAATTGACTCGCTCATCGGACAAGAAAAGTAAAATCTGCGGGAGGAGTCTGGGCAAACGCTTGAGTTCACTAAAAGTGGTTGTAAAGGCCGTGGTGCGAGACTTGATGATGAGCTCACAATGGCATGTCAGTAACTGTCAATTCGGATCCATAACCACTCAAAATCCTGACGAGTCTGTTTCCTCAAGGGAGCTCAGCCGAGCAAAGTCAGCCGTTGGAAATTGCGTGAGCGATCGTTTTTTGTTGTTTCGAAACCAGACGCTTAAAGACGACGAAATCCTCACAATCAAAATGAGACAAAAGGCAATGGAAATCCTTTACACGCACGTAAGAGTGTGCTTTTTAGGTGATTACAGTATTCTTGAAATATCTTTTTGAACGGAAATCCCATTTTTTTTAAAACAAAACTGGAAACGGAAATGTTTAATTTTCCATGTTGTGCTCGCAGTGTTTCCTCGCCGTGACCTTGCAAGCCAAGACAACCGCGATTTGGGGATTGGTTGCTAGAGACCACAATGAACTTCTTCAGTAAATGCTGATCATTTTTTCACAAAAGGCCATGTGCCAGACGTGTTGTTTGAAGCTTATTGTAGAGAGGCCCTGGCCTTTTTGTCAAGAGAGCCGTGGGTCATTCACCTGACGTCCGGACTATTGAGGAGGCTGTCGCTTTAAGGGCTTCATGCGTGTCTTCGTTGACGTCAAATGCAACCGGGTAAACAGATCGCTTTTACCGGACGGCATTGTCAAGGACACACCTGCTTACGCTTCCACGCTTGCGCAACCAAGCTCTCCGAGGTGGTTTAGGGTCGTGCCGCGCGTCGTTCAGCGCGATGTCCGACGTTCCGCTCCACGTGCCGGGAGCTTCTTGACTAACTGAATAGAGCCGCCCACGTTCTTCCGTCGATGATATATAGCGGCCGCGTTCCCGGCTGCTGCTGCTGGAGTCCTGACGTCGGCCGGCCGATGTTTATTGGCGAGGAAATCTGGAGTACTCGGAGAAAGCTCGTCACTCGTGCGCGTGACCACACTTACCCGTTTCAGAGCAGCGCTGTCGCCCGTCGGGGTTGCCGAAGTAGCTCGCAGCACGCGGGGCGAAACGTCGGACATCTCGCCGAGACGACGCGCGTCACCGGAAGGGGGGAGGGGGGGGGGGCGTGCCGTAGGTCGGCCGCAAAAAATAAAAAAACCGAAGGCCACGTGTCGGCACGGGAATCGCCGCTTGTTTTGTTGGCAGGTGACCATGTCCACAGCGCGTGCCCGCCGCCACACTCCCCAACCACAACTTCCAACCGGCGTCGGTGAGTCACTTCCGAGGGCCGCGCCCAACGCAGGACAGCACATCCCTTGAGTGTCGTCCCCCCCCCCACCACCACCCCACGATGATTCAAACTTTCGTTTTGTCTTTGTGGCTTTTTTTTCACTTAGTTGTTCTAATTATGTGTTAAAGGAACTTGTGTGAACGTGTTCACCACTGCAAACTTAACTTGAAAAAACACAAAGATTTCCCCCACTCCTCCCCCTGGAGCGCTGTCCGCGAGCACCTATCAGGGCCGGAACACGTGTACACAAATGGGCCGCGTGGCAGAGCAGAAATTGGTAACCACCTCATTTTTGTGAAGTGGCAAGGGCAATCTTTCGCTGTAGCTGGCCACACATCACAACACGGGAACCGCGAGAGTGGTGCCACCTCACGTGGCACCGACATTGTAAATGTCTGGTCCAGAGCTCACCGACTAACGGACAACAATACTGTCGTGCCAGGGGCTGTTAGCGAGCACCTATTAAGGCCGGCGTAACACAACAGCGTGGGGCGGGTCATGTGGCCAGAACCACGCGTGGCCGACTTTATCCCCCTAGTTCTGCTGCTTGTGCACCACCACGGTGACGTAGCTCTCGAGTGTACAGGCGGTGCAACTGCACCAGGGCCCACTGGCCAGAGGGGAGACCAGAAGCGCTGGCCGACAGAGGGCGGATGGGGTGGGGAGGGAGGGGGGTGCATTTCATTCCTTGCACCAGGGCCCAGGACACTGCACAGACAGAGAGTCACCCAAGCGAACTCTCCCCGCCGGCGTGAGCCGTGGTTCGAAGCGCAGCCTGCCAGCACTGCGCCGTGCGCTTGGGAAGTAACAAAATGAAGTTTGTGACCGACGCGAGTTTCTAGGAAAAGTATTTTTTGTGGTTTGTGGGCAAGAGGGGGTGCGGGCGTGGGAGCTGCCTTTTCCGGGTTCGTACGTGCGTACTGTGTGTTGGAACTTCTTTCGCACCATACGTAGCCAACTGTGCTAATCGGAGGTGCGGGGAGCAGCAAACTAAACGCAAAGAGCGGCGATTAAGCGATGAGGTTCGTGGCGTTAGGGGTGCGAGTGGGGTTTCGGAACGGGCTGCTGGCGATTGGTGCACCACGACATTGCTTTTTGCACCACTCCAGAACCTACGCGTCGACACGACGGCACGCATGAGTGTACCTTCATGCGTGGTTTCCAGTGCCATCACACATGAGATAATATACAATATATACATAGGCGACGTTTCGGGTGGTGGTCCACTTTTCATAGCACGATGGCCTTTTCTTCATCGTGTGAAGGGGCCCCCCTCCATAACGGTCCCCGCAACATCGGCAGGCCCGTACCCCCCACGTCCACGCCGCCCTCTGCCCCTGCACCGCCTTGACCCCGACGCACGAACAAAAGGGGATTGCTGGCTGGAGACGAGGAGACGTGGCCCGAGATGCGCCAATACGTGGCTTGGAGGCTGGGCTCGCGCGTGTACGTCGTGTGTACGTCGCGTGTGTACGTCGTGTGTACGTCGCGTGTGTACGTCGAACTTGCCCCGCACCGTACGCAGCCAACCGCGCTCACCGGAGGTGCGGAATGAGGTGGCAGGGATGAGGGGAGGGCAGCGTGGGGGGGGGGGGGATAAGACGTCGGAGGAGTGAGGGTGCGGAGAGAGCTGAGCACGAAGGAGAGAGCTGCGTGTGATGGAGGGAGCTGAGCACGAAGGAGAGAGCTGCGTGTGATGGAGGGAGCTGAGCACGAAGGAGAGAGCTGCGTGTGACGGAGGGAGCTGAGCACGAAGGAGAGAGCTGCGTGTGATGGAGGGAGCTGAGCACGAAGGAGAGAGCTGCGTGTGATGGAGGGAGCTGAGCACGAAGGAGAGAGCTGCGTGTGACAGAGGGAGCTGAGCACGAAGGAGAGAGCTGCGTGTGATGGAGGGAGCTGAGCACGAAGGAGAGAGCTGCGTGTGATGGAGGGAGCTGAGCACGAAGGAGAGAGCTGCGTGTGATGGAGGGAGCTGAGCACGAAGGAGAGAGCTGCGTGTGACGGAGGGAGCTGAGCACGAAGGAGAGAGCTGCGTGTGACGGAGGGAGCTGAGCACGAAGGAGAGAGCTGCGTGTGATGGAGGGAGCCGCCGCGTGTGGTGACTAGACGGACTGGAACCCTGACCCGTCTCCGCGTGCTGGCGAGGATAGTGTCCGCTACAGCAGCATGAAAAAGGGCCTTCGCCCGAAACATCCGTTGCCTACAGTATTTGTTCCACGTGATGCGGTGCTCTTGACGGATGCGTGAAGCACTTTTGTCGTTGGCGCGATGTACACCGCTGCCGAACGCAGCGTCGTCACCGCCACATAGTTCGTCACCATGAACAATGCTCGCCCACGATGTGTGCACCCCAGGCCAAATACCTTTTAAGATGTGGGCATTTCTTCGTAATGTGCGGGTCCATTAGGGATGTAGTGTTTTCTGCGTCGGTGGTCAAACGCTCGGCCTTTTGGTCGAGACTGCGTGCGGGCGGCTCGGGGCGTTGAGCCGCCACCCGTGTGAGAATCTGGATGTCTCGTCCTGGTCTCGCAGTGCGGCGAGCCTCGCCATTGAGTGCACAAAGAATGGTTGGCGCGGTGCCAACACTCGCGCCTCACTGCACGTAGGGGCCTGGGTGAGTTGGTCACCTCGGGTGCCCTTTCTGCGTGGCGTTTGTGTGTTCTACCCCGGTTCTGCATTTGGTTTCCTCCAGGTTCTCTGCTTATCTCTCATCTCGTTGAACGTTAACGGGTATTCGCCAAACATCCTCACGACGAAAGGAAGATTATCGGCAAATTGCTCAATTGGGATTAAACACAGCAGCAACATCAGCATCGCCTCCGTCTGCAAAAGCTTGGCAGGACCCTCCTGGCAAAAAAAGAGTCTTGAGACTATAAACTATTTTAAACTAACTTATTTTTATTTTACCAGGTAATGCCCACTAAGCAATATAACTTGACTTGGCCACAAATTGTAGCTCAACGCATTGGCATAGCACGTGGAAATTAATAGCACCCATTTACTCTAAATGCACGTTGGTTCTTAAGGTGGAGGGAAAAACCGGAGGAGCTGAAGAAAAATCCACATGACCACGGGGAGAGAGAACACGCAAACTCCAAATATAGAGCAGGCGTCAGGTTCAGGATCGAACACATGATCTACCGCATACCAAGCGAGGTAGTTAACGTCTCCTAGCCACCGCGTCAGGGGGCGAGATGCAGCAAAGCTAATAAGACGAGCACCTTTGCCGCGGGGCATCGGAACGCGTGTGCCCCCGATGCGGGTAAAGAGGCGCGATCGATGCGATTCCGGGTGTTGGTTGCTGCCTAGCAAGTTCGCCCCGTGCATCGCTCGCGATGACCATGAGGTCTCCGAGAGCCTGGTTTGCGCTGTCCCGCGGGACATCGGCACGCGCGTAAAGATGTCTCCCGGCGTTGACTTTTGTCAGAGAGCAGCTGCCCCGACCTGTCGGCTGACGACAGCCGACAGGTCTGGGCGACGCCGCAGCGGTCCATGCTGGAAGCGGCGGGCGGAGTGCATCGGAGAGGAACGAAGCGACGGCGGGGAGCATCCCCGTGCCGAGATGCGACGCGATCCGCGCTGCGTTGTGGTTCAAGAAGAATGGGGCCTCTTTCTCCCTCGTTCGATTACCGTTGACTAGAAACTCGGCGCAGTTTGTCCACTTGCTTTCGAACCGCATCTTGGACCTCTTGGGTCACCGTCAAATACATTTTGAGCAAATGTGAGACGGAGGGAGACAACTGCGGGCGGTGTGACTCATGAGATGGGAGGGGCTTGTTTCACGCGGTTCCTTGTCTTCATCTCAACTTGTGGTTTTCTGGCCTGCGCTGATATTTTATTTTTTCGCCATGATGTTGTCTCTTCATTTACATTTTTTATTATATATTTTTTACGTATGTGGGTTTGCGTGTGGTTGTGTGTAGTGTAATGGTTAGCGCGCTGTGGTCCTAATCCGGTGACCCGAGTTCGATTTCTGCTCACAGCCGGTCTTGAGCTTCCCCTAGGTCGACTCGGCCTCAAATGAGTAACTTGTGCGGTGTGTAAACATCGCCACTTGGGAGACAAAGGCGGCCGGGCGTGCTGCTGACTACCCCACCCCCTCGTGCGCCGTGCCGACCTTCATAGGTGCTCGCTAACAGCACTTTCCCCAAAAAGTCTGTTAGAGGCTATACGGGGGATCTTTGTCTTTGTGCAGTTGTTGTGAGCGATCAACCATGTCCACGGTTATTTGCATGGCTTGGAAGCTTCGAGATGGGGCAATGTGATTTCTTTCTCGGCTGTGTTGACCAAGATCCCGGCTAACTCCGCTGTTGTCTCCTTAGGCCTTGGCCTTTAGCGATGTGCCCATCGTGCCTCTGTGGCTTTTCCTGGAAAGAAAAAACAATATCGATATAACCGCTGATAGGAATAATAAGCCAAGCGTGCACACAGAACGACATTGAACAAAATAAGTCCCTGGATGTAATCTATAAAGTTTAAACAATTTTTTTTTTACCAGGTAAGGCCCTCTGAGCTATGTAGCTTATTTTGAGAAGAGACCACGCCACAAATGATAAGTGGCTCATCATCACGTGGCAATGTATCGCAGAAGCTGATCACTCGTTTTGGTGGTGGGAACTTGGTGGTGGGAACGTTCTTACTCTCAATGGAAAGATATCGATTCAGTGTGTGTGAAACGGCATCCTCTCAATCTCCGCGGAGAGCTTTGTACAGGGGATGTTCACATAGTTTTACTGTCATTCGATGCGTTGTCAACGAGGAATTTAACACGTAGCCTTTCGCGATCAATATTATACAATTGTAAAGGTTGTGGATGTAATCTCCCAACACACCACCGGTGTACTGTAGGAGTAACAAACCTTACTAATTGGTTGTGTCGGGTGGTGGCGGGTTTAACGACACATTTATATTCACACGATCTAACCCGGGAAAAACCTCTATTGTGAGGTCAAGAAACCGAGACATGCGGGATGAACGTTGTTCGTGTGGACGTTTCCGCAGCCCTTCGCACTTCTCTGACTGAACACCGCCCTGTGCGGTGTGGTCATTTTTTTTGTGTCACCGTTAGAAGCCATCTGCCGCACGACGGTTAACGTCCCTGAACTTTCAAACTCTCAGAGCATCTGTCTGACGTTCCTCCGAGCTCCGTTATAGCATGGGCTGCCACCTGTCCTTTTTTTGTTCCCAGCATCGTCTTGTGAGCCTCCCCCGGGACATTAAAAGTCCTGGATTTATCTGAATAATAATAATGCATACAATGGACCACTCAGTAAAATGCAGTTATGCTTAGCTCTCTCACCTTCCGGTATTGTGAGATGTTCTTCTTCCCGTGATGTGTCCTGGGTGTTTTGTACCTCCGAGGTGGCAATCACTAATGCGTGCATGCAGGGACATGGATGCATTCATAATAGCGATGTGTATGATGATAATAATACTAATTATGGGGGTAGGCATGGCATAGCGGTCATATTGCTGCATTACGAACCCAGTGACGTGTTTTCAATCCGAGCCGTCACAGCTATCATCAAGTGGCGAGTGACGTCTTCGCCGACCTGCACTGACCTGCGTGGACAAGTATGTAAAAGTTAGCGCCATGACGGACACGGGCATGTTGGGGGGGGGGGGGCGAGGGGGGCACACCTTTAACAGTAGAGTGACGGAGGGCTGAATATGATACATTTTTAAGTTATTGATTACCCAACAACAAGAAGGAGAATAATGATATGCCCCTTGTTGACCAAAGAAAAGGTTGATTGAGTCCCAGTACCATTTTTTCAGGAGGGTCCTGCATCATTGAGATGATTGGCCAACGTCCGTCAGTGAGTGTCTGGCTTTTTGCAGGCGGGGGGGGGGGGGGGGACAGGAGAACCCATGGAGCAAAGCCCCACCAGCGCATACGTGGAGGGTGACACTCCAAGTTGCGCACAGATAGATTCAATAATCCTTTGCCGCACTGCCACCTCCTTGCCATGGCAAGCCTAAACGAACGTGCAGATGCGACGTGATGCGAGGATTCCGTCCGCACCACCCTCCGCCCCCGCCAGCAAAGAGCCTTCGGTGTGACCGTCCCTGCTTTGTCCTGTACACCGACGCATCTCCGGTTGAGTCGTGAAATCGCTTTGGCTCCGGTTAAATTGTGGAATGCTTCAATTTGAACCGTGCCCCTTTCAGGCGCCGTGGTTTCCAATTGCAAGGAACCATTTTTGCCCGTGGAAGTGAATGTTCTGATTTGCCTAAAAGAAAAAAAAATGTTACTCGGATTTTAAATATCACGCACAGCCAAGTTGCCCGTAACTTGCAGCTGTGCGAACAGCTGTTTTGTTTCTGGTGTCCCGGGGTAGGGGTTGGTGTGGGATGGGGGGAGTTGGCATCTTGGCAGCTGCACGGCAGAGAGAGAGAAGAACGGCGCTGGGGCTGCTCGTGTGGCCAAGTGTCTGTGCGTGCGATTTACCAAGACACTCGAGTGCACACGTGGGTACTGTACTGAGCAAATAATACCATACGGCCGTGCCTGTTGAACGCGATTTGGAAATGTAAGCGTATTCTGCAACTCCTTGCCTTTCGAGGCCGGGACTTCAGAGACACTTTACAAATCTTCAAATCTCGACTCAAAACGTTGCCCGTTTTAAAAGTTGTTTTCTCTCCTTAGTTATTTTCAAACGTCTTCCTCGCTTTTTCTTTACTTGGTTCTCGTTAGCTATTCTCCGCCTGCACAGCGCCACTGAGAACGGTTATTGATTATTACTCGAATAAACGGTGACATTTAAATACGTCCACTCGTCATCGCCGCCTTGTCGGACACGCTTAGTCCGCTGCTGGATGAAGGCCTCGGCAAGCCACTCCCGTCTCTCGTGATCCTGCGATGCGACGGTCCACGCGGTACCTGCGCTTGAAGGGATTCCTTGTCTCCAACTCAACGACAGCGGGTTCCCAGGCGGATGCTCTCTGTTCATTGGCTTGCCACTGCGGTAGATCGTGACCTCATTACGAGTCTCATTAAAAACGGCGAACTGGCCTGTACATATTACTTGCCGTTGTATGGCATGCATGTTGAACTTCTTGCACATCTTACGTAGCCGCCCGCGCTCATATTGAATGCGTACACAACCCCGCACAGAACTGCAGAAGGATAAATGGGGCTCATAGCAGCGGTGGCCGATACGTGGACAACGCAATGCAGAGGTTGGACGATTGCAAAATACGTTGTTGCAGATTTCAGGACAAATCGAGCTACATCATGATACTGTAGCTCGGGGTGAGCAGCTTCTTCATGATGTAGCTGCTCACCCCGAGCTCTCATTACTCTGATAGTGCGTTGTCTTTGTGCTGTACGCGTTTTGGCGTCCTCTGGTCTAACACCGTTTTGAGACTAGGCTCAAAAGAAAGCTGTCTCTGGTGTGGACCAATCAGTTTCAAAGACAATGTATATATTATCAGAGTATGTTTTTTGTTTGCATTCTGACCACAAGTATTGTGGTTAATGCAGACATGATTCCTTGTAAAAGGTTTCAGTTTGGTGTTTTAACATCTTAACACCTGTTTTGTTGCCAGAAAAAAGGGGAAAACCTATTCTCATACTTGTGGTAATTGTTGGTTGACCACTGCGCCAGATTAGAGCCACCAACTTGGACCACATTTCTTTGTGAATTGGCCACTGTTGGCATAGAGTAAATATTATAATAGTTGAAAATTCTTTAAGAATAATTATAATTAAAATCTTAATGCCCCAGTTTTTTTTACCTAGGAAATTAACACCCAATTTACTCAGGGAAGCCTCACTGAGCCTTGAGGATATTCTTTCACGAATATCCTACACTGGGATGTTTTAGTCAATACAGAGACTCCTCTGCTTACGAGCATTTGACTTAAGAACTTTCAGAGATATGAGCAAACCTGTCCTTATGTGCAGTTCAACCGCCGTGCAATAGATGGCGGTGGTGGCATCTACATCTGTAGAAGGCGAAGAACCAGTGGCATCTACATCTACAGAACATGAAGAACCAGTGGCATCTACATCTGCAGAACGTGAAGGACCAGTGGCATCTACATCTGCAGAACGTGAAGAACCAGTGGCATCTACATCTGCAGAACGTGAAGAACCAGTGGCATCTACATCTACAGAACGTGTAGAACCAGTGGCATCTACATCTGCAGAACGTGAAGAACCAGTGGCATCTACATCTGCAGAACGTGAAGAACCAGTGGCATCTACATCTGCAGAACGTGAAGAACTAGTGGCATCTACATCAGCAGAACGTGAAGAACCAGTGGCATCTACATCTACAGAACGTGAAGAACCAGTGGCGTCTACATCTGCAGAAGGCGAAGAACCAGTGGCATCTACATCTACAGGAGATTATGCAACTTTTAAAGCCACTCCCTGTGTTTAGCATAGATGCCGTACAACGCGTTTGGAACCGACAGGGAGTAAAGTTGGACTTGCGAACAGACCTCTGGAACCTTACTCGTTCGTAAGTAGAGGGGTCCCTGTAGTGTGAACGAGTGTCTCTCTGTGGGAGGAAACCCGAGAACCCGGAGAGCACCCACCACGAGGGGGGGTTAACCTGCAAGGGGGGTTAACGTCCAAGGGGGTTAACATGCGGGGGGTAACAGAGCCAGGGAGTTAGAATCCACTCTCGCCAACCACTCGACCGGGTCCCACTATCCACATACCCAAGTGGGTTACGTGCTACCAGCCGCTCGTGTTTAAAACTCGTCCCACAATTAAAAAAAAAAATCCGGCCGAGTTTTGTTTCGCCTGTTCATCACGTCGAAACTTCGGGGGTCACCCTTCCAACGCTGCGCGCACACGAGATTCTGTACGGCGCCGTAGATAGCCCGCGCCGCCGGCAACGAGCCGTTACGTGGGCACGGGAGCAAACGCTATAAATAGGGACCTTGCGTGTGCTCGCGTTGAGGGGGGGGCAGGGGTCATCCCCAAAGCGCCATTCTCGCGCTCTGCGTCAGGGCGGGGAGGCGGAGGGGGGGTCACCGCCGGGTTTGTGTGCACGTTCAGGAGAGGTGCACATTAAATATGTGGTGCACATTAAAAATGTGCACCTCAGCGCTGGAACGTTACGGCGTGACTGGCGTCGGCGTGACTGGCGTCGGCATGACCGGCGTCGCGCGTGGTACGCCGGGACCCAAACCGCGATGCCCGCGTGTCCCTCGCAAGACCATCTGAATCTGGCTCGGCGCCAAGCAGGGCCAGGGGGCGGGGCTAATGGACTGTGCAGTGCGTGCGATGTGTGAGGACAGCGGAGCGACATCGCCTTCCGTGCGTCATTTTGGATGAATGCGTTGTGCATCGGTTGAACACGGAGAAACGAAAGCAAAACTGAGAAACGAAAGCAAAAATGACTATTTGCGTCGTATGCATGCAAATATATGTGAAAGAAGAGTGGCCCCTTTCTTTGCCAACAAGCTAAGCTCCTTATTTCACAGCACGGGTCCACATCTTCATCCTCGCTCTCTCCTGCAACGCCCCCAACTCCGCCTCCCGCTCCCTCTTTTAACCTCTTCCTGGCTCCGCCCTTCCTCGCACTCGGTCTCCACAAATCGCCATCCTCTATTACCCTCATGTGGCCTATCCGTCCCACCTGACGGTCACCCAACCCTCTGGCTCTTTTCCCTTTGGAATGTTCCGGCCAATCCTCTTGCTCCCCGTGCCCTAACCAATCAGAGCGTAGAGTGTTTGCTCCACAGCCTTCTTGATTGTTCTGTCCCTGGGATCGTGTGGGACAGTCGCTACATATGCATGTTGAGTGGAGGGCCGTGGGGGATGGAGTGGAGGGGGATTGGGGATGGAGTGGAGGGGGATTGGCAGTGGAGGTGTAGTGGGGAAAGGGGAGACTAACTTACCCGGGCGGCAACCCACAAGTCGGCCGACAGACCTAACACGAGTAAAGTCACGTAGAAGGGAAGTAATAAAATAATAAAAATAAAACATAATAAAACAATTCTCACGACGTTTCGGCCACAACGCAAGCAGCCGCATTTGTCAATGCGCCCAGCTTATATATATACTCCAAGCTCGTGTGCTGTTTCATTCAGACTCTGTCGCCTCGACGGACCTGGTTTTCACCTGAGGACGGCTGCTTGCGTTGTGGCCGAAACGTCGTGAGAATTGTTTTATTATGTTTTATTTTTATTATTTTATTACTTCCATTCTACGTGACTTTACCGAAAGAACCAAGAAGATGAATCCCTGCAGTCACGAAAGCTTTAAATCGAAATCTAACACGAGTACCCAACATAAACACAGGCACGGCTACTGTATGCAAAAAAAACTCCCTTAGCCGCAGTCGTGAATTGGAATTTGACAAACGTCCCAATGCGGTACCCTCTTGGAAAAGGGTCATTCCGATTTTCCCACGGTAACGAAATGCCCCCGTTATTGTCACCATTACGCCTGAACGCTGGCCATGCACACACCACGCCGCAGTCCGTGGTGGCACCAACAACAGAGCCGCCTTGCTGCTGCGAACGGAGAATGGCTGCTGCTGCTGCTGATGACGACGTGGGATGATCGATTGAAGCCGGAGATGGAAGCGGGGCCGAGAGATTGAGAGGGGGCTCGTTCTGGCCACAGGAGGGCGCAATGCCCTCGCCCCAGTTTGACCTTGCCACGTTTCAACTCAACCCAGACGTTGTGTTTTGTGTGTACGTGTTGTCCGTAATAGAGGGGTCTTTTTAGCGTTAGATCGCGTGAATATATAAATGTGTCGTTAAACCCACCACCACTCGACATAGCCAATTAGTAAGGGTTGTCACGTGAACAGAACGTGGAAATTCGTGACTAGTACAGCAACACCATCGTACTCAATTTGTAAATGTTGTGGATTTGCGCTCCAACACACCGGTGTGCTGTACTAGTAACTAATTGGCATGTTCTGTTCACGTGACAAACCTTACTAAATGTCTGTCTGATGCTGGTGAGTTTAACGACAGATTTATATTTACACAATATAACCCAAAAATCCTACGTGTTAAACTGTATGTGTTGTGTATATGTATGTGTTGTGTATATGTATGTGTGTGTTTTTCGAGCAGTAGTGTAGTGTTTAGCGCGCTGCGCTACGAACCCGGTGACCCGAGTTTGATTCCCGCTCACGGCCCACCAACACCATCTGAACCGTTCCTGGGCCTCCCCTAGGTCGACTTAGCCTAAAATACGTTCCTGGTGCGATTGTGTAAAAGTCGCTACATAGGCGGCCGGGCGTGGTGCTGGCCACCCACCTGCTCGTGTGCCGTGCCGGCCTTCATAGCTGCTCGCTAAAAGCACTTGCCTCAACAGCCTGTGAAGGATACATGGGGGATCTTTGTCTTTTGTATGTTTTGGCCGTTGTGCTGCAAGGCTTTCCGATGTGTTTTCGGGTTGTTCGGCATGATGCCGGACGTTTTTTTCTACGTGCGGGGGCTTCTTCAGGAACTAAACTGAGCAGCTCACTATTTCTCTCGATTACACAGCAGCAGCAGCAGGCAACACCGCTGTGTGATCGAGGGAGAGAGTGGGCTGCTGAAGAAGCACGTGGAGCAAAACGTCGGTGGTAGCTGCGCTGTGCTTGTGGCTGCCTGTAAAACCAACCTTGTGGAGGCAGCAGCTAGGGTTGGTGGATCACCGCATGAATGTTAAAATGTTGCGTGACTCCAATCCCGTGGGCATCGAGGAGTTGCCCGATCCTGGCTCTGACAGCAGAACGCAGTGCAGCAAAGTGCTGACTGGCAACGTCTGTCCCCCTTCTGTACAGGATAGAGTGTTGCTCCCTCGCATGCGCGAGTTTCCTCCAGGCGCTGCGGCTTCCGTTCACATGTGTAAACGATCACGAGTTGGCTAAAAGCAACTTGATATGTAGAGAACAGCAGAGCAGTTGTTGACGGCGGCTCACCACCTGGCAGCCTTCCAGCTAGGTCTGTGGTTTCCACTCGGATTCCTCCAGTCTAAATCAAGATTCTGATACTCAGCGATTGTGAGATGCAAGTTGCATGAACGATCAAAATGGTCACACGTAGCCACCGCCGACCGGAAATTTTATCAAAGGATTGCCCATGAACTTGGAGACAAATCCTGAGCGTAAAAGAACATTTTGCAAATTCGGAAAATGCTTTTGTTGCTCTGTCAATTACCCATTGGCAAAAATGCGTTTTTTTCCAATGGGTACTCGTGCAGTCAAGCGCGCGTTGGTAAGCATCACGTAACCCGTGCGTACGCATGATTTTTCCATGTATGAATTTTTTTCAGCAGAAAGTCCAATCCAGATATGCTATTCCATTTAGGATTCATATAGCAGCGCCCTTTCCAGGGCACTGCTGTACCGATGGCGGTTGAAAAAAGGGGCAGAAGGGGAGCAATGGGTGGGGTGAAGTGGCTGTCAGTGAGGGAGGTGACGAAAGGGATTGAGGGACAGGGCCTGGGAATGGAGCCATGATGTTGCAGGGGTAGGAAAAGAGGAATACGGTGGAGTGTGACGGTGAATGAGGGTGACAGATGGACGGGTGCAACGTGGATGAGAGGCAGCGGGGTATGGGGCACATCCGTGGGTGCCGGTGTGTTGTCGTTTACTTGACGAACGCAGCTAAGCATCGGCACTGCTGCGGTGCAGACGACTGATGTTACTGTCCTCCTCTGGTTTTCTTTCAGGGTGCACCGCGGAGAGCAATACGACACCACCTGTGAAAACCTACGCCGCGGTAAGTGGGATACTGACCTGGTCTGGCCATGCACGATTAAGAATTGAACTCAACTGAATACCGTGATTTTTGTTGTCACAGTTTACCCAGGAAAAACTTGCTTGAGCCTCACTACTTTTTTCAGGTTACCTACCAAGCATTGTTAACGGCCACCGTGGTTATAGACGGAGCGGATTAATTAGCCAACCGTGCTAATTGGAGGCGCTGGGGAAGGACAACAAACTGAACTGCTTTTTTCTACATTCTTTGGGTCTTTCGGTAAAGTCACGTAGATAATTGGTTGGTTGTCCCCTCCCCTGCACCTCCGATTAGCACGGTTGGCTATGTACAGTGCGAAAGAAGTTCAATGTACATAATCAGGGCGACCGCTGGAATCGCGCCGTGAACCTCCGCAACAAGCGGCAGTTGCCGCTAGGTCTCGTGACCGCCCAAACCCGGGCCCACCCCTTAGCATGTCCAGCTCATTCATTTGACATCCTGGCTTAGGCCACCCGAGTTACTCAGCCACGTTTATCTATGCAATGCATCCGCAGTGTGTGCACGTTTGCAGTCGCGGCACGCTAATTGTTGTACGCACGCCCCTGGCGAGGTGTCCACGCTCACGGGATTCTCTCGAGGGAACTGGAGAATGAAGTTGGCGGACGTTCAATTGTTTGCGAGTCATCTCCTCACAGGGGTCAACATCTCTGTAATAGCACAAAATACATTTTTAAGTGATATTTTTTTTCATGCAGAGGGACGGATGCGTGAGGGAGGCCGTAGATTTACTGTTCTTGGGTTTTTTTCCACAAATGCACGAGAATCGTGACCACCGGTGTCATGCCGTGAGGCGCAGAATACATTGGGACATCTTGCAGACCCTCCCCAGGGCGTTGGGCCCGTGTGAAGGGACGGGCTGCTGATGGGACCTTTCGCGCGACCTCACCCGAACACAGATGGCGTCTTTCACCCTTGTCCACAGCAGGGGGAGCACTTTCACACACACTGCTGTGAGGACGCACACTCTCTGCACGTGACGGTCGAAGCGATTTTTGTTGTTGTTGTAATTCTCAGAGCTTTAATTTAGCTAAATCGAGTGCGTAACAATTATGTGTGCGGTTATTGGTGATGGGCCTAAACAAGTCCAGCACAGCCGTATTGTCCCTGTGTGTCAACAACGCAATCTGAATACACGACAGCACACTCAGCTCAGCCTTTTTTTTTAAACCAACCATTCGCGCGCTTTACAACGCACCGCATTTGTACTGGTACAAGCGAAAACATTACGTGGGATCAAACAAATGGGGCGTGCTTGCAGCTTGCTCGGAAAGTGACTTCTAGTGGGGTGAAAAAAAGAAGTGGTGATAATGTGGATTGAGCCGTGACCGCAGCTGTGGTCTGTGACACGCGGGGAGCGTGGGATTCGTCCCACCTGCTGCCGCTGCTGCCCCCTGTAAATGGGTCTGTGCGCTAATTTGATAGCGTTCCAGGGGACACGCGGGCATTGACACAGAGGCCAAGGTGACAGGGTGGACGTGCTCGCGCCCTCCGTGCCACCTCGCTCGCAGCCCCGCGGCTCAATCCCGAGCCCTGTGGGCGCACGGTCGCTTTTACTGCGACAACGATCCGCCCTCCTGATGCTCACTCTTGTCCGTGCCCTCCTGATGCCCACTCTTGCCCCTTTACCATCTCACGCTAGTTGCGCAATTTCCCTCGCATAAATCCCGAAGGGGAATCGGAGATAGGGACAAGCCTTGGCCTAACACAATTCATAGAATTGTGCAAAGCGGTTCGGTTCCTCGGGCCTCGGGTTTAACCTCGGCCGGCTGCCCCCTGTTAAACCCCAACATCTCGGCGGTGTTTCGACCCCCTGACTCCTGAGCCGCTCGCTGGTTCGGTAATTTCTGCACCTTTGCTGAGCTACCCCATCTATTGTCGAGTGGCTGTTAAGGAGCCTAAAAGCCCTTGGAGATCATTGACAAAGGGTGGCCATTCTTTACTGATGCTCACTTGCACAAGGTATACATTTACACAATGTCCGCAGTTGCATAGAACACAATCTTTTTATATTCTTAAAGTAAAAGTCGATCATCTTTCTGCCCGTGTGAGCACGTTGGTGGCGCTTATCGCCATTTGCCGCTTGTTGCAGAGGTGCGTGGTTCGACTCCGGCAGGCCGCCCCGGATAATACCACAGCGGACGTCAAATATCCCGTGACGTCGTTCCGAGAAGAGTAGGCCATCGTGTGCCAAAAATATCGTAATTTAATCTGTTGGCAAACACAATGGCAGGTTTTGCCCCCCCCCCCCCCCCCCGCTGCAAAAACTTGGCAAAGCCCTCCCAAAAACGTGTTGAGACTCAGCGAGGCCTTCCTGGAAAACCAAGCCTAATAAATAAAAAACTAAATAATGCTGATGAAATTCCACATTGCTACGGCAGTGGTTTGTCTTTCCACACGGGATGACTGCTGTCAATGCCGTAATGAATATGTGATTAGAAGTTGTTCGTGTGACTCATTCGCAGCAGTGTTCATGTAACAATTCAGCCTCCCGGGGAGGTGATGAATTGTCACGATTTGGGATCTTGATTCTATTTTTAGAACCAATTGTTATTTTTTACCATCGTTGTGAAAGTTGCTAATTTTATTCCCGTTTCGCGACGACAGTTCTATTTGTGCCATGAGCCTAAATGTGTAATTACATTCAGCATGTGCATCATGACCTCAAGCATAAATTTCTGTTGATGAATCTACACAGCTTTAAATGCCCATGATAGACGAATAGCTTTGGGTTTTCAGCTGCTTTTGTAAAGGCCTGATAATTTAATTTGGCCATCGCCCTTTGTAATGTGATCACGACCACCATCGCCACCATCGCCACCATCGCCACTGCCGCCACGTCTCTTTCAGCGTCGTTTTAGTTTTTATTTCGCCAACCTATGTAACGGTGGTCACGTCGTGCGGGCCGTGATTTGGTCAATGACTCGGCCTTGCAGGGAGGCAGTTGGGAAAGTCGGCATCTGTCCGTAATCGTCACTGTCATCGCCGCTGCCATCACCATCTTCATCATTCATTGTCTTCATCGATGGCTCTCTTAATCAACCGCGACCATCATCATCACCGCCATCATCATCATCAACCACCGTCATCATTCTCATCATCAATATTACCACGATAATCTCCATCATCATCATCATCATCGTCGTCACCACCACCACCGTCTCTATCAACCTCTATCATCACCACCTCCATCATCTCCATCAACCCATCATCATTATCATCATCCGATTAGCACGGTTGGCTATGTACTGTGAAACATGCGTACATGACCACCATTATCTCAATCAACCTCCATCATCATCATCATCGTCACCACCACCACCACCATCATCTCCATCTACCTCCATCATCATCGTTACCACCACCATCATCATCTTTCTCAACCCCCATCATCATCGTCACCACCACCATCATCTCCGTCTACCTCCCTCATCGTCACCACCACCATCATCTCCATCTACCTCCACCATCATCGTCACCACCACCACCACCACCATCATCATCTTTCTCAACCCTCATCATCATCGTCACCGCCACCATCATCTCCGTCAACCTCCATCATCATTGTCACCACCATCATCATCTTTGTCAACCCCCATCATCATCATCATCATCACCACCACCATCATCTCCATCTACCTCCATCATCATCGTCACCACCACCACCACCATCATCATCTTTCTCAACCCCCATCATCATCACCGTCACCACCACCATCATCTCCATCTACCTCCATCATCATCGTCACCACCACCACCATCATCATCTTTCTCAACCACCATCATCATCATCACCACCACCACCACCACCGTCACCATTGCTCCGGTCGCGGGTTCCACGTTGCCGTCCTCGTCGCCGCCTCCATCATCGCCGCCACGGTTGCTGCTTTGCTCCTCGCGGTTGTCACGGCAACGCCGGCGTGCGCGCGTGCCGCATCTCGTGACAACGGTGACGCGCACGCCCCCCTCTGACCCCTGCGGTGACGCGGGTCGGAGCCAAAGCGGAGGATGGGGAGGGGGGGCCCAGGATAAGATCGATGTGGAAGAGTGGGGGGCCCAGGATAAGATCGATGTGTGAGAGTGGGGGGCCAGGATAATATCGATGTGGGAGAGCGGGGATCTGTCGCGCGGGGAGCGGCGGCGCCGCGGTTGACTCGCCGCGCTCCGAACCCGGCGGCCTGAACGAAATCTATTCCCGCTCACGAACAAAATCGGTGGGGAGTGATATCAGAACCGACCTAGTCCTGGACTTCGCATAGGTCAGCTCAACCTCAACAGTCTCAACAACAACAATGCCTTTGATCGCAGACACACACACACGCGCACACGGGGAACTCGGGCGACTAAGTCCGGCACGGAGGGAAGAGAAGCAGCGGGGGGGGGGGGGGGGTCCAGGGGTTACACGAGTAGCTTGTGCGGTGAGGAAACATGAGAGAAGTCGATGACGGCGTGGTGCTGGCCGACCCCAACCACCTCTTGTTGCGCCATTCTGGCCTTCAAAGGTGGCGCTCGCTAACGGTACTCGCCCCAAATGTCTGTACAGGTTGCACGGGGGCGGGGGGGGGGATCTTTGTAATTTGTCGCTGTTGGGAGGACGCTTGGTGCACCGGGCCAGTCAACTCGGTCGGTTAACCCTCGACACCCGGGTCTGCCCCGTGACTTCCTGTTAGCAGCTTGCCTGCGACACTTGGCGCGATAGCCTCAACGCGTGCACCTAGCCTGGCGCAAGGACTCTGTTGACGTCACCGTGGCTTAGTGGCGAACGGCGGCTGTTGTTGTTGTCGTGGCGCGTGTGCACGCAACAGATGGGCGGACAGGATTTGTGGAGCTTTGGAACGGACGCGTAAATGCTACGAAGCGGCACGCTTGGGGGGGAAAATGAATCACGGCAGCTATTATAAAAATATATACCACATTGTTTACGCGTGCGAATAAGATGTATTGTTGTATACACAACGGTCATGCGGGGCCTGCACACAGCTCAAGGAAAGCCTCCAGTACTCCCAATTGTAATGTCACTTGAATACACTTTTGGCAGTACCATCATCGTCTTCATCGTCTTCATGACTGTCATTATCATCATCATCGTCTTCATCGTCTTCATGACTGTCATTATCATCATCATCATCAGCAGTAGCGGGGGCAGGAGGCTGGAGACACTGAAGGCTTGGGGTTATCACGAACGGGATTTGCATCGGCTTGGGGAAGAAGCCTTCATCCAGCAGTGGATTGATCATGGCCAGTGGTGACGACGACGGTGACGGCGCCGGTGCGCGAGCCAGCGCCCAAGGAGGCGCCAGAGGTCGACGGATCGGGGCAGATTGATGATGTCTCGCCGCGTCTGCGGGCCGCTCTGCGACACGCGCCGGGGTGATGCGACGGACGCTTTCGCCTCGTGACACGACGCCGGCGGGGAGAGCTCGACTGGCGTCGTCGTCGTCATCATCGTCATTATCATCATCATTGTCATCATCCTCATCGTTCTCATCGTTATCATCATCATCACGATCCAGGGGCAGATAGCCCCGTAGATGTCCCCTGCGTATTTCGACATCTGTTTCCCCGTTTCTCTGTCTTGTGCCAACACGCCCAAGTCGTGGCCACATCTTTCTGGCACCAATCTGTTGATGTCGTCGTCAAGACGTTCTCTGCGAGGTCTTTCTCTCTTTCCCGTTCCTTGCATTTTTCCAAACAACAACAACACTTTACATTTTCCTGTTGTTGTCCATCCTACACATGTGTCCAAATAGTTCCAGTCTTCTCATCACTGCCTGCATCAGGTCGACTAGCATAGACTATCTAAAAAGGGTGAGTGTCAGTCTGGCTGGACGTCACCACGGATGGAACCCTTAATTCACATTTTGAACGGAGGAAAAATGTCAGTACTCAAATTGTAAATGTCGTGTGTTTAGTCTCCAAGTGTGCCGAGCTAGTAACGAATTGTGTTCGCTTTACGTGACAAACCTTACGAATTGGCTGTGTCGGGTGGTGGTGGGTTTAACGACACATTTATACTTACGCGATCTAACCCAAAAAAACCTCTATTGTGGATAATATTGGTCGCGAAAGCCTACGTGTTTAACTGACGGTTAGGATTGTCCGCGATTGTATGCATGTATGATTGTATGGAAAAACGAGCGGAATATTCAACTTGGCCCGAGCAGCTGCCCCCGGGTGGCTCGGAGAGAGAGAAACGTCGGATTCCACGGCGGCGAACGGCGTGGCGCAGCGCGGCCACGAGCATCTTCCGCGTTGGCGATCGGTCGGGAGCGTGGGCGCGACGAGCTGCACGTGAACGCACGAGCGCTGTGTGGGTTGTGGTGAGCTTTTGGTTGTTCCCGGGCACTCCGGTTTCCTCCGACATGCAGATAAGCTTTCGAAAAGACAACACGATAAAAAGTGACGTCACCAGAATGACTCCGCCAAAGGTTAGGCTTAGGTCATGTCATTTCCAAAAAGTCGTCTTTGCATATTCCCGACATGTTCTTTGGGTTTATTACGGTAAACTGAGTCACAGCCTTCTAAAACGAAATCGTTTTTTTGTTAACAGCCACTCCTGGCATGCACGCGGTGTTTTATAGCTGCTTTACGGAGAGTGGCCTGAAGCTTCCCCAGCGGCGCAATGGTCAGCAAACTGAACCCCTTGCATTGCAGAGGTCACCGGTTCCGTTCCGCCTTTCCGGCACGGCTGTTGACGCCGCAGTCCCTGACCCAAGCGCTCTCGGGGCTCGACGCCGCTGCGCTTCCGAGAATCTGGAGAGATCGCAGAGGTGCTTTGGTTAATTTGGTAATGGCAACCCAACACTGCACACGGCATGCAGAGGTCCTCCTCCTCCCCCGACACCGCCTGCTTTGTGTCCGCAATGTCCACATGGCCTTCGAGTCCCGCGTCCGCCCACGGGTGTGCGTGCGCGATTGGTGGACTCGCCGATGAGCGGTGCCAGCGGTGTCGAGATCGACCTCTGGAGGAGGAGGTTTGTGAAGGATGCTGCCGGCCAGTTGGAGGCAGCCGCCCTCCAGCAACGTATGTGTGTCGAACTTCTTTCGCGCCGTACACAGCCAACCGCGCAAATCGGAGGAGCGGCAGCAGCAACGGAGGGCGGAGGAGCGACGCTCACAACAACGAGCGGAGCGCCGGGTGGATAAAACACAGCGAGTTGGCACAGTAGGGGGCACAGGTGGTGTGCCTGGCAGTCATCTCGGTCTGTTCCGTGACCTCCTGCCAGTAGGGAGCCTTCCACACTTCACATGGCCTCAAAGTGCACCTAGCCTGGCACGAGCACCGCGGTGACGTCGCCACCACTTCATGGCGAATGGCGGCTGTTGTTGTTGGTAGCCACGGAGAGTTGGGGGGGGGCGGTGGTGGTGATGCACGGTTGCGTGGGGGGTGGGGTATCGGCGTGCAGTCAAGGGGGTGTGTAGGGGCGGCATCGTGACGTGCTGGGGGTGTGTGTGTGAGAGAGCTCAGTGCCACGCGTGCGAGAGCGCAATGTGTGTGTTGATACACAGGCGCGTGCACGCGCACACACACGTGGCTTTGCCGTGTGTGCCGGTGCGTGCTGGGTCTGCGCAACGCTCCGAGCGGAAAATTCCACGCAAGCTCAATGCAGAGAAGCGCGCTCTGGGCTCGGCAGAGGCTGCTTCTCGTGCAGCGCCGGCGTATTGACCTGGCCGTGAGCGCACGGAGAATATCCCGAAACCTTGACGCGCCCTCTCATCTTTGTTCGCTCTGGCGTGGACTTAAAGGGACCCCCTGTTTGCAAAAAAATGCAACTTCGCGATTCGTGAATTGTAATTACAGTCGATCGTCGATTATCAACATCGATTATAATCCGGCAGCTTCGGGAGGAAGGGACCGCAGGATTTTAAAAAAACGCCGGATAATCATGCATTGTAATTATTTTAGATAGCTTATTTTTGCTAATTCTTGTATAACATGTTTTTAGATGTTGTGTGTATATATCTTTTTAGTGTTTCAAATGTGTTTGCTATGTCAAATTGGCACGAATAAAGACACAAATTGACACAAATTAATATCCTTCTGTAAAAATGTAATGTATTCACTGTACTGTACTTACCACTCCAATCTCGAAGCGTCTGCATGGGGTAATGATAGAAGGTGTGTATCATTGGACACTGAAATCAAGCATAGCACCTTTTTTTTGTCACGCCGGAACCGCCGGATAATGTTGGAAGCTGGATAATCGCGCTACGGACAATCGACGATCAGTTGGCGTTTGACATCCTTGGAAGTCTATCGCATTGTTCGTGTGTGTGTGTGGAGCAGTAGCGCAGTGGTGAGCGCACTTCGTTAGGAGCCCGTTGACCCCGAGTTTGATTGCCGCTCACGACCAACAACGGTTGCGAATATTTGAACTGGTGCTGGGGCCTGCCCTAGGTAGACTCGGCTTTAAATTCGTAATCTGGTGCTATGTATAAAAAAAATCAGCACTGGGGAGACAAAGGCGACCGGGCGTGGTGTTGGCCACCCACCCCCATCTTATGCCGTGTCGGCCTTTGTAGGCGCTCGCGATAACAGCACTTGCCCCAACAGTCTGGTAAGCCTCTACGGTGGAGCTTTGTCTTTGTGCGCAAGGGCGGCTCTGCTGGTGAATGTCTGGCCGTTCTGTAATGTGCCATGCAATGGTGTGGCTTCACTCAATGTCCATCAAATGCTTTTGACTCAGACGGCAGCTGATTACAATCAATTATTGTATTGTCTTTGCACATTGGTGGCTTTACCACCACAAAACAATGAAGGGTTGTTTCAATGTTTGATATATATTTATAGAATTAATATTGTGGTGTCAGACATTTTCAGAACGTCCTGTACCAAAACATATTTAATTTTAGAGCCATTCACTTCATCAGCAGTACAAAGGGTGGTATTTAAAAAGCCACATGCTCCAATATTTTTTTACAAAAAGTACATGTTTGGTTCCTGAATCGCGTTATTAGCACTTATAGATGCACTCACGTGGGCAGCCCGACACAATGTAGTGCTGCCACATTGTACAGAAACAGAAACATGTTTTTCCTGCATCAGTTTGGGCCGTAAATATCGTTCGGTGTGTAGGCTCATCAATCGCCTGTAAGCTTCGTCTTGGAGCAGCAAAACAAAAATAAAAGCTTAATAGATTTCACAGCACGCGAAGATTTGTACGTTCTATGGACAATAATATCCACGGGAAGTTGCCAAATGCATTTGTTTCCAGCCTGCGTGCATTTTTCTATTGTGATGGATTTTCATCGTCATTTACAGGTTTGAGTGGCTAGTTTTACGCGGGATGAAAATTAAGTGTCCGGGAAAAACTTAGCAAAGCTGGAAACCTCCGCACAGATAGCCTGTCGGACAACTTACTTGCTCTACTACCTCCTACGGGCATCTCATTGCCCGACAAGTGTCCGCCACAACACATTTCCCCTCTCTGGCCTCTACCAGACTGTAGGGGCAAGTATGTACCTATTAAGGAACTGAATGATACCCGAACTAGCTCATAGCACACGGAGCGAAACGTCGGACATCATGCCGAACGGCGCACGCGAGACAACCCGAAGAGCTGCTCGGCAGAACGGCGACAACCCAACGCAGCAGGGGGCCGACTAAGAGCACCGCCACGCACGGCTCCCTGGGCCTCGCGCTCGCACGCGTCGCTGGTCACGCGCCAGCGCTCTGGAGCCTCACTTATTGGATTGCTTCGCCGTTGCCGGAATGGAAGAGATTTGCGGCGTGGCTTAACGCCGCTGCAGCGCTGTTGGCACTGCGCTGGAGCGACTTTCAGCGCTTCGTGGCGAGGCCATTCGTGTACGGAGGCCGCACCAGCCAGCCGACCTCTGCCACCCCACCGTGGCATTTAACGGCAGGCGAGCGGCGTGCCGTCGCCCCTGCTCTTGGCAATTACCCGTAGGTCAACGCTGAACAAGTGGGTAAGACTGCGCAGATAACCTGTCGGACACCTACTTGCTGTACTACCTTCTATGGGCAGGTGTACGTCACAATAACAACGTAACGTAGCGAGTGCCACGCTACGCCAACCAAACCCTGCCCGCCCCCCTTAGGGCAGTGACACGGCGTTTGCCCGATGTTACAGAACCACCGCGCGGCGAGTGGATTTATGCCGAGGCTTGGTGGCCGCCAAACCCGCACCGGTTTCTGCCTGCGCCACAGATGACCTCCTCACGTCCGCCCTCATGCCCCATTGCCGCATCTGATTAGCCGTGCCATTGGAATTTCACTCATTTCATACAAAATAAATGTCCAGCTGTGACGCGTTAGACTAGATGTTGTGGTTCGACCGGACGTATTGACGTGGCACGGCTGAATTTGGAAAATGTATTCAATTCCTCCCCCCTTCCCCCCTCTTTCTCACCACTCAGCAGTATATGGATGTATTGGCGGTACACCGGTGAAGCATAACACAGCGGTCCTCATTAAACTGTCTAAAAATCTAAATTTTAATCATCAAATCTGTTTATCAGTCCTTAATTGACTTCTGTCGCCAAGTTTGAGAAGATTAGAAGGCTTATTCGGTCCACTGAGATTTGCTAAAAAAAGGTCAACATTGACCGTTGATTGGTTCCGTTGAACCGAGGAACCGCCCGACCAAGTTTAGGGCACGAAGAGTTAAATCTGCCTTCGGGATACGGAGCAGCCAATCGTCATCAGGCTGGGTGCTGCTACACGCCAATGGACTGTGAAGCTCATATACGTGATTTTGATGCACCACCCTGCAAGATATTTTCTGAGCGGGGGTTGCAAATTGCATAAAAGTAAATTGGTATCGGGAAACATTTCCTATCTTTTATAGCGCGCACCACCGGTACAGCCATGTATGAGTTCATCTCAGTCATTCGCTATAGGTCGCCGTGTGGTGGGGTGATGTGTGCGGATTCTCCCACCTCTTTCATCGTCAAAGAGTGGGCCATATATACCGTCTATAGACTGGCTCCCTGCCAGAAGGGTGACTTGAGGCAACTATTGTAGGCATTGCACTTGTACCTGGTTACTTTTAGTTTACCTTCTTATCTTGAAACAGAATTGCAGCAACGCTTTTCGGCGTCAGTTGGGCCGACGTCGATAAGTTTGCCAACGGCTCGGCTAAAATAGAGGAGAGAAAAAAAAAGCGTCTGGCCCCCGTTGAGTTTTAAATAGCCCCGGTCCAACAGGTCAGTTTGGGGCGATTACATTAACACAAATGAGTCGGTAGCGACAGCTTCGGGTGCGTGTCATTTGCAGGGGCTGCGTCGCCTGGGAAGACAAAGAAAGACAAGGAAGGGGGGTAGCTGCTGGGGACGTGGCCTGGCCACCGTCGTCGGCTCATGCCTCTTGTTGCTCGCACAGCACTCAGTCATTGTGACGTAACCTACCACGTGTACCTCACCCTACCACGTGTACCTCACACTACCACGTGTACCTCACACTACCACGTGTACCTCACACTACCACGTGTACCTCACACTACCACGTGTACCTCACACTACCACGTGTACCTCACACTACCAGGTGTACCCCACCCTACCAAGTGTACCCCACCCTACCAGGTGTACTTCACCCTACCAGGTGTGCCTCACACTACCAGGTGTACCTCACACTACCACGTGTACCTCACACTACCAGGTGTACCCCACCCTACCAAGTGTACCTCACCCTACCAGGTGTACTTCACCCTACCAGGTGTGCCTCACACTACCAGGTGTACCTCACACTACCAAGTGTGCCTCACCCTACCAGGTGTACCCCACCCTACCAGGTGTACCCCACCCTACCAGGTGCACCTCACCCTACCAGGTGTACCTCACCCTACCAGGTGTACCCCACCCTACCAGGTGTGCCTCACCCTACCAGGTGTGCCTCACCCTACCAGGTGTACCCCACCCTACCAGGTGTATCTCACCCTACCAGGTGTACCCCACCCTACCAGGTGTACCTCAACCTACCAGGTGTACCTCACCCTACCAGGTGTACCTGACCCTACCAGGTGTACCTCACCCTACCAGGTGTACCTGACACTACCAGGTGTACCTCACCCTACCAGGTGTGCCTCACCCTACCAGGTGTGCCTCACCCTACCAGGTGTGCCTCACCCTACCAGGTGTGCCTCACCCTACCATTTTCTGCGGCCACGATCAGTCCGCTGCTTGACAAAGGCAGTCACAATCTCTTGCGGTCACGTGATGCCACAAGTCCCGTCATGTGACAAGTCACGTGGTGTGACAAGCAGCGGATTTTGTTCCTCTTGGCCGAGTTTCCCCTCCTCCGGCGGCCACTGCGTTGTTATCCTTGGCCCCCCCACCAGCCATCGTCCCGGGCTTCTTAGTCGTGATGCGCCCCTGCCTTCATCCCGCTGAGTTTCTATCGCAGTCAAGTGTGCGTCTTTAACGTGTTCACGTGAGTGAAATATTTACACGAAATTCGTGGCGTGGCTCATGTACACCGTGTGTGCGTGCGTTTCACTTCGATCGCACCTTGTGTAGCCAGCCGTGGGGGGTGGGGGACAGTAAAGGGGCCAGGTGTTTGGCGGTACAGCAGACTTATTGAACCCCCTCGCTTGAAAACTTCTTCGGAGAGATAATACGGCGCAACCGCACACACTTATGCAGTGGTATTTCTGAACATTTCCAAACCCCTTTTCAACCTCAATAAAATCGGTGATAATGAAAAAAATATATTGTGCTGCACTAAAGAAATTATATTGTGCTGCACTCCACCTCACCTGTGTGAGGTGCGTCCGAACCTTACGGTAATTACACAATTAATACAAATAGCAGGGAGTGATGAAGCGCTGACCCCGCTGACCCCGCGGACACCCCTGGCGTCCCGGACCACCAGGGGCCTGCGGACCCCGGGTTGGGATCCGCTGCTGCACCCACCGTATCTCTCCACTCTGTCTCGAGTGCCGCCTTCTCGCCCTCTACGTTCTCGCCCTCTCGATGTCTCTCTCTGTTCTTCTCCTGGTGCTCAATCCATACATTCGCTCTCTCTCTCTCTCTTCTCGGCTCCCTTCACTGGAACAAATTTCTCCTCCACATTAAACAGTCACCTTTGCTCACTAGTTTCCGCTCCCGACTCAAAACTCACTTATTTTCCATAGCTCACCCCTCGACCCCTTAATCTCCCGCTCATAACCACCGCCGTTACTGCTCCCTCTTCATATTCTCATGACGTGGCTTTCACTCATTGACCACATTAATTAATTTCCTTCCATGCATCATCTCCCATCATCAATTTAACTCATCACAGAATTCACGCATCACAGAATTCACGCATCACAGATTCACCCCCTATCGCTTCCTCTCATCTGTTCTTTTTCCACCTCAACTCCACCATTGCATTCATACGTCGTACCATTCGTAAATTACGTTAAGATAACATTTCAATATTCACATGTTGTCGATGCCACTATTATATAACTGGTCCTGCAAGCCACTTGTTCTTGTGGCCCGCTTGTAGTGCAGCACTTGGTGTGTACTCGACTGTGGCGTTGCCTGCCAGCGCACATTCGTCGGAACATTGTATTCACTCGTGCCGTTATGTAATAGAGAACAATCATTGACAGCCCGTTCGTCGGACCACTGCCGCATCAAGGCCTCTCCACGCCGCGTTGGTAACGGGGTTTGCTGCGGGGCAATGGGGGTTTGTTTGGACCGTACTTCACCGCACTGGTCAGCGGAGGGAGGCGCGTGAACTGGCAGGTGATCAGTGGCCAGAGACCTTGAGGAGCCGTGGCATCGGATGATGAAGAGGCGAGGTCGATGACAGCTCACCCCCGGGACCAATGGCCACTTTGCTGAGCGACGCAACTGGCCGGCAAGACTGGACGCGGCCGACCCGCCGGCCCGCCGGCCAACTGACACTGGTCAGTGCGAGTTATTGTTGAAAGGGGTGGCCCGGGTGCAGCTCGGATATCGCTCACCAACCGATATTAGCCATGGCCAGGAATCGAACTCGGGTTACCCTGGTTCGTGTCGCAATAAACTAACAACTGTGCCAACAGAACCGCCCCATCGTTTATGCGCCAGTTATTAGCCTTTGGCGGTTTTGAAGTCTGTGTTTAAAGAGCCCCACGGCTTAGTGCAATGACCCCTTTTATACCCCGAGTAAAGTCATCTCGCCCAGAGGAGAGCTGGAATAAATGTCATGGCGCTGCACACATTTCGATGAATTAATTTAAGGGAGAATGCTCATGTAATTCATCCACGATGCTGGCATCATGTTTCCTGAATAACCTGACATTTGGGCCGGCCGGATTAAGCTCAATTCGGGACAAGGGGTCTTGTAGTTTTTGGGGCGAGACTCCTCCCTCTACATTTAATGAAGAGTTGTACAACGAACATCGCTTTGGCTTTGCACTGCTGGAAGAAGGCCCCTCCACGCGCCATCTGGGTCATGCGGCTCGTTTGACCGTACGCCGTCACTCTTCGGGTTAATCGAAGGTGGGGCGCGTAGGAGTAAGTGTGCATATATGTTGTATGTATGTATGTTGACCTTCTTTTGCACCGTACGTAGCCAAGCGTGCCGATGGGGATACGAGTACAACAACAGCACAGCGATGGGATTTCGCTGCGCTGGCCACCGATGCCAACATCATCAGGCAAGCACCAGGAGCAGCCCACGACAAACTGTTTCACGCCTTTTGTATTCATCCGGGTTCTCCAGTTTCCTCCCAGAGCTACAAACTTCTGACGGGCAAAATACCCCCGACGCTGGCAAGAATAACCTGCAAACGACTCGTTGGGAATTACGCTCGGCAAACCAACATCGGGCCCCGACTACTGCGACAAACTTGGCAGGACCCCTCCCCCGTCACGAGAGTCTTGAGACTCGGCGAGGCGTTCGCTGGTGTAAACGAGCGCCGTAAACATTATTAATAGACAACGATTTGGTTATCGGTTGCAAAAAAATAATGTCTACGATAAGCAATAAAATCGCTGCGTCACTAAACACCTGGCCCACACACGGGCTCCTGGCAATAAAATTGTCTGAACGGCATCACTTCTGCGGTTGTGTGGAACGTGTCGTGTGATATTACGGAACATTTGGCCGAATTTAAAGGGAGGGGGGGGCGTCCTCATGGGTTTGCATCGCCCCCCCCCCCGCCCTGCATGTCCGATGGTGGAAAAATATATTTTCTGCCTCTGGGTGCCTTTAATCTGTCGAGTCAATACTGTGAGCTGCGAACGAAAAGTTGAAACAGCGCGCGAACGGAGGCATGGCGTCTGTGTCTTGCATACGTTGCTCAAATCAACTGCGCTCAGTCGGCGATTGAATTCGGTGTCGCGATATGAGGCTGCAGTTCACACAGAGAGAGAGAATAAGTAAAATTCGTTTTTAAAATGTAGTTTTACCGACCTCAAATGTGTCGTTTCTCACTGCGTTTTTTTTCGTCTTGTCTGGACTGTTTTGCTCACTCGGTTGGCCTGAATGTAGCAGGATTTAATCATTTGCACATCATTTCATTAAGTATTAAGTCATAAAATTCTGCCAGCGCAATTTTTAAACATGTATCCCGAACCTCTTGCATTAATGCTCGTAGCTCAACCAGTGCATCGGAACACTTTAATAATGCATTACACCTGAGATTGGCGTTCCAGAGGGCAGCGTGGTGCCTGCAATAGGCAGTACAACAAGTAGGTGCCTCGTAACTGGTGCTTTCCCCATCATACGCATAGCTTTTCTCCTGGCACTCCGTCCGGTTCCTTTCCGTATTTTAACAACAACAACAACAACAAAAAGCACTTGACGGATTCCATCTACGATGTGTGGGATGACTGCCGGGCATCGGGTGGCCGCACCAGGTCTACCAGCACCGGGGGGGTTCCGGTTGGTGCGGCATCGGGGGTCAGCTGTTCCTGCAGTTGGACCGCTCGTGGCGTGGCCTGTTGGCCGCCTTGCCGAGCTGCCCGACGCTCCGAGCCGACGTGTCCGGGAACCGCGAGCGGCGAGGAGGCTTACGGCGAAAATGTTTCCGAAACGCCCGGAAACGGATCCCCATACCCTCTTCTGCTGGCAATTGGCAGGATTTGACAGAAGGAAGGAAGCCATGCCGAGATGTGGTGGCATCGATGGCACGAAGGAGTATGGGTCACGATGACCCCTTCTTCACTGCTTGGGTACTGTCACCGTGTGTCTACATTGTGAGTGCGTGTGCCTGTGTGTTCAAGTTCAAGTTCATTTATTAGGTATAGCCCTGTGAGCCATTCAGCTCTTGAATCGGGTGCAACCGCAACAAACAAAAAACAAAAAACATGAACAAAAAACATCTTAAAGTGAATATGTGACTAAGTGCAAACAGAAAATCCAAGAAAAGACAGCAAAAATATTGCAGAAAAAACACCGTACACCAACGCTGTGTGCAAAAATCCCAGTGGGATGCAAGTCAAACAACAACAACAACCACAAGACAACTTAGATTAAGGCCATCAGTCTAACTCTGTACTACAACAACACAAACATGGCTAAACCAATACACTTTTCGAAATCACCAAAATAAAGCCATGAAAGCAATGAAAAAGCAATCATAGGATTTAGGAAGTTGAGGAGCGGTAGCCTAGCGGTTAGCGGGCTGCACTACGAACCCTGTGACCCGGGTTCGATTCCCGCTCACGGCCAACACCAAGTGACGATCATCTGAACCGGTCCTGGGCCTCCCCTAGGTCGACTCAGCCTCCAATGAGTACCTGGTGCGGTGTGTAAACATCGCCACTGGGGAGACAAAGGCGGCTAGGCATGGTGCTGGCCACCCACCCCCTTGTGTGCCGCTCCGGCCTTCATAGGTGCTCGCTAACAGCACTTGCCCCTACAGTCTGTTAAGACTTTATGGGGGATCTTTGTTTTTGGGATCGGAAGTTACGAATCCAACAGCCTGAGTTTGAGTTCCCGTCATGGCAAGTGATGTCATAGCCAGTCCCGGGCCTATCTTAGTTCGACTCAGCCTTAAATGAGTAGCCGCTGTGGTGTGTAAATATCAGCGAAGGCAGCCCGCATGTGGCGATGGCCCCTCCACCCATTCTTGCGCCGTCCCAACCTCAACAGGTGCTCGCTAACGGCGCTTGCCGCAACAGTTTGCTTGCAGGCGATACTGGGGGGAGGGGAAGGGAGAGGGGTGTTTGTGTGGTGGGAGAGGGGATGCAGTGATTTCCACCCTGCACTACAAGTGCAGCAGGGATAGCATTACAGACGGTCTGGGGGGCCCTACCTTTGTCATTGTAGCCTTAAATAGGTACCTGCTGTGTTCGTGACCGTTTGCCAGGATTCAGGGTGCGTGTGGCAATGAAACGGTCGCGAACATTTAACGCGAGGCATCGCGTGGGCGGCTTTCGGCGCTCCTAAACATCACCAAACAGCGGCGCAAACGGTTGACGTTCGTTTGTCGCGTCAAATTCCACCTTTGGTTGTCCTTGCAATTCCATCGTCATGGAATCGGCCTGCGTGTAAGGGCAATTATCGATCATCCGTGGGTGGATTGGGTCCGGGTTGCAGATTAACCACTTGTGCAATAACACCAACAGAGATTAGCGCGGTTGGCCCTGTACTTTGCGAAAGAAGTTCGACGTACGTACGTGCAAGGTGTTACTACGCACGACGGTTCTATTTCCTCACTCATCAAGGGTCGTTGATTTGGTGTCCATGTGACGGCAAATTCTGGGTGGCTTTGTGGGCGTATCGTAACTGGCTGCATTTGTTTAAACATGCAAACCATATGGACCGGTTTCCAGCACCGCCTGACTTTGCTCATGAGATCACAGAAGGGCGAAATCGGTTTAGAGTTTGCGTGTGCAAACAGATGCCGCTGGCTGAGGTCTGTGAGGTGACTAGGCCGACAGAGAAATACGGAACGGTAGGTGCTATGATTTAATTCTGTTATTCAGTTTGGTCACCAGTTAACTATGGCCGAGTGAAATACTGTACATTCATGAGGGGTGGCGAGCGACTTCGAGTGGCCTTCATCTAGCAGTGGATTGCTCGTGGCTGATGATGACGACTATAATTATGACTTTTACCAGATTGAGGTGCATTTATTGGAATTGTTTCTTTGTTTGCACCAAAACAAGAGTGAAAAAATATCCAAGCTCCAAAGACATTAGCACCGCAGTTGGTTCGCCTGACTGCCAATACATTCAACTTCACTCTAACACCGCAACATGTAACATTATTAATGTCTTCGCTGTGTAACTATATCGCGGTACATTTGAGATGCGCGCGGGGCGAAGGCTTGCTGGGTTTAACGTTACGCTGAAATGCAGCGTCTGAACTGGATAGAGTTAACGCGGCCACGCGTGGTGGGGTAAAGTGTGGGTGCTCCCACCTCTTCCGACACGTCCACCCAACGAGGAAGAGTAGACCAAATGCCACTATAGAGTTTGCTCTGTCGGGGGGTGGAGGAGGGGGTGGTGGGCACTTTCTGCCACCGTTGGTGTGAGCAGGCAGCGGTAGGCCTGCACCTGAGATGGACATGTGTGACTACAGTAGTCCATGAATTGATGGCAAGTCATTTTTGTTGTTGTTGTTGCAATAACGGCTTTCTGTGAGGTCACCGTTGGTCCCGGTAGAACGTGACCGCTTGATGTGCCAGAGAAGGGCTGGGTTTGTGTGCTGCACACACACCAGCCTCGGCCTCCATGCCCCCAGAGCCACGCAGACCCTCTTACGTCGCCTTTGACCTCTCGCACAAAACAACAACGGGAAAGGGGATTTGCACCTTGACACCCACGCCGCCAACTGACTCTGCCTCTCTGGCCTCTTCCATGTGTTAATGACGAAGTGAAAATGAGCCATGTGCCCAAAACGTCACCTGTTTTCATACATGCTCTTTTTAAAAGTCAATGTTGTTATTGATGTCGTGCGTCGAGTGTTGTTTTTCCTTCCATGTGCCGTGTGCATGGTGGGATCCTCTGGTGGTGAGGCCGTTTGCGCGTTGTCCTCCAGTTGGGTGGAACAGTAGAGGCAGTGATGGAAAGGGATATTATCTCAAGGTCCATTTGTTCCGGCAATAGCATCCGTAAAAATAATAGAAGAAGAAAAAAATCCCACTTTTTTTTATATAGAAAAGTCAAGTGTCACGGGGGGGGGGGGGGGGGGGTGTAGCTAAAGGTTCCACCCACGTGGAGGACCAATCACATAAATCCAAGCCACACTGTGGGGCAGAGGTCGCAATCGGGTACCCGATACCCGTACCCTACCCGATACCCGGCTACCCGTACCCAGCCGGGTACGGGTAGCCGGGTAAGGAATCAAAATCCGTTTGCGACCTCTGCTGTGGGGGTCCACGTGGTCTTTAGACATCCTCGGCAGTGGCGCTTGTATCGACGGCAACATGTTTGCAGGGCAAAGTGAGAAGCTTCGGAATGCTGCGGTAGAGGCAATGCTGCGGTAGAGAGGCAGCAGGCGGCAACGTCCGTCCGTGTGTGCTTTTGTAAGTGGAGGGGGGGGGGGGTCACGAAAACGCTCGTGCAGACCAGACAATACGCAAAAAGCCTTATAGAGTTGCATTTCTGTTGGAGAACGACTAGGATGGAAATGGAGCCAAGCAAATCGAAAGGGTTTGCCCCAAATAACGTAGGGAGACAAAACCAGCGCTCGCTCGATAGGGAGGCGCCCCCCCCCTCCTCCTCCCCAGCAGAGCCGGGGAGCCCCCCGCCCGGTCTCCCAACTTTCTTCGGGCAACCATTCTCTTTCTTTTTTGTGCTCGTGATAAACCTCGGGGTTTGAATGAAATACGCCCGAGGGCAGACCCAGTTTTTGTAAAACTTACAAAAATAGATCTATTTAAAATGTCCGCACGTACGTTTTGATTTTTCTCAATCGTCCTTATGGGATTGTATATTGCACGCCAGTTCAACCCAACGGTTCTGACCAAGCATTAAAAAAATATCGATTGCTTTCAAACCTACTAGCGATGGATTATAATTCGAAATGTTTGGAGCAGTAACGAAGCACCCTTCTGGGGACGAGCGCGTGTTGGAAAGCGTTGCAGGTCATCCACGCCCGCGCGCGTATTTTTCCCTCGTTTTTTGGCATCGCTTCCGGGATGTCCGAGCTAGCATTGAACCTGACGACTCCGGCCTCATTGCTCGCAGGCGCTCAAACCTCCTTTCCTTGCCGGCGGTCTCGTTCCAAACCCCGTTTGGTCGAGCGGGGGAACGGGGGGGGGAGAGAGTGGTGTTTGTAGCAGTGACTCAGCCGTGCTCATCTGTGCCGCCGCCTCGCGAGGCGTCAAGCTGCCCGCGTGTGGCTCTTCGTTCATTCATCGGCTCGTGTTGTTTCTGCGAACATTGCCTATTCATAGGTTGGCTGGGCGATACGCGCGAGCGGCGTGTGCGCGTGTCCCCTGTCGGCTCGCGCGCGGCTGCGGCCGTCCCCTGCAGGTCCCCATCGGGCCAGCAGCCGCGCCGTGCCGCCCGCACATTTGCATGTGAAAGGTTTCCACGCGCGCGGTCGCATGTTATTCAACGTTGCCGCCGATGCAATTCGTACGTTTGCGAGGATTCGGGTGTCGCTCGCGGGAGGATATCGGGTGTCCCCTTTCTCGGAGGAGGACCCTGGTCATTCCGCGTCGTCGTTTGGCCGCTGCTGGATGAAGGCCAAGCAGCGCCGGTGGGGGAGGGGGCAGTCCCCCGCACTCGCTCGTCGCTCCCGTCTTTCTGCAGCCACGAGAGGCCGCGATGCTCGCGCCGAGCTTAGCAAAAAGAAAAACGATTGTAGAGTTGAATCGTGACGGGTCGTAGAATCTCCGCGTGAAGGGGTGGACCGTGCCACCACGATAACAGACCAACCTCGGCAAGAAAAAACATACGGTCACGTGGGTGAGTGGGCAGTGATACGCAAACATTGTTACCAAAGATAGGATAGAGTAAAAAAAACACACAAAAACGCATAAAGCAGGAGGGAGAAAGTGGCACCTCCCAACGGGGGCGGTTTTAGCTGGCGGTGTTCACAGGGGGCATTGGCTGCTGGAGCAGAGGGCACTCGAGTCAGATCAGAGGGGAAGAGCTCGGGAGCAAGTGCCCTTGGCCAATTCACCGCGACTGCAGCTCATCTCGTGAGAGCTAAGCAGCGTTCAGCCTGGTTGGGAGATGCTGGCCCGTAGCGACCACCTCGTATTGCGTGGTGCGTCTTCTCTGGTTGCTCCGGTTTCCTGCCCCACGTGATGCTAAACATCCATCTATGGAATTGGACAAATATTCCAGGGCACGACCCATGCAAGACAAAGGGTCACGGGACTCGGTGGAGGCCTCGTTGTGACCTTCGAAGAATTTTTCCAAAACAAAATCGGACCGCGTGATATCGCTATTCTCTTTGTGATGCGGTGCGTGCGTGGATTATATGTACGCACGCGGGTTGAACTTCGTTCGCACCGTACGTAGCAAACCGTGCTTGTCGACCCATTTATAGAATGCATTCTTCGGAGCGTTACACCACGCCCCTCCCCCCCCGTGTGCTTCTTCCTTCACAAATCCAAACAATCAATCGTGGAAGCCGCGTTAAAAGTCATCGCGATTGCGTCGCCTTAGGTCCTCCGGTGCGTTCTTCGGCTGCCGTCCGACGTTCCGCTCCACGTGCTGCTGGGACTTTCTAAAGGAATCGAAAGGTCATTCCCGATTTGGTAAAAAAAAAAGATATATATAAATAATCTCTCCCCCCCCCCCCCCCACAACTCCACATCGGAATCGGACGACGCGGTGCCAAGCGGCTCGCGCTATACAAACCCCGCGAGTCAGGGAGCCCCCCCCACCACACCACCATTGGCCAACGTCCCAATGCAGCAGCCCCCCCCCCCTCGTGATTATTGAGTCGTGACACTCGTTGACGCTTTCCTGGGCAACGAGCGTCATCGCGAATGTCATTGTTGTGTTTTATTATGAGCTGTGATATTATTATCCGTGGAGAGTTTCTTTGTTTTGGAACCTGACCGCCTGACACCAGTGTGTCAGTGGCTCATGGGGGGCCACGCGTAGTGTTGGTAGGAGTGGTGGGGGGGTGTGTGCGTAGTGTTGGTAGGAGTAGGGGTGGGGGTGCGTGCGTAGTGTTGGTAGTAGTGGAGGGGGTGCGTGTTGGTAGTGGTAGGGGGGGGGGTGGTAGTGGTGGTGGGGGGTACGTGCGGGGTGGTGGTAGTGGTGGGGGGGGGGGTGCGTGTGGGGTGGGGGTAGTGGTGGGTGCGGGTTAGTGGGGGAGGGTGCGTGTGGGGTGGGGGTAGTGGTGGGGGGGGGGGGAGTGGCAGTGGTGGGGGGGTATGTGCGGGGTGTTGGTAGGGGGGCGCGTCAGGAGGGAGAGGCTCGCGCGACCAATTGCAGCGCTGCTACAGGAGGCTGGGACCGAGTGAGAGGGCTGGTGGACTGGGGTGGACTTCTCTACGTTTGTGCACGAGTCCCACCCCACGTGTCCCACCCCACGAGTCCCACCCCACGATTCCCACCCCACGAGTCCCACCCCACGTGTCCCACCCCACGAGTCCCACCCCACGTGTCCCACCCCACGTGTCCCACCCCTCGAGTCCCACCCCTCGAGTCCCACCCCAATTTGCTCACCGCGCCACGCTGCTGTTGCACGCCCGCCCCACATTGTAGACCATTTCAAATAATTGTTTTGAGTTTGGCGGCGTCTGTCCGAGTCGTCAGATCATTGCAAGCAACATCATCATTTTAATAATCATCATCATTATCACCGTGCGTTCTCATCGTAACTGTGATTAATGAAGACAGTTGGTTGAGCAGATGTACTACAGTGTTTGGCGCACTGCTCCGTGAACCCTGCCGATCTGAGTTCAATTCCCGACCGTAGTCAACAGCAGTGGCCGGTGATATCTGAACACGGCGAAGTACGCTCGTCACACCAACTCCACGACTGACAGTTGTATGGGGGAGGTGTTGGTCCAACGGGGGACTTGACGAAGGTGTTGACGACATTTACGATAAAGTGTTTCTTGACATTTTCTCGGGAGTACCGTAAACATCGCATGGAGCGTACAGCCCTCAGGTCCATCCACTCGCCGGATGCGGTCTTCTCTCATGCTGTGTTGGAGGTTTTTTGACCATACTTCGCCACGCTCGACACAACGGGTTGGTGAAGAATTCGCTCTGCAATGATGTCGGCCGAGGCTGTTACTGTTGTAAGCCCAGTAACGGAATATACTTCCCGTATACTTGTTATAACTTCGTGAAATAGAAGTATGTCTGACACTAATATACGATTTTGGTAGCTTCTGCCACTGATTTGCCAATGCCTTATTTATTCAGTATCATCGTTAGCGGCAAGAAGAACAGTTGTCACTTCACGTTAATGTGATTTGAATATGAAGGCACAACTGAAACTCCGTATTTTCTCCGCTGTCATAGCACAGGATTGCATTGGTATGTATCATCATCGCCATCATCATCACCCATTTAACCTTTCACCCTTTCACTTGCCATCCCGCATGTGCAGCAGCAGCAGCGGTAGTGGTGTCTGTAGAGCCATTGCGATATTAAAATTCTCTATCCCAGATTGCATTGGTGATAATCTTCAGCTTAGATGCGGATCATTTCAGAATTAATTTTTCTTACGAAGTCCCCAGATGACCTTTCTAGCCTCCCCCGTCACTGTCTTCCTCTTTGCTTTCTCCGTTGAAACCAATTTTGCTATTTCTCTTTGAGTGCGAATTGACGAGTACTTAACAATTGATTCAGTGACCAGTGTTCCAATGTAGCTACTGTTCGTGTTGATTTCCACGATAGCGTACAATTTTAATTCTTGCGCTTCAGCTCTTGTCGGATGTGATCACCCGTCAGCGCCACTGCCAAGGTCTCGATGAGTAGGGTAACGGTTAAGGTGCAGCCCTGCAATTTTTTCGCTCGAGCCACTGCTGACGGCAGAGTCCCCCCCCACCTCCCAGAGCAAGCTGTCTGGCGCCCCTCCAGAGGAGACTTGGCCTCAGTGTCCCACGCCGGTCAGACGTGGGGCAAGAGACGGGAGTGCAACACACTTTACCCCACCGCACGCGGCCTGCCGATCGAACAACTGCGGGTGGGGACCCATTCAAACCGCCGAGTGCACAGAAGCAGTGGAGGGAATTGGCCCTGAGAACGATTGTTTAAGGGCGCTTTATACATTTGTATTATTATTTCAATAAATTATCAATTCACGCCGCGACCCTCACCAGCACAAGCGGACTGAGAAACGAACGAACGAAATTACGAATGAAGCAACGTTCCACTTTGTTGTTTCGATTGTCTGGAATGGACGGCATGCAGTGGGCTCCCGCTTACACAAACAGCGTGAGTTGCGTCTGCACGTTGCGATACAATGTGGATTGTTTAGCGTCTACATGCGACCGAATCTCGGGACAATCTATACAGGAACGGTGGGCACGCTTATTTAATCGGCAGAAAGAAGAAGCAGACTAAATCAGGAAGATATTGATCCTGGACCTGACCAGCAGCAAGGGCTGGGTAGGGGTGGGGGTTCCAGACAATGGGGGCAGCAGAAGAAAATGAGTGACCTCCCACTGTGCGCGCAAGTTGTCTGAAGGTAGCCCTTGAGTCGTGAACGTCTCGTGTCCAGGAGTTGGGAGGGGGGGATGTCAACTCCCCGTCGGCGTGAAAAAGTGAATTTAGAAAAGGTAGCAGCTCTGGGGATATTTGGCTGGAGCGGAGATTTATTGGGTTTGTTGTGAGGCTGTAGCCAAGGACATGGGGGGGAGGGGGTGCTGTGAATATAGAACGCCATGCGAGCGATGACGCCCAGAGGGTGGCCAGGGCTCTGGGCTCACATCTCGTCCAAGTAATGGGGAACATCGTGGGGGACATCGTGCCCAACGGCAGGTGCGGTACAACCCGAATAGGGGCAGGCTGGTGGTGATGGTGGTGCTGGGGGTGGCGCAGTGGTGAACAACTCGTGCCTCGCAGCAAGAATGCCCGGGCTGGGTTCGATTCCCGATTCTCGGGCACCTTTGTGTGTGGAGTTTGTGTGTGTGGAGTGTGTGTGTGTGGAGTTTGTGTGTGTGTGTGTGTGGAGTTTGTGTGTGTGTGTGGATTTTGTGTGTGTGTGTGGATTTTGTGTGTTCTTTCCCCCTGTTCTGTCTGGGGTTTTTTTGGCTTTTTGCGGGTTTCTTGCTGTCCCTTAAAAAAACATTTTCAAACGTACAATGTAACTGCTATCTGCTAAAACATCCCAATGCTGAGAAATCGCACTGCAATTTACTCATTTGGGATGACATGCAGCAGCTGCAGCAGCGGCGGCAGCAGCAGCAGCAGCAGCGACCCCGACTGCGAGAACTTAGCAGGACCCTCGTGAATAAGTCTCGAGCCTTGGTGAGGGCTTCTTGGGAAAGAAACCGTGACAATAATTTACTTTGAATAATCACTCCAGAGCCCTCCTGCACTGCACTGGAACGTCCCACTACGTTGGGAGACGCGGAGGTGGTTGAGTGGGGGGGGGGGGTGTTCGCTGTTGCGCTGCACAGCTCTGCGGTGCGTTTTTGGGTTGCTCCACGTGCCGTTCGTCACGATGTCCGACGGTTCGCCCTGCTTGGTGAGTGCTTCTTCAGTTCCGGGAGCTTTCGAGCGCGTCCGCGGCGAAAAACCCAAGCATGTGAAGTACCCGTCGAGGACGCTTGACAACGGAGTTGAGGCACACGTATATTTATTTAACAAGTTGCCAGTACAGGACAGCCCTAGAGGGGGTAGCGGCCCCCTCACCCGTATAACTCAGGGAATACCCCTAGCTATCCATAGCCTATCCCCTGAGTCCTCCACTAAGAGCTAGGGGAGGCTGTCTGGCCCGACACTGGTAATCGGGCTCGGTACCCGGAGTCCCAGAGCACTGGCTCTGGTTCACGGGACCACGCCACTGGCTCGAGCCTGATCCCGTGGGGCCCTGATAAGGGCGGCGATCAGGGGGAGTCCAGGGCTCTAGCTACGACGTCTTCCGACTTCTTAGCTTAACTATAACATAACTGCCTAAGCCCATATAACGACCCCTTTTTATACCCAACCCTCCTTGAGGGGTGGGGCCCCGGGGGATCGTAACGCCGAACCAGCCCCCCCCCAGGGTGTCTGGCTCGGACGTCGCAGAGGGCATCTCCCTGTGCACACACGTAGCCCCGCCCACTGTGTTTCTTTCCCATAGGCTGCCATGCATAACGGCCCTCTCTCCAACATCCCTACATCACTCCCCCCCGCATAGCTCGCAGCCGTCCCGGCTGCAACAATTTCAACAAATGAATCTTTACCCCTTGACTCCCCCCGTGTGTGCCCCATTTTTTTCATTTAACAGAACGAGAATTGAACAACAACACTAACAATGCCCCTAAAGGGAGAACAAACCGACGCGCCCCCCCCCCCCGAATAAATACGAAATCCGTAGAGGCAAGATATGTACATTTCCCGGAACCCTCAGCGCACGCACAACACGCACACAAGACGCACACACACACACAGCCATAATACAACAACGCGCCAAGAGCGCCACACGAACGCAGCGTCCAGTAACAATAGCACACGAAAGTGTACCAGAAAACGCAAAAAAAAATAAAAAAAATTTTCTTCTTATTTTCGTTTCGTTTTCACTTCTTGTTCGCGTTCCAGTGTTTTTATAAGAGTCTGCGCATTTTAGCGCGCGTCCTTGCCGCAGGCCCGTCACAAGGGCCAACCTCAGATGGCGGACCATTCGGTGGCCGCTGTCCCATCCGAGGCGAGTCCGCAATTGGAGTGGCGGGACCCTCGGCATCCCCCGTGAGGGATGTGCGCGAGCCCGTCATTCCGGGAGAACCTGGGGGCGGGGCAACCGGCAAGACGTCAGGTGAGATCAACAGAGGCGGACCCTCCGGGTCGGTCGACCCCTCACATGCTTGGCCCTGCGCGTGTGGAGCAGAGTCCCGCACCGCAACGAAGGGTTTTAGTCTAGAGGGGTGAACGAACCACCGGCGCCTCCCCCACTTGATACGAACGCACTGCGGTCGCAAAACCTCGACCACCTCGACGGGGCCCCGCCATGGCCGTACCAGTTTCGAGGAGGTCGCAAGCGGTACCTGGGGACAGTGCAGCCATGCCCTGTCCCCTGGCTTCCACTGCAGCACGTGCGCGCGCGCGAGTCTGAGGCGCTCATTCGCCTTTTGGCGCATGCGGGAATTGAGCATGGCAGCATCCCGCGCCTCAGTTAGCTTTTGAAGGTTAAATTTAACGTGCTCGTCCAATTTAATTTTACCTAGAGGCGCGGGGATCTGCAGCTGTGCCCGAACAGGTGGGTCATGTTCGCGACCATACATGAGAAAGAAGGGTGAAAATCCCGTGGCAGCATGGGGGGCCAATCGATATGCTGCCAGGACCCCTTGAATTTGCAAGTCCCAATTGGTCTGTGACTCCGAAACCAGGTGCGACAACATAGACGTGATGGTACGATGCAGACGCTCGACCATCCCGTCAGTTTGTGGGTGATAGGGAGAGGTACGAATCTTCTTTGTACCTAGGAGATCACAGACTTGTTTGAGGAGGTTCCCGGAAAAATTTTTACCCTGGTCGGTCAGCAGCCGCTCCGGAGCACCTTTGTCCATGACGTAGCCTTGGACAAAGGCGTCCACGATGGCTGCTGCCGACTGATTTGCCAGGGGCCAGGCCATAGGCCAGCGTGTGAAGTATTCGACCCCTGTTAGCAAATATCTATTGCCCCTAGGGGTGGCGGGAAACGGCCCCAGGATATCCAACGCTACGAGTTCGTTCACCCTGGAGACTGTGATGGACTGCAACGGCGGGTTCGACTCCCGAGCTGGTGGTTTGCGTTGCGCACACCGGGGGCATGCTGCCAGGAGATCCGTGACATCCCGTGTCATGCCCGGCCAAAAAAAATCCAGCTGGAGCGAGGCGAGGGTCTTTTGGGTACCCAGGTGGAGGAGGCGCTCATGAGCAGCCCACACCACCTTACCCCGTAACCCCGCAGGAACTACCAGCCGGTGACGGTGGGATTTACCGTCCCAATGCATGAGCAAGCCCGCGTGTATTTCCCAATTGTCGGCATCACCCGTCCCACACCCCCTCTCCCTGGCGCGACGACGCAGCGCGAGGAGGGAGGCGTCCTCCATCTGGAGGCGTCCCCACTCAATCACAGGCAACCCAAGCAGGGAATCCCTTCCCTGTTTCCCGATCTCATCGGGGAGCGATGTGTCAACATCGGCGGCGGCCGCCAGGACTGGAACCGTCATGTCCCCAGCTGGCTTGCAACGCCCCGACCCCAGGAGGCATGCGCATTCGGAGGTGGTTGGCATGCGCGACAGAGCGTCCGCATTTGTGTGGCGAATGCCCTTACGATAGGTGGTGTCAAAATCGAAATCCTGGAGGACCTCCAGCCATCGGGACAATTGTCCCGATGGCTGTTGAACCTTCAGGGCGTACTGCAGTGCCGCATGATCCGTACGGACAGTGAAATGCTGACCGTACAGATATGGGCGGTACTGTTGGATGAAGAAAACAATTGCCAACAGTTCTCTACGGGTGACACAATATTTTTGCTCCGCTGGAGACAACACCCGACTGCCGTACGCAACCACCCGTTCCACGCCATCAACCACCTGGGAAAGCACGCCTCCGATACCTGTGTTGCTCGCGTCGGTGTCGAGCAAAAACGGCCTCGAAAAATCGGGGTAAGTCAAAGGAGGAGCCTTCACCAATGCATCCCGAAGGGAGCAGAAAGCTACTTCCTCATCCCGACCCCAGTGGAACCGAACCCCTTTTGATGTCAAAGCATGTAGGGGTTTGGCAATTGTAGCAAAATTAGCGACGAACCGTCGGTAATATGAAGCGAAGCCAATAAAACTCCTCACCTCCCCCACCGAGGTCGGAATTGGCCAGGAGCTGACACACTGCGTTTTGGCGGGATCGGTAGCAATACCCGAGCGCCCCACGATGTGCCCCAAATAACGCACTGACTCGCGAAACAAATAGCATTTTTGGGGCTTAAATTTCAAATTAGCAGCCCGCATCCTTTGGAAAACCGCCCGCAGCCTCTGGAGATGTTCGTCAAAGGTTCTTCCAAAAACAATTACGTCATCCAAATAAATCAGGCACGATTCCCATTGCAATCCAGCCAAAACCAATTCCATCAACCGCTGGAAGGTTGCCGGCGCTGAGTGTAAGCCCATCGGCAACCGGTTGAATTGGAACAGGCCGTGCGGTGTACGGAAAGCGGTTTTAGGCTTCGAATCATCGTCCAGAGGAAGCTGCCAGAATCCCGAAAGTAAATCTAGTGTGGAGAAGAATCGCGCTCCCGCCAAGGCGTCCAGCGATTCGTCCATCCGTGGGAGCGGGTATGCGTCGGCAACCGAAACCTTATTAAGGCGACGGAAATCTACGCAAAACCGCAACGAGCCATCCTGTTTCTTAACCAGGACAATCGGTGCTCCCCAAGGGCTGGTAGAGGGAGAGATAATGTCGGCGGCTAACATGTCATCGACAGCCGATTTGACATGGTCCTTTTCGGCGGGACTCAACCGAAAAGGATTTTGGCGAATAGGCGCGCTGTCACCCGTGTCAATATGGTGACGCAGCAGGTGAGTACAACCCAAATCGTATTTATTCCGACTGAAAACGTCGGAAAATTCCTTTAGCAGCGATCTAAGCCGTTGGCGCTCTAAATTGGACAGGTTCGTCGATCCCGCACAAAGCGCGTCGAGCCACCCTTCATCGCCGTCCGAATGCGGGTGCGTCCGAGCAGCAGTGTCAATGTGGTTCACGGCAGGTTCCTCGCAGGGCACCGGCGTCGCGTGAGCGAGCACAGTCCCTTGGGGAACCACTACTGTCTGCGACCCGACATTGAGGACCGCGATGAAGGGATCCTCGTCCCCCCTTACGATGGTCTGGGCCGGAATTAAATGAGGCCCATTAACCCCGGCCCTAGACGGCCCCAGCACAACACCCTGATCCCCAACACCCTTAGCGAAGGGCCTACGAAGTTTAAGAGGTACCAGCATTTGTGCCCCCGGCGGCACACGCACTGTTTTTACGACGAACGCCGGTACCGTCGCGAACGCCGTCCGAGTCGCTACAGGGGAAGGCAGGAACGCCATACGTCGCCCCGACGGAAGCTCAATGCATCCTTGGTCGATCAAAATACGAATTGGCATCCTGCCCAAGAAGTCCGTCCCCAGCAGGCACGGAACTGCCAGTGAGGAGGAGACAAAAATCGGCCCCGACAATTTGATGTCCCCGATAGAAATTTGCGCTCGAATCTGTCCCACGATGCCGAGAGAGCCCCCGTTAGCGGCATAGAAAGGGACATTAACCGGTAGCAAAGGACGGCTCTGCACCGGTAGAATATTGTAAATTAGTTCCGAAATAATTGTCGCCGATGCCCCTGTATCGACTATGATGCGTACCTCCACCCCATCAATGTAACCGACCACGGCCGACGATCCCGACGCCGCGGCCACCACGCGATGGGCCAACACGGACCACCGCTCGGGCTCGATTTGAGTCCCCGCAGTGATCCGCGCCGGTCCATCGCAGCGCCCCACCGGCCCCCCGTTCGTTACGGTGCGAGAGTGTGCGACAGGTGGGTGCGTTGGCCAAACATGTGAGGTGCCGCGACTCGCCGGATCATGGTGCTGGAGCTTGGGAGGAGGAAGAGGAGGGCCGGCGTCCTGTCGAGGCGTCGTCCCCCGCTGTCGAGGAGAACGGCACCCCGAGGCGACATGGCCCCGGATGCCGCAGTTGAAGCACCGCGGGAGCGCCGATGGAGACGATGGACGGTCGAAACGCCTCGGCCCGTCCCGACCCGGCCGCGCCCCCGTCGTCTGTTGCCGTCGATGGTCGACGGCATAAAGTTCTTCTGACGGAAGGGTGGCTGCAGCCACCGCACGCCCAGCCGATGCCCTGTTTGCCTTTCGCCGCTGCTGCAGAAGGTTGGCGTGGAGGAGTCGCGCAGCCTGGAGGGAGGTCATTTCTGCATCCCCTTGTGCGATGACGACGATGTCGAGGTCGTCCGCCAAGAGGAGGATCTTCTCCGCGACCATTGCGTCCACGCCGTCGTCGTCCATGCGGGGAAAGGCTGTTTTTGCCAGCGCCAGAAGACTTGTCCGGAAAGCCAGAGGCGACTCTTTTTCACCCCGCCTGCGATCGTAGAACTGCTGACGGCATTCGGCTGAAGGTCCATAGACCCCGGCCAGCAGCTGTAGCGCCATTGGTAGTGTAGCCCGCTTCTCTTTTGGCGCCGACGTGAGTGCGGCGAGCGCGTCCCCATCGAGGAGCGCCGGCAGCGCGCAAAGGGCCTCCTCGTCGGACCACCGCGCCATCTCCTGATGGGCGAGGAAGCGTCGCCGGAAGCCGCCCCAGTCACCCTCCGCACCGATGAATTCCTTCAGCGGGGGCAGCCTTTGGTGAAGCGCAGCGGTCGATGTGGACTCCCGCAGGTTGCTTTCACCTCCCTTTGGCGGTGCCTCGGCGCGACTGGCCGATGGCATCGCCTGTCGCGGCAGCGATGACGCATCCTTCGGCTGCGATGACGCTGCAGCCCCGGCGACGGCGATGTCGGAGCCGATGTCTAAGCTGGCCACGCCCCGAACAGCCGCGGCGTCCATGGCGGGAAATTCAAATTGTGAAGTCGCTGAAATGGCGGGAAAGTGCTCCGGCCGCCGGTTCTCCTCGCCCTGCGGTGGACCACCAGCCCCCAACCGCGTAATGCCTTCCAGTGTGGCGGCAGCGGCATAAAGTAGCTCCGCCAGCCGTTCGTGAGCCAGTCGTAGTGCATCTGGCTGCGGCCCCTCTCCATGCTGACGTCCCGGTGAGAAGGCGCCAGGCTCCGGCTGCACCCCATCTTGTTGCTCTGTCTCGGGCTCGGCGATCTCCGCGGCGTCCTCCTCTTGTGGTACCCTGGTCCGAGCTGTATGGCGCGTTTCCATTTTTACCACTTCTGACGCCAGATGAAGTACCCGTCGAGGACGCTTGACAACGGAGTTGAGGCACACGTATATTTATTTAACAAGTTGCCAGTACAGGACAGCCCTAGAGGGGGTAGCGGCCCCCTCACCCGTATAACTCAGGGAATACCCCTAGCTATCCATAGCCTATCCCCTGAGTCCTCCACTAAGAGCTAGGGGAGGCTGTCTGGCCCGACACTGGTAATCGGGCTCGGTACCCGGAGTCCCAGAGCACTGGCTCTGGTTCACGGGACCACGCCACTGGCTCGAGCCTGATCCCGTGGGGCCCTGATAAGGGCGGCGATCAGGGGGAGTCCAGGGCTCTAGCTACGACGTCTTCCGACTTCTTAGCTTAACTATAACATAACTGCCTAAGCCCATATAACGACCCCTTTTTATACCCAACCCTCCTTGAGGGGTGGGGCCCCGGGGGATCGTAACGCCGAACCAGCCCCCCCCCAGGGTGTCTGGCTCGGACGTCGCAGAGGGCATCTCCCTGTGCACACACGTAGCCCCGCCCACTGTGTTTCTTTCCCATAGGCTGCCATGCATAACGGCCCTCTCTCCAACATCCCTACACATGTAACGTGAACGTTGATATTCGCACACATGTAATATTGTAGCAGCAACGACAATAACAACAACTGACGATGATAGGCGTCTTAGAGGGCAGGACTATAATGGAGGAAAACGTTTTAAGCCTTTGGTCGTGTGCTCAACAACTTAAAAAAAAACACGCGCGCGTAGAAACGCACACGCGCACACATACACAGTGGCTCGTTTATTTAATTTCTTTTTTTTCTAGCTCCACAAGTGAAAATCGATCCCGGGCCAACAAACTCATGGTCATTTAAGAGTCACGCTGCAGTCAGCATGACATAGCCAATCTCGCACGGCACTGATGCTGCTGCTGCTTCTTCTAACCCCCCTTGCTCATTCCTCTTCATTCCCCGACTACAATTGTCTTGCAGAAACGTAGGAACGTGCAGATTCCTTCCAAGCGCTTTACACGGCCTGGGTTGATGATGAAAAGTAACAGACCAACGTTCCTTCCTTCCTTCGTTCGTGTTTTTGTTTAACCGAGCGTGCTACCGGCCCATGGCACGGTTCAGATACGTGGGGGTCATTAACAGCGACGAGAGGGCTCACGTAAAAGTGGAGGATGATGATGATGATGATGAAGAGCGGCGTACTTTGGAATTACGTTGAGAGACAGAAAAGTGGGGAGCCCACCTCGTATACGCCCCGGCGTCTTCGTGCACTTTACATCTCGCATCTCGTGTTGAGCGGAATTTGAAAGGGGGCCACCACCCCACCACCCCACTCCCCCACCACCGAGTGGCAGCCGACTCACTCGTACCCCAAGCAGGCAAACGTGCATGACCAATTGAGTAATTTCCAGGTCTATTATTCCATTGTTGCAATATGTTCAGGGAATGTCCAAATTCAAATTAACGACGTCCGTTTTCGCCGAGATGACAAGTGTTACTTGCGTTCAAGGTAACACGAACAACACGGAACGTTTGTTGCGGGTAACATTCTAATTGGGAAACTTTGGACCCTGACGCCGCCGCACGCAGCATCGGCCCACTCTTACGAATGACGTCACGGGGATCTTGAACGTCCACTGCGAGGAAGCAGACCGCCGCTTAGCATGATCACGGTTTATCGCGCACACAACAACGTTAACCAGGGGCGGCCTGCTGTATCCGAACCGTGAACCTCTGCAATGAGCGGCCGCCGCGTCGCCGATGAGAGAATGTGAACGCAGGTTCACGACGCAATTCTGACTGCTAAGAAAAGAAAATGGTGGGGGTGGGGGGGGGGGGACTTGGGCAGGACGCGTCGTTCGAAGGGACGAGACGGTCGAGGCTGCGAATGGAGCGGCAGCCAAGGGACGGAATGCAACCGAGGGCACGTCCACCGGGGAGACGGAGCGATGAAGACAGCTCGTGCCAGGCTATAATGAGGGGGAATCTTTGTTATATCTAAGGACCGTGAGAAATGCACTGCATTGTCGCCATGGCCGATGATGGTGATGATAGTGATGATAAGGAAAATAGCTGTCGGGGCAATTTGGCAACCAGCAACAAATAAAAATGTACGCACAAAAATGTGCCTTGAGCAGCAAAATGGAACGTGAATCCCATCGCGATTTTCACGGCCATATCTATAAACTGTAGTTTTTTTTGTGTAATTTGTAACGGTATTTCATTGGAGTTGAGTGATTTGTGCTTAATATATATGTTTTGGTAACTTTCCACCGTCTCTTCTTCCTTTGATTGAATTACAACTCTGCTCTCGGCGTCGCCAAACGAAGAAGATTCGAACAAGTCGCTCGCTTCGCAAAGGGGTCGCACCACAGAACCCGTTCCGGGGATCTCTTCTGGTGACCCCCCGATTCTTACCCCCACACGAAGGGGGGGGGGGGGGGGGCCTTTGCCACGCACACCCAGTTAACGGAGAAGGTGTCTGTCACATGATGGACCAACGAACATTTTTTTTTTGGGTATTTTACCCGAAGCAATCGTATTTTAAATGCGCAGCAATACTCCCAAGGGCACAGCCGGAGTAAGACGCCAATCAACAACAACAATGACAACAACAACGACGTTCGCTATAAAGAAATTGTGTCCTCTGTGTGAATGTAAGACGCGTGTAGATGGCGAGTAGCAGTGACCGATTGGGTGATGTTCGCGTTCGTAATGGGAGCACGTGCATTGTGGGCGGTCCGAGGAGCAAACATTCATGAACTCCCACGGCTGGAATTTGGCCAAGTTGAGCGCGAAAAAAAAAACAAATTGCGACTTTTCACGCGTATCTCCTGATGTATTTTAACCTCTTTTCGCACCGTACATCGCCGACCATGCTAATTGGAAGTGCGGGGAGGGGGGGACAACAAACTGAACACGGGGGAAAAAAAGTGCGGCAATTGGTGAACTCGTTACCCTCGAGAACCCGGTTTAAACCGCAGGCGACTGGAGCCGGATTCGAACCCAGGAAACTGGGCGGTGATGTCTCAGGCGCTGTGACCCCTGAGCCAACGAGCGACCTCCTGTCAGGAGCTATGCGGAGATTCGCTCATCGCGCTTGGTTACACCTCCGAGCCAGCGGTGGAAATTCCACATTCCTATGATTGGGTTAATCTGTATACATAGATATCTTACTTGATCAGTCTGCGTTATTGGTGGTCCGCAAGCACAAATAATAATAAGGCCATTCATGTGCTAGGGTCATTGCCTGAAACGTCACGTATTTGAGATGTTTTCCTTTTTAGGTCACACGAATGTGTTGAGTTTCGTGTATATATATACTACACTGCACAATCGCCATTGGCTTATTATGAAGTGGCAGTCATTTTATCCACCCCAGATGGATGATGGACCTGGACAGATTCCAACCAACTGGCCGTATCATTTTTGGAAAAGGTGCAGGGATGACCACCATACTTATTCCGATGTATCTGATAGGTCTTGCTAGGCGGGACACAGACAGCCTCTGCTAGATGTGTTGCCATTCTGCCCTAAAGGGGCTCGTGGTGATCTTTACAAAGACGACTATTATTAAACACGTGCACAGCCAAATCATACGTGCACACTTGTATCTATTCACAGGCGTGCGTGCGTGCGTACGTGTGTGTGTACAATAACCATCTCGTTGTTTTATTCAAGGAAGCGCTCCATGATCCAAACTCAACGGAATGGCGTTGAGCTTGGAAGTTTGGACGCCTTTTTTTTTCTTGGACGAACGAGCGCCACCCACGGACGGAAGGGCCGGCACCAACAGGGTAGCGGCGCTACACATGCTGCTCGGCAGAGGGCAGCGCAGACAAAGCCACCGTTGTACCGTGCTTCTATGCTCCCACACCTCCGCAACCTTTTGTCAGTCCGGTGCTGGACGGGGTTTTGGGGTGGGTGGGCCCTCGCCACTGCCGCGCGGGGTGGTGTGGTAGAATGTGACTGCACTTCTCACCACGCTGGTCGGTGCGGGGCCGGTGATCGGAGTGCGGTACAACATCGGATTCGCGGCCTCGCTCCCGAGATGGGGGTCAATCCGCACGAGTTGGTCACGAGCCCCTTGCAGCGCGTGCGTAGCGGTCACGGCTCCTGCGAGCCGGCGCACGCCGAGCGCGTGGTGTGCGAGGAGGAAGAGTTCACCGCCAGACACGCACGGGCACGCGCGCCGTCACCACGCACGGGCACCACGCACGGGCACCACGCACGGGCACGCGCACCTTCACCACGCACGGGCACCACGCACGGGCACCACGCACGGGCACGCGCGCTGTCACCACGCGTTGGTCTGCGCTGGATCGGGGACCCGGTTAGAGGGTTTAACGTACGTTGAACTTGTATGTGTGTGTGTTGAGCTTGTGTGTGTGTGTGTTGAGCTTCTTTCGCACCAACCGTACGTAGCCAACCTCTCTAATCGGAGGTGCGGGGAGGGGAGGCAAAGACCACAAACTAAACACAAAAATAAGTTATAAAGAAATGAGATGGCAAGCTCGATGATTTGAAAGTGCTGCAGCTCCGGTGGCTTCCAAATATCGAAGCGAGGCTCTCTCCGGTTCGGAGCCACGGGCAGGCAGGGCTACATTGTGGACTGCACAATGCATTGTTGTACCGTACTTGAATGCTCCCATGTTTGTGGTGCCAACCTTCACCAACTCGCACTGACCAGCGTGGAGAAGTACGGTTAAATAACCCCGCAGGACCCGTCCCGTGAGGAGCGGCCCTCATCCAGCAGTGGATTGACAAAAGAGCTTATGAATTATTTGAATTGTATAAAATGTTGAACTTCTTTCGGACCATACGTAGCCAACGGTGCGGGAAATTGATACTCTTTGTATATCGTTTGGGATTGGTTGGGGCTTGCTACGAGTGGCTAAATATTGCATCGTTACGATTATTAATTCTTGTACGAAAGGCTTCAATTTACGTAGGAATTTTTTTTGACACCTGTTATAGAAGTGCGGGCAAGATGCATTGAAACGCTTGCCGTAGGGGGTGCCACATCCACGTACAGTATGGCAGGGGGGCTATATACGTACAGTACGGATGCGCTGAATTGTATTGGGATTACGGAGAATGTGATTTTGGGATTACGTCCGTGCTGTCACTCGAGGTTGCGTCGTTCTGCGGCACATTCTGTGACCGCAGAGTGCCGATTACAAAGCATAGGCCAAGCCTAATGGTGCGTGGCCTCGTTTCATTTCCGGAGAACTCCCCTTAAGCTGCCGTGGCGCGTTGTTTGAGTTTTTTGGTATTTGCCCTTCCACACCCCCCCCCCCGTCCCAATTTCAATCCGGACTGAGTCCGTTCGGAACTGTCGCAGGGCGACGAAACGACGTTTTGCGTCCGACAGCGGCCCGCGGAGGCAAGACGTAGCATCTCATTCGTCGAGAGCGTCTTGTGGCGCGGCACGAATTTCACTCAAGAAAAGGGATGTCCAGAGGCGCGGGAGGGGGGGGGGGCAAAAAACGTCTTGAGATTCTGACAGAAGGCGGGAACGGCACCGACACAGACGTGCGGCCCAACGTGAGGACAGCGAGCGAACTGCCAAGACGCGTGGAGCGAGAGGGGAGGGAGCGCCGTTCCCCTCGTCCAATGCGATGGACCACGGGCTTGACAAGGAGGCCACTTGAGACGGATCGGAGGTTGCCATTCCGTCGCTAGTCTCGTTCATCGGCACCTCATCGCTGCTATCGGTTGTGTCGGCCGCAAGCCCACGTGCTTTTCCGAACGGTCTTCCACACGCCGCCTCTGATGCGCATTTGCTCTCTGACCCGTGTGTTCCTCAATCCTGCGATGCCGGTGTAGTCCCACGCGTGCCCGTCTCCACGCTTTCCGCACGTGCGCTTTCCGGCTCGCATTTCATATTCCCTTCGTTGGTGACCGTGCTTCTGACGCATGCATCACGGGCAGGTTGTATCATCGAGATTGACGATATTTTCTCCATGGTACAGCACTCTCATCGGCGCCTGTTTGGTTCATCAGCTTGACCCCAGTCCGCGTCCGGTAGCAGTGTGTTCCAGGTGTATCCCCTCTGACAATGATTTTCTCTTGGCAAACTTGCTCGAAAATACGCGAGTGTTTTGTTTGCTTTTGCTCACGTTTATCTTGGCATAACAGCTGAGCAGAACTCCTCTCCCAAGTTCCCCAATCGCTCTGTGGCCATGTTCATCGCGGAGACTCCTTCTGTGCTGCCCAGCAGGAATGGCGGCGGGGGCGGTCTGCGGGGGGGGGGGGGGGCGATTCCCCCTCCGGACGGCCTCCGTGCAGCCGCCGCTGCCGCCGAGTGAACCCCCTCGGCGCGATGGGGTGGGGGGGGGTCAGTGTCCTTCTCCACCGGGCCCAGAACACGAGAGCCGCGTCCCATGGTGGAGGAGCGGCAGGCCATGGAGCCTCGCTCGCTCACACGCTCGCTCGCTCACCCGCTCGCCCGCCCGCTCCCTTCCAGCCTCGTCTGCCAGAGGGGGGCCGTGCACTGCTGATGATGTTTCAGCACCGTTACTGGCGGGGCAGTGAGGCCCCCCCCCCCCCCAAATTGCTTGTCAGTGATCTAAGTTGATTTGACGGACACGAAATGAGATGGGAATTATAATTTCAGGATGCCCAAATTTGGCGTCTGCCTCCTCTAATGGATACTTTGTGAACCACGCGGCGTGCGCGCGAGTTGATCGCTGGGTGGCGAGACACTGATGTCGAAACCGGTCCGAGTGTGTGCTTGTGTTGGACCAATGCTGCTGAAAGCAATGCACTCGCAGAAGACCACGGTGGCTGATGCGATGTGTAAAATAATAAAAGTAAACAGTTTCACGTGCAGGGAGGGTGGTATCGTCTGCTTGTTGATGACGTTACACTGCACTTGTATCCTCCGCGTCTCTGCTACTGATTGTTCTTCTGTATTGGGGAGCACGGAGCGTGCAATCCCGTGCTTTGTGTCGCGGGGTCGGTGCGAACGTAACATTGCATCAGGCCACCCACCTACATATCACCGCGTGACCTATTGTAAGAGGTTCAGCAGATAGGTCGGTGACCTGTCTTTAGAACACATGGGTGGTTGTCCCCCCCGTATGTAGGGGGTTTCTCCGGGCACGCTTCGTCTTCTTCAATGAAGGGGAAAAAATACTCCCAAGAGCATCTGGAATAAAGGGCCAGGACAGAAGACTTTTGTAAGAGGAGCTTTGTGATTCGGTCTGTGTAAATATTCATCGATGGTGTACGTGTACTTTAATATGTAAACACCTTCGTATTACGAACGGCGTCTGGGAGCGCTGTAGAGGAGGAATGCCGAACACGTCTGTGCGATGTTAATGCAAGACATCTAAACGTGATCTATCACCGGAGCAGTGCTCTCGAGGCCCGTGCAATTGAAAGGTAATAAAAGGTTATAACTGCACCAGAATTAAGATCGGTGACAGAATTATTCAATTAATATCGCATGCTTCGTATATTCGCTACGGGGTTTTTTGTTTGTTTTAGCCGTGAGCGGAAATGGAACTCGGGTCGCTGGCGTCGTCGCCGTGGTGCTGCGCTAACCAGAGCGCCACCGCTCCTCAGACCCCCCCCCCCCCCCCCGCGCGCTCCTCCTCCACTCGTGGCTGTGTGATCACTCCTCCCCATCCAGACACGTGCACACAGTACACACACACAGTACACACGCACAGGACACACACACAGTACACACACACACAGGACACACGCACAGGACACACACAAACAGGACACACGCACAGGACACACATACACCACACATACACCACACACACAGAACACACACGCAGAGAAGACACAAACACATGACACACATACACAGTGACACACACACACCACACATACACCACACATACACAGGACACACACACACAGGACACACACACAGAACACACACACACAGTGACACACACACACCACACACACACAGGACACACACACACAGAACACACACCCCACACACAGACCACACACACCACACACACAGGACACACACACAGGACACATACACACAGACATACACACAGGACACACACACATGACACACACACAGACACACACACAGGACACACACACAGGACACAGACAGACACACACCACACACACACAGGACACACACACAGGACACATACACACAGACACACACACAGGACACACACACATGACACACACACACACATGACACACACACATGGCACACACACGCGGACACACACACAGGACACACACACAGGACACAGACATACACACACACAGGACACACACACATGACACACACACAGGACACACACACATGACACACACAGACACACAAACAGGACACACACACAGGACACAGACAGACACACACACAGTACACACGCACACAGGACACACACACGCACACAGGACACACACACGCACAACACGCACACAGAACACGCACAGACCAACACAGCTCGTGACGTGGGGTGATGGGAGGGATGGGGGTGGTCGCAGCAGCAGCAGCAGGAGGAGGAGGAGGGGGCAGAGAGGGAGGTGCAGCACAACGAGGAATAGGGAGCGGAGCGCGACTCGCTGCGGGCTCTGAGTGACGCTCGAATCGCGCGCGTCTGCATCGGCGTCCGCCTCCTAGAACCCTCCCCCGAGTTTACAAACCGCGCCGTCTCTCGCACAGAGAGAGAGAGATCTCTCCCAGTGCGTGCTGCTTGCTGCTGCTTGGTGGTGGTGGTTGTGGTGGTGGTGGTGGCGGCAACTGGCAAGCACAATTGTTCAAGGTACGGGGAGACAGCAAGCGTGCGCGCACACACAACGCACAGTTTAAATGTATACTGCACGGTGTCATATACTGCTCTGTGTATACACACACATGTATAACACCTCCGATATATCGGCAAATTGGTGAAACTACAATAGGCGACGATTCGGTCGAGGGATTCCTAGCAAACACATGGGGGGGGGGGGGGGGGGCAGAAGGAGGTGAGTGAGAGAATGATGAGGGTGATGATGATGAGAGTTGATCGTACGGATTTACTTGCGCGTGCATTGCCCCGTCTCATGTGTTGTCAATGTCGCGTCTGTAATTGGGGGGGGGGGGGGGGGGTGCCTGTCAATGTGTTCGGCCGGTGCAGGTGGTGCAGGTGGTGCAGGTGGTGCAGGTGGTGGTCGTGGCGGTGTGAATCTCACTATCTCTGTGGGGCTTCTTGTCGTCTGTAAGCTGGCCACGCTGGGGCTCTTGGGGTTGTGGTGTTGACACGGGCTCAAGTGGAGCACATGGTGAGGTCTGTGTGTGTGCGTTTTAAAAAAACACATCATCAGCAGTGGAGAGACAAAGGCGGTCCCGGTCGTGGTTCTGGCCACTGCACAGCATCACCCCGTCATCGGTGCTTCACAGGCTCGCCTGACCGGCACTTGCCCCAGTGGTGTGTGGAGGCTACACGGGGGCAGGGGGAGGGTGTTTTTGTCTAATGAGAGGTTTCTTCTCCGTCTCGCCAGTGCCCGCTTGTCCTTTGTTGTGTGGAGGGAGCGGTGGCGCAGCGGTTGAGATCCCAGCCGCTGATGAACACTCATTGTGATCCGCCCCACACACAGACCCACCTCGGTCTGCCTGGTCCCACGTGTGTGAACATCAGGATTGTGGCCGGGCGTGGTGCTGGCCACAACACCACATGCCCGAGAAGTGTAATAGGTGCTCGCAAACAGCACCTCGAACAGTAAACACAGCCCCTGTGTGTGTGTGTAGAGGCTACACGGGGGGGCATCCTTGCCGATGTGTGTGGGGGCATTAACATCCGAGTTGTGTTGGCATTGGTGGCGATAATCCGGCGACTCAGCCGCTCACTCTGAGCTCCGGATGGGGACGTCACCGACATAAACAAACGGCCCCCTCCTCGTGTCACTCGCGCTGGCAGCATTTAATTTAAATTCTCACACGGACACATCCACACACACGCGGACACACACACATGGACACATCAACACACACACGGACACATCCACACACACGCGGACACACACACACACACGCGGACACACACACACATGGACACACACACATGGACACATACACACACACGCGGACACACACACACATGGACACATCCACACACACGGACACACACACACGCGGACACACACACACACAGACACATCCACACACACACATCCACACACACACATGGACACATCCACACACACGCGGACACATCCACACAACAATCGCCACTAAGTGACGGTGACGTCATCAGGGCGCTTGTGCCAGGCTAGGTGCACGTTAAGGCCACGTGAAGTGTTGAACGCCCGCTGGCAGGTCACGGGACAGACCCAGGTGCCACGGGCCGGCTGACTGAGATGAGTGGCTGATGCACCACCTGTGCCCCCTACTGTGCCAACTTGCTGTGCTTTGTCCACCCTGCGCTCCGCTCGTTGTTGTGAGCGTCGCTCCTCCGCCCTCCGTTGTTGTTGGAGGGCGACTGCCTCCAACTGCCCAGTAGCGTCCTTCACGAGCCTCCTCCACAGAGGCCGATCTTGACACCGCTGGTACCAGTCATCGGCAAGTCCGCTCCACGTCCTCCTGTACCACATCACTCCATCTCTTCTCTAGCCCGTGCTGCGCCCGTTTAGCCCCCTCGATCCGGCCGAACAAAAGCTGTTTGGACATACGGCGGTCGGGCATGCGGTCTACATGACACACGGACACATCCACACACACAGACAAAAGACAAAGATCCCCCGTATTGCCTTAACAGATTGTTGGGGCAAGTGCTGTTAGCGAGCACCTATAAATGCCGGAACGGCACACGAGGGTGTGGGTAGCCAGTAACCACGCCCGGCCGCCTTTGTCTCCCTTGTGGTGATGTTTACGCACCGCACCAGATACTCATTTGAGGCTGAGTCGACCTAGGAGAGGCCCAGGATCGGTTCAGATAATCGTCACTGGGTGTTGACGGCCGTGAGCGGGAATCGAACTCGGGTCGCCAGGTTCGTAGCGCGGCGCACTAACCGCTACACTACCGCTCCCCACACACAGACACATCCACACACACGCACTGTCACATCCACGCACACGTGCACATTCACACGCACACGTGGACACCTCCACACACGGCCACGACACAACGCCGTTCGGTGTGCACGCCTCAAGTCGAATGGCAGAGCGTCTCGAGCGTTCAGCTTTCACGCGAGCTTTAATACACGGCCATCATTAAACCAACTCGAAACGAACGCCAACCCTCGTGATCTGCCGTTGTCTGTCGTGCTTTCGGCTCCAGCCCCGCGCTCCGCGCGACATCGCTCCACCGCCACGCTCCGCCTTTCCGCGTTCACCAATTTGCTCCTCGCCATTCAAATGCAAAAGTGAACTCGTTCACACGCCTCACGCGCCCGATGATTGCCAAACGCGGTCCCACGATCGTTCAATTGCGTCCCACGTGACGCGCTAAGCAATGAGCGCGCTCTGCGTTAATTAGGAGCCGATTTAAAATTAAGATTGAGATCTCAGTCCGCGCGCGCGTGCCACGTGTTCCACGTGTGTGCGTGCACGCGTGGCGAGGAGTGAAGTCTGAGGTGAGTGTGGAAATGACTGAGTGAAGAGTATCTGCCCATGAGCTGGACATGGGCAGTGTCTGGTTGCTGTCTTGTTGTGAAACGGAACCTCACACGGACGTGTGTGGCTCACGTGAGCCGTGACATATCCTTCGGTTTGTGACCGCGGGGCAGTGAGTGTTTTTATTTTGAAGTCGTGTCATTTGCCTCTTGGCGTTGCAAGCTGATTTTGCGTTGCTTAAACAACTGCTGCGTGATGGACTGAAACGCATTGTATCATTTATATGCGCAGTTACAGAAACGGAGTTCTGCTCATCTGTGCTTACACAATTAATGTGGGATTTGTTAGTTCTGTTTATGGCCTATTTAACTACACCGCCACCCAAAGCAGACCCCTGACTCTCTGTTCTGGCTTCGTTACTTGCCGCTCGCTTTCTTCCTGCTGCACCCACCGTCGTGAAAGCTGTAAGAAGCGACGGTGGGTGGCTGGGAGGTGCAGCCCCATCGTGATGGAAATATCCCACAGGCCCCAACACCCTCACTTTTGTGGTGGCTTGTTTGAAAATGCGTTCTTGCGTTCAATGTGCATCTCGCTCGATTCAAAAGTTTGCTCTCATTGCAATTGATTTCACCAATGCACGATGCCAACACATATCGCTGCCTGCATACATGAGAGGGGTGATTGCAATCACAGATGAGAGTGGTGACGGAACGACAGCCCCCCGAATGGGGAATCGTGCTGGAGAGGATGGCCGCCCCCCCCCCCCCCCGATGACACGGAGCGATTAAATCCGCTGGTGCGTCACGGACCGCGCCGGATGGGTTTTGGCGTCACGTGAGGGATGGCAACGGCGTGGAGAGAGGCCTTCATCCAGCAGTGGGTAGACTATGGCTGATGATGATGATCGTGGCGATAATCATCCTTGTCAACGTTACTTGTTTTATGATTCAAACTGCCATGCGACCAAATTTTAATATGCATCCTGAGTGGTCTTATCAGTCACCCTGTCCCTGCAGAGTGTACGAAGCTAATATGCGACGCTGTGGAGAATTATCGGTCACAGCATGGTGGAGTATGTCGAGGCAGAACCTGGCTTTGTGCCTCCACATGATAAATAAAGATACGTTTGAGTCAATCGGCCCTATTAGCTTTCCAGACCAACATCATCCAGCAGGAATCGTTTACAAAAGCAACCTCTGGACCGGTTTCGACCTTTTTGGGTTTCGTCAGCAGGGTCGTGCCTTGTGTTAAACTGCTGCATTGCCCGATGTCATTGGCAGGAGCACTCGCCACCCGAGCGACTGGGTGCCCTGTTCAGCGGCAAGGAGCAATATTTCATGATGATTTTTTTACGGGAATAGTTTGGTCGACTTTGGGGTTTCAATGACATTCCTTCTCCTCCCAGCGCTGTGCCAAGCAGCCAAGAAGAAGCGCTCCCATTGACGCTTGTGCTCCTCTGGAACAACGCCGCCGCCAACGACTTTGGCTGCACGCTCACTCCGGTGACCCAGAAATGCCAGCGCGCGTGTCCGTACCTGTACCCCGCCGCTAGTGCCACGCGGACGCCTAGAGGGGGGAAGAGTATCCTCGAAACCGCTTCACACTCGGTACGGTGGCGGTAGTGGCGTGGTGCTGGCCGCCCATCGTAAACGCTCGCGAACAGCACTTGGCCCCAAAAGTCTGTTAAGGCCATAACGCGGGGGATCTTTGTCTTGTGGATCTGTGGACTCGTGGCAGCTGTGGCGCCAAGGTTGGCACTTTAACAAACTTAGACGAATCACGAGAGGCAGAACAAACATGTTTTATTCGTCATTTGCATTGACCTCTATTCATAACGCCCTTTATTTACCCAGGAAAACCTCGCTAGCTCGGGGAATGTTGGTCCAATGCCATTATTGATCAGAAGTTGGCATGTGGCAGGCAGTATGCCAGAATACCTGGGGAACCCCCCCCCCCCAAACACACAAAAGGCATTGTAGCACCAAAAGCTCCACATGGGTAGATGTGAGAATAATTTTTCTCCCATTTAATTTCCTGGCCATCCAAGCCTACGCCACCCTGGGTATTCCCATCCAAGTACTCCGTATTCTGATCGTTGCATACCGTTTGAGATTCGCCATAGGCCTTGTGTGTCTACACGGTATGTGCAATGACATCATCAACACCGTCATCGTCCGCGGTCGATCCACTGCTGGATGAAAGCTAACCCTAAGAGATCCCACAATGCAACAGTCCACCTGGCACGTGCACCAAGAGCTGATTTTATCGCTCCACTTCTTCGGGGGGGGGGGGGGGGGACATCCCCTTGCCCACGATTCCTCTCGTTGACTGCTACCTCTGCTCAGTGTTGGCGATGTCTACTAGCTTTGGAGAACTGTGAGCATTAATTTTTTAAGTGAGCGTTGTGTAACCTCTCTTGTCAGCAGCTACTCAATTGTTGGCGTGCCCAGTCATGATGGTGACCTCGCCGTGAGCATTATTGCAACGTGACAAGTTGCGGCTTGACACACACTGGGCTATTAAAGGGACTGCCTGTGGTTCATTTGCGGATGTGCGCCTTGGCACACTGGCGCTTCACACCAAGAAGGCCTGTCTCTCGCGTGCCTTTCTGTGCGGAGTTGGGATGTTCTCCCCCTGTTCTGCATGGGTTTTCTCCGGGTTCCTCCCAAAGCTAAAAAAAAAAATCTTTAACACCGCCCCATACAGTGTTGTAAATGGTATTGGTCAAGCATCCCAATGTTGAAAAAGTACCTTGCACATTACTCGACTCTGATTACGAATGGTGCCATCGCCCCACCCCCCCCTGCCGCGAAAACACGGCAGGACCCTCCTGAAAATTCGCGTTGAGCCTCGGCGCCGCGTACAAGCGAGCGCTGTAATGGCAGTGGCAGCGGCGATGATGACGACGATGATACCTCGAGGTCACGCAGCGTAGCGGTGGCGGCGAGGTTGCTTACCGCCAGGACCGGTTCGCTCGACCTTGAGCCACTCATCCTCATCCTCGATGCTTCGGTGCCAAATTTTTACAAAGCACACCAACTGCTGTAGAGTGGACGTTCAAAGGCACTTTGCCGTCCTGCGTGAGAGCACGGCGTATTTTGTGTTGAGTTTTATTGTCCTTCCTCCGCGCCCTCCGAATAACACGGTGGGCTACCTGCAGCGCGAAAGAAGTTCGATGTACGCACGTGCGTTGTGTGCCAGTGTTCAAATTATACATTTGCAGGTATACCACCACTTGGCTGCTGGTGCAGGTCTCCTTTGCAAAAGAGGTGGCGAATCTTTAATTCGGGACGGTTAATTTAGTAGCGGTGGAGCGGTGGCGCAGCGGTTCGCGCTCCGTTCTCCAAACCCGGCTGCCTCAATTCGATTCACGGTCAGCACCAGCGACGAGTGATGTATCGACTGGGGCTACGCCAGCCCCTTGCGCCAACTTACACTGACCAGCGTGGTGAAGTATGGTCAAAATGACCGCCGTGACCAGCACAGCCTGTGGAAGTATTCATCCAGCTGTGGATCGATAAAGACCTGTAAATAAATACAATATAAAAAAACAAACATAACGGGACGCCGGAATGGTACCGTAGGTTTCTGTGCTATCATTTCCCCTTGAAACTTTGCGTCGTTTTGTTACAACCGCTGCCGGGCTTGGGACCTTCCTCCGACTCCTCTTAACGGAACCGCCGTAGCGATTACGCCGCCGGCCGCGACGCGTCCTGCCGGAGTCTGCCTGCTTGCACGGCACACCGCGTTCCCTTCGTCGACAGTTGCCCTCGTCGCTGCCCAGGACCCTCAGTGGACCGTTCCCCCTCCTCGCCGGGGAGGACTGCCGCGTCCTATCGCTGCCGTCGCTCCCTCGACTGTACGCCGTGCCGCGTTTCTATTCCTGGTCTCTGGTTCATTTCGCCGCTGCTTGAGTTTTTTTGCACGGACAAATAGGGCTGGCGTGGCCGCTAAATATAAGCGATGCCTTCACCCCGTGAAGCAGAACGCGCACGCACGCGGGTCAGCGCGTGCGTGTGTGTGCGTTCCCGTTTGGCACTTGAGAGCGGCGCCGGCAAATCTTTCACGTGGCATCCTGGCTGCTCCTCGAAAGCCTCCCGGCGTGTGCGATGACGATGCTGTTGTTGCTGCTGGCAGGCGGCGTAGCTATATTGAGTGTGTAAGCGCTGCAATTGCTCCGGGATTCACGGGCCAACGGAGGTTCCAGGTGACGCTGGGGGGGAGGGCGATGGTGAATAGGTAAGGGGGTCCCACATCTCATTGCTTACACCCAACAGGGCCCAGGCCAACCGCGATAGTTTGCTGGGTGTCAGCCACTGCTGGGTTCGCTCTCTGTGTGTGCTTTTGGCTCGTCGGTGTGTGATTCAAAAGTTAGGTCCGCCTCCACCACGACCACCGTGATTTGTTCCTTTGCCATCGCAAACTCGGATGGTCTCTGCCTTGCTTAGAGAAGCCCAGTCAGCCAAAATATTGCGATTGTCCTTTGTCTGATCCCCTTTTTTTATTTGTCACTCTAATCGGAAAAATAAATAAGTGGCAAGGCCTGAGTGCTTGAGGGAAAGTTGTTTTGAAATCCTCTCAGGGTTTGGCTTTAGACCATCATCATACCACTGGGTGAGGTGGCTAAAGAGCGTACTAGTCTGTGAGGAGTCACCAGTAGTTGTTCTGAAGTCTCGGCATTGGCTCACGGAAGCCTGTGGAGGTTACCAGAACCTCACGCCCGTTAAATCGAAGCCATTTCTGATTGGGCTACTTTACTGTCACCATCATCGTGGTCATCAGTGTGTTGTGGACAACGTACTAACAGGCCAGGCGTGCGGCCATATCAAAATAATTTCAAAACACGTTAATTACAACTGCGGTTGGTTACCGTTAACGCCATCATCATCGGCCACGATTAATCCACCGCTGGATGAAGGCCTCTTCAAGCCGTCGTCACCTCTTGTGGCTCAGCGAAGTAATAATCCGTCTGGCGCCTACGCGAAAGCCGGTTTTACCGCTCCATCTCCCCACGGCGGGCGTCCTCTCGGGCGCTTTCCCTCCTTTGGCTGAGATGGGATCGGCCCAAATGTTGCTCCTCCTGCAGGTCCCGCTGGCTCATGTTCCCGCGATCCCATCCCATGCGGTGGGCATCCAGCCCGCTGATCGCCTCCTCGCAGAGCCGCACCCCACGCTGGACCCTCGATCCGTGACTCGCGGTCCGACCGTCGAGGGGTGTTTTTCTCGCCGATGTGGCGAGGCGCAGCAAGCGGGCACGACGGTCCTTCGATTGCCGGCCACGGCCGCCGTCGGTGACGAACGACGCCCTAACCTCCCCGCCCCCAATATTCACCATTTTTTGCCGAGCCGCGCAAACGCTCGAACAACCCCCACAATCGACACGGCGTGGGGGGGAGGCCTTTGTCCAGCAGTGGATTGACAAAGGGCAGGGCCTTTATTTATTGATAATTTATTACCATTGTCACGGACACGGATGTAAAACGAACGGGGCGAGCGATAGCCCCCACGGTCGCTCCGTGTTGTGTGGACGGTGGGGGAGGGGGCGTTACACCGGTAGGCATCGCGTGGCGCGCGTGCGGATGAAGAAGCGGCGTTTACAACTCCTTAAAGCGGTAAAGTCGTCGAGCAGACCTAGAAAATTCGCTTCCTAAATGCCACCGGACGGTTGACCGAGTCCGAGGCGTTGTAATACAGCCGCGGGTGATCCTTGACGCAGTCCTGGAATCGCATCCTAAGGTCCGCGCGACGGTCGCATCGCAGAAAGTCGCCCCTAGATTTGTGAATAGTTGCCCTTCACGAAAGTTTGTCACGAGGGAGAACCCAAAGAGTCGTCTGCATCTCTCGACAAACATTCGCAGAATTGGCAACACCGGTCCGAATTCCAGGCGGCGTGTGCGATCGCTGGGCCTGTCGCAATTAGGTGTAGCTTTTAAATTAGTCTTCAGTATCCCGTCGCACAGATTGAATTCTGAAGTTTTCCACTGGCTTCAAGAATAATAGATGGTTAAAAAAAGCGAGAACCTTCCATGTACATTTATCCGCCTGTGGAAAAATCAACAAAGCAACGCGTTTTTAAAAGCGCATCGATACGGTGTCTTGAGCATCGGCTCTCTCCGCCGCGGCACACCCGGAGCGACGATCTCAAGTTACCCCCCCCCCCCGGCTCGATGCCGCTTAGGTCCCAAATGCTGGCGTGTTGTGGCATCGATCAGGCATCGTGGCTGGTAAATAATCGTCGGTGGCGGTGGCATTTTCAAAAAGCGCCGCCACCGCACGTAATCGGCATAAAGCCGGTAAACTGCCAACATCGGGGCTCACTGCCTGCAACTTTGAAGCTCTGGATGACTCAGTGTTTCCAGGTTTAAGAGAACTGGACGAGCGAGTGAGGTATAAGGGCCGTGATAACTTTTTACGAAGTAAAATGGACAAAATGAAAAAAATGGATTCCCGTTCAAATATGCCAACCTGGTATCTCCGCCTGAAATGTCGTACTCTTATTGTGAATGTTGTGGATTTGCTCTCCAACACACCAGTGGGTGCTGTACTAGTAACGAATTGGCACGTTCTGTTTACGTGACAAACCTTACTAGTTGGCTGTGTCGGGTGGTGGCAGATTTAATGACACATTTATATTTACGCGATCGAATCCAAACAACCTCTATTATGGATGCATTGGAGGGTTGCTCGTTTCCTGTTCACGAGCATGAGCCAGTGGTGGAAATTCCACATTCGTATGGCAGCACCAAGCCCATGTGCAGTACAATCTGCCAATAAAGTGGTACTAATTGAATTGCCTTGGATACAAACTTGCATATTTTTAGGCGTGAGCCACACATTCGGAGCAGTGTGCACGTTTGTTGGTGCAGCGTGGAGTCTTCACTGTGTTTGATCTGATATTGTAACATATATATTTTGCTTTGTCAAAAACATCCTAATTCACCATTCGTTGTTTTATCTGCTTCCATGGTGGTCACTCAACCTGAACAAGCGTCACAGAGCGTGACACAGACCACTTAAAAAAAAACTTCCAATTTACCATTCCGTGTCTCTCTCTCCCCACAGTGACGCCCTTCGGAACGATCAGCGCAAGTTCACGGAGCCGCCGGGAGCCTTGTCCGATCATCTTCGGCTTGAAACTCCCTTGGAGAGACGGACGACGAGACCGTTGTTGAAGAGGGCCCGGGCTTGTACCGTGCTTGCGACAGAGGAGGGAAGCTTCTCACGACGACGCGCTTGAAACCGAAATGGAGAAAGGTCCCGTGGAGCTGAGGATGGTGACTCCCATTCCCGATGGAACGGGAAGTTTGAACGGCTTTGCGGACGCCTCACGGACCCAGTACGAGGGGTACGTCCGCGCCGGCAGTGGCGGCTCTTGACGGTGGCCGTCTCCGCGCTGGTTCTATTGTCGACGCTGAATTCGTCTTGTGACGTTGGCTTGGCAACGCCGCATGCGACGGCAACATTGGCGGTTTGCGAATAAGATATACGATGCCGTTCAATATGAATCATATTTAATGTACAGCAGACGTACGCCATAGTTAGTTGCCGTACTGTTATAAGCGCCACCCTAATTGCAGACAAGAGATTCACTCGGAGATCTTCTTTGAAACGAGGGGCTTGCTGCTCCAAGTGGCTTTTCACCACAGCTCTTGTGCCAAGCCAGGGGGGCACTTTGAAGCCACGTGAAGTGTCGAAAGGGTCACGGGCAAGAGGTCATGGGACAGACCCAGATATTGTTGTTGAAATTAATAGCATAAATCCTGCCTCGCGATTGGCTGACAGAGAGGCGCCTATCGACATTTCCTTGCAATCGAAGGCAACCTGCGATTGCACCGGTGAATTCCCACCAGGAGAGCCTGCAATAACCGGGGTAGTCCACCAGCGCAGCGTTGCTATTAACTGTAAAGCCCACGACAATTATAAACCGTCAAGTGTCAAATGTAAAGACGTGTCCATGCCTGTCAACCCATCACGGTTTACCCGTGTTCTTGTACAGGGGAAATTGAGCTTTCAGGCCCATACGGCATACAGCCGTTTCAGTACGGGAAAAAAATAATAATTTTGTCTATTTGTGTTTCTCCCTTGTGATGGGACTTTGTAGGATGAACGTTGAGATTTAGAAGGGCACGGGGTGACCCATAAGGTCTGAATTGGTCTGTAATAAGGTGGGCACTGAGAAGGTGGGTTGACAGTTATGCGTATCATTTGTTTTGTTAATTACATCTTAAGGGCATGTGCACAGTACTGCGCAGTGCATTTACAGTGCATTTACAGTGCATTTACAGCCTGATACCGCTGTTGTCAACGGTGATGGTGGTGTTCATGATGATGATTTTCGTGAACACTTTCCAACCGAGATTGAAGGCGTTTATGCGTTACCTCCATCCCTCCTGAACTGGGATGGGGGGGGGGCATGCTACAACCCTCGTGAAGATGGCCCAATATTAACAAACCCATAGTATAAAGTTGTGTTGCTCATAGGGATGCGCTTGATTGAATTAAAACCGGCCCTTGTGATCCAAGCGTTAGACCAAAACTTGGAGATACGGACCAGAGCAGTAGGAATTATTTGCAAATATGCCTCCGAATATTTCCCAGACAGCTACCCGCTGGCTTCCATGCCCCTGATTAAATAGCTCAGTGATGTCTTTTCCAAAGGTTAACACTTTTCCAGCTGCGGTTGAAAACGCTTATGCTGTTACTCCGGTTATGACTTTTGTTTCTGGTGACGAGGGAGGCGCGAGATAACTCAGCGGATCGTTAAAAAACAAACAGCAGGGCGCGAACCGCAGTGCCCATTGCCTGCTCGGATCTTCACGAAGCAAAAGTCGCCAACCATTTTCTCCAGGGACAATGTACACAGCCAAATGGGTACAACTCCACTTTTAAAGGGTCGGGTTATACCAATCGGTGGGTAGGGCGGGCTAAACAGCGCAGCGTCGACCTGAGTTCGATTCCCGCTCACGGCTAACATCGGTGGCGAGTGATGTCTGAACAGGTCCTGAGTAACCCACCCCTTCGCCAAACCCACAGTGACCAGCATGGTGAAGTATAGTCAAACAAACCTCACAATCGCTGGCCGGAGACAGTGAACCAAGGGATATTTGCAGTTACGGACGGCACACAGGCGTGTTGGCGAGCGTTACGTAATCAATGACATATCAATGATTGCCCCCCCCCCCCCCTTGCCAGCATGATTTGTTTGAACCAGGGTCTTGTGTGCGTTACAGGACTAATGGGGACGTTGAGGAGACGGAACGTTTTTTGCCAGACGGTCAGGTGAACAAGCCGGGGAAACAGTTCACAGATGTGAGACCCGCACGCACAAGCACGCACGCACGCGCGTGTGTGAACACGCGAGCATACATAAACACGCACACGAGCACACGCATACACGCACGAGCACGCACGCCAATGACCGCACGGCTTGAGAGTTCAACTCGTTGAGGTCACCGCTGTGTGTGAATGGCTCATGGATCAGAGTACTGGGCCAACACGGATGAGATGCAAGTTTGAATCTGGGATTCGGCCGCCTGTTTTTAAACTGGATTCTCAAGTCTGGCGAGTTGGTGGTTTCAGTCTGGTCAAAAGTGACTAGACATAATGAAAATCCATCATTTCAGTTAGGATGAATTACTCCTCTGAGATTCAACGATATAATATATTGGTTTGACTGCCATGCAACGAAGATCAATAGGACATCAGGTTTCCCCGGATAATGCAGCACCCCTAAGTGCGGATAGGAAGTCACTTTGTTGGGATTTCAGAGGTAGCTCTGTGATATCCGCTTCCGTGGGCCATTTTTTTATATGGGACGATGCACGACTCAGCAAGAGCGATCGTCCTGTGGCTTGGAGACTAAACGCACGCAAGACAATAAAATACAAAGCTGCATTCGGGTCAATTTGACCTTTTGGCATCGTGGTTCTGGCAAAGTCATTTACATTCGGAATGTCGCAAATTCAAATTCCCAGTGGGGTGCGTAAAGTTGGTGCCCACTTTTGTGGAAAGTTGACAGTGCTCTTGTCAGCGTACTCACCACCACCATGGGAATATGGAATTTCCACCATTGGCACAGTGCCACCAACAGAGCTGAATATGATCCCCGCTGCTCACTTGAGGAGGGAGACACCTCGACTTGATGAAAGTAAAGTTACCAAACCTCTCGGTTTGGCCAATGCAGGCCGCTACCGGCGTCCCCCGAAGCATTTACAAACATCGGGATTTTTGTCGCCAGTTTTAATCATTTCTCCGGCCTCGCGTTCAGCTCGCGATGAACGTGCAATATGGGCCAGGCCTCCTGGGCTAGTGGGCAGGGGTTTGGCAGTGGGCAGTGGGGACCCGTGTACAAGATTGCGCGGCTGACAAGCTGGCCTCAAGTCCCGGTTGAGCCTCCCAGAAATGTGTAGCGGCTGTGGTTGGTGGGCTTCAGACTGAGGGGGGGGGGGGTTTCTGCGCATGGCGACGTTGGCCACGCCGGTGCGCTCACGCTTTTGTTTCTCCGCCGGCAGCATGAGGGAAAGGCGTCGTTCGGCATGTCGGTGTTCAACCTCGGCAACGCCATCATGGGCAGCGGCATCCTGGGCCTCTCCTACGCCATGGCCAACACGGGCATCGTCCTCTTCGTGTGAGTAGCCGGACGTGCGATGGTTCGCCCCCACCGCCCCCACCGCCCCCACCGCCCCCACCGCCCCCACCGCCCCCACCGCCCCCACCGCCCCACCCCCCACGATAGATTTCCGCACCACCAATCAGCACGGTTGGCTATGTACGGTGCGAAAGAAGTTCAAAATACGACCGTGCGTAATGATGTGTACGCACCGCTCCAGGTGCATTACTCGCAAATTATTTAATTGGGAAAGAGCCACATAGCGACGTACACCTTGTTGCTGCACAGGGACAGCTGCCGTGTGGAGGTGGGGTCCCCTAGGCTAGACTGCAATAGAGAAGTTAACTGGCTTGAGATGAGGTGTGCTGTGAGGCGCCTTTTGAGATGTTGAGGCATTTAAGTGCCACTAGAATTTGTAAAGAGTTAAATGAGAATAGAACATGTATAAAGGCTCATTGTTTGGCTGAACACATCTTAATATGTAAAGGACCGCAGAGCTTTGGGCAATTGTTTAGAGCGCAGGCTCTGGCTCGCTTCCTTCCTGCTCATGTGTAGTTCCTCGGTGCAGGTGAGATGCGAGGTTTATTAATGACAAGATTGATGAAAAACAAGAATAGGTTTTACCCTTTCTGCCAACGAAACAGATGTTCAAACACCAAGTAAATATCAAGTCTGCATTAACCACACATACTTGTTCTGTCTCGTCATGTCATCGTTTTATATTCTCCGTTAGCCTAAATGGTGCAGTGTTTCACATGCTGCGCTCTCGATTCCCGGCCATGGCTAACGTCAGTGGCGAGTGATACCTGAACCAACCCCTTCACCAATCCACACTGACCAGCGTGGTGAAGTTTAGTCAAACAGCCCTCCATTCATATTGCGTCCAACCACCACAATTCAAATCGAAACGCCTCTCTCTCTACCTCTCTGCTCCACTTGGGAATTCCCTCCCGGCGTCTCCTCTTTTCTCAAATTCTTACGATTACGTCGCTCGAATTCGACAAACGTGCTCGCTTTTATTGAGTGCACCTCCTCCAGCGGTGCTGTTTGTTGCTGGCCGCTTAGCATTTCTGGGCCCTTTTGTGTGCTCAGCAACTGTGAGAAAATAAAAAAGCCCACGTCGAATCTTGACTTAAAGCTTTCGTGACTGCAGGAATTCATATTCTTTGAGTCTTTCGGTAAAGTCAACGTAGTTTTTGTTATTTTCTTTGAACCTATCTACGTTACTTTACCGAAAGACCCAACAGAATATAAAAAAGTCTACGTGTTAAACTAAGAAAAAATTAACCCGTAAAAACAAAGTTTTTCACTATAAATCCTTTATATGCGTGGCGGCTAGAGTCCTCTCGTCCTCTGGCTTGAGATGGCTGCCACCTATGGGTCAGATGATTGTCTGCCACCATTAAGCAATTGGTAAATAAATATTTTTAAAAAATTCCCTAAACAGTGTAACATTTTGGAAATTAATTGTCACGCACAACGAGTCTGTGTGCAAAATGTCAGCTCGATTGGATCACGGGAAGTGGGTTAAAAAACGACCGAAAGATTTGCACGGTCGTAAGCAAGCAAGCAAGCACGCAAGCACGCAAGCAAGCAAGCGAACTTAATATAAAGGATTTAAAAAAGACACTCAACTTTGCTTGGACCAAAGCAAAAAAGCAATCTCCGGCCTGCCTCTGAGGCGAGCACAAACGTGCTCACGGACGAGGCCTCCCTCCCTTCTCTCTTCTTTCCTCCCTCGTTTGAGCTTCCTATTTTAATCCCCCCCCCATGCCTGCCCTCCCCACTCCCCGTCCCTGTCCCTTAGAGGGGATTAATCTGCATGGCTCGCGGCTTCTCTAGAAGGTTGTGTCTGCACACTGCGTATGCTCACTCCTGTGGCGAGGGAGGAGGAACCTTTGCCAGGGTAACCGACAAATCCGCGTGACCCCCCCCTGCCGCCCCCCCCCCACCGCCCAATCCTGTGAGCAGTGCGCCGTGTGTGTGCGGTTGAGATGGGTTCAGTGTAGCGCGTGCGCATATACGCGTGCACACAGCAGCGGCGGCGGCTGCTGCTGCCACGCACCGCAATCTCGCCGCAGCTCTCGTGCCAGGCTAGGTGCGCTTTAAGGCCGCGATGGACGCTCGGTGGCAGGAAGTTCGCGTGAAAAGAGCCAGACGGGTTCGTGTGGACACGTAGACGTGTGCGCTTGGACGCAGAAACTCGGGACACGACAAATTCTTACCGCCTTGGTCTCACCGCAGCTCTTTGTGCCGGGCTAGGCGCGCTTTTGAGCCCACATGAATTCTTGCCGGCGAGACGTCACGGGGACAGACCCAGATGCTGTGGGTTAAACGACTGGGATGACCGGTATCGGCATGGCCTGCGCTTTCTCCCTGTGCCAACTTGCTGTGTTCTAGCCACCCGGGACTCCACAAACTTCTCGTTCATGTGCTTGGCAAAGTGATGCAGAATCAAGCCAGGAACCGTCCCTGGCTCAGGGGGCGGCAACTTCTTTCGCACTTTCTGAGGATGTGCCAGTCCTAATGGGGTCAACTCCTGATTAAACGAATCATTTTGTGATTATTCTTTGGGTCTTTCGGTAACGTCACGTAGATAGGTTCAAAGAAAATAACAAACTATGAAGTTTCGATCGCAACACAAGCGGTCGTCATCCTGTTGACGATCGCTTGTGTTGCGATCGAAACGTCGTCGTTTTTTGTTATTTTCTTTGAACCTATCTACGTGACCTTACCGAAAGACCCAACGAACATGAATTCCTGCAGTCACGAAAGCTTTAAGTCAACATTTGGTGATTACTGCATTTGCAGTGGTGCCGAAGCACGAACAACAAGAACAATTTCACACAATCGTCACGAACAATGTGTGTGCCTTAAAAGTAAAAACAATTTTCAAAAGGCAATGTTGCAAGCAATGCACAATGGTCTTTCTTCAAAGCACAAGTATTGTTTGGGCTCATACAGTCGGCGGTGGGGTGGTGGGGGAATTACCTCCTCATGCAAGGCGTGGTGCCGTGAGTCAAACATTGATTTGATATGTTGGGCCCGGGTCGGTCAAACTCGTCCGGCCACAGCAGCTGCGTGATCCGCAATCCTGAGCCTCGCCCATTTCCCCTCGGCATCAGGAGGGGGGTGAGGGGAGGGGGTGATGCGGTGGGGGGGATGCCGACCCCAGCTGCAAGTGATTATTTAAATTTTCCCTTGTAACTTTCAACAGCTGAGATCAGGCGACGGTGGAGATCGTGGCACATCGTGTGACGATACATTTATATTCAGGGTCAAGTTGGGTCAAGTTGCCCGTTTTATTTATTTACTTCCAAATGTTACCCACGCGAGAAGCTAGAAACTTTTCATGCCACGTTTACATGAACGGGCCAGGAAGTAGAGTTGACGGAATTTGAACCTTGGATTTTAAAAATTCTTCTCCCCGATTTATTTTGAAACGTTTCTGCGCTAAAACGTAAGAACGTTGGCTCCCGTTCTGCCATGAAAAATGAAAACATTGAGCGGGAACAGCAGTGGCAGTGTGCAGTCACGGGGCCCCTGCGTGTCTACATGGCCTTATGACGAGAGAGGGCCCTTCCGCGCAGGCCGGAGCAGTTAATAGACCGTACTTCACCACGCTGGTCGGCGCTGGGGATTTGGCGGCGAGCATTAATGGACGTTGCGAGCTTGCGAGTGCGGCTCCGTGCTGCCTTTCGCTGCACTGAGCGCGAAACGCAGACTCAGCCGCCAGCTCCCATGGCGACGCGGCGTTTCGTGGTGGACGCCCATCCGAGCGCCATCCGGCCTCAACTCCGCTCAGCTCCGCTCAGCGCCCGCACTGGCTGGGTGTGGGGTGGCACGTGCCCCCCCCCAATGATCCGATCGAAATTAGGGATTTCGATTGGGGTTTATTAGTAATAAATCGGCATTTTGCGACCCTCACTGCCACTGTGTAGCATATTATTACGTGCCAGGGACTCTATGAGATGATAGGAAAATAGTCCATAATTGGCAATAAGTAACGGCAAAGCGGTTATAAGTGACTCAGAATTGTGCACAGTTGCGTCTCCCCTCTTCTTGGTTCTTTCGGTAAAGTCACGTAGAATGGAAATAATAAAATAATTAAAATAAAACATAATAAAATAATTCTCACGACGTTTCGGCCACAACGCAAGCAGCCGTCCTCAGGTGGAGAGCAGGTCTGTCGAGTAGACAGAGTCTCTCTACTCGACAGACCTGCTCTCCACAGAGTCTGTCTACTCGACAGACCTGCTCTCCACCTGAGGATGGCTGCTTGCGTTGTGGCCGAAACGTCAGGAGAATAATTGTATTATGTTTTATTTTTATTATTTTATTATTTCCATTCTACGTGACTTTACCGAAAGAACCAAGAAGATGAATCCCTGCAGTCACGAAAGCTTTCAATCGAAATTTAGTTGCGTCTACATTCCATGACTTCCCTGAAGGCATCAACACCTTCAGCGAGCTCCATGCCGATCACACGCGGTTCGAATTCGACCCTCGATCGATGGCTGCGCCATCGCCGCACACGCGTCGAATAAAAAGCAAGGAAAAAGTCCTCACTTACGAACAACTCCTCTATCATTTTTCATTGCTGGATGGGTTGCCCCCTCTACCCGAAAATCCTGGCTCCGCCAATGCCCAGCGCTCTTGAGATCTGACGACATCGGGGGGCGCGTTCCTGGTCTCTCGGTCATCTGGACCAAAGTTTTGAGAAATGTATTCACGTTCTACACAATGCTCGTGTTATGTGCGCACCTTAGCTGCACCTTTGCCAGGTGGCCTGGCATCTATTTGTTGAGGATTAAAGCCACTCGGTTGTGTTTTCACGCACGAAACACGCACACACGCAGAGAATAGAATTCCCCGCATCGCTGTGTTTAAGACGCCCTGGGGTAGGTAGGTGCTGTTAGCGAGCGCCTGTTATGATCAGCACGGACCTCGAAGGTCAAGGAGGCAGCACGCGCGGTGGTTGCCTTTGTCCTGACCCAGTGCTCATGTTTACACGCGTTTAGAAACACGTGTTATTTAGAGTGCTGTATGTGGCTGCTATACATTTCCGCGTTACAAGCCACCTCGTTGGGCGATCATTTGCGGCCAGGTCTCTTCTGCAAAAAGAGCTATATAGCTCGGTGGGGTCGACGTTTAAACGAGTGATGTGGGCGCGGTGCGTAAGAAAAGCCGTCCCTTGTTTGTGGAGTTAGACGTCAGTGGGCAGTGCAGCGTTGTTACCGTACTCCGCTCGGCACCTTTACGTGCTCCCCGGCTTTCGCCAACCCCGCCTTGACCAGCGTGACGAGGTACTGTCCGAGTAACCTGCAAGGGGCATGGCCGAGGCCCTCATCCAGCCACGAAAACCCAAAGGGCCAGGAGATGTTTTTTTGCGCGTTTCTAGCGAGACACGTTCCCCACCGCCATTCCAACCGTCGCCTGCCCGCCTCGCTCCGTGTCGCGAGTCCTGAGCTGAGGCGCCGGTTAGCCGAGTTTGATTGCCGACCAGCGGTTAATGATTTCAGTCGTAGCCATCACACCCCACACCCACCCTCCTTTCACCAGCGTGCGCAGACCAGCGTGGTGAAGTATGGTCAAACAACCCCCCGGTGACCAACAAGGCACCTGTGGGGCGGCCTTCATCTATCATTGGATCAACGACAGAGGGCTGTAATTTACATATATATTGAAAAATCAATTTGCAACACCAAATTAAACGGTTCATCTCTGCAAGTGCTGGTGGTTACCAAATACATTTAATTGCGAGAATAGGTTTTCCCCTTTTTTCTGGGAACGAAACAGTTGTAGTTGCTCACCCCGAGCCCTCATTACTCTAATAGTGGCATTGTCTTTGTGCTGTACGCCTCTTGGCGTCCTCTGGTCTAACACCATTTTGAGACTAGGCTCAAAAGAAAGCTGTCTCTGGTGTGGACCAATCAGTTTCAAAGACAATGTATATGCTATCAGAGTACGTTTTTTGTTTGCATTCTGGTTAATGCAGACATGATTCCTTGTAAAAGGTTTCAGTTTGGTGTTTAAACATCTTAACACCTGTTTTGTTGCCAGAAAAAGGGGAAAACCTATTCTCATATTTTGGTACTGGCAAAGGAGGTCCCACATTTAATTGTGTTAAGTACGAGTTGTGTGTAACATTTAAAGGCTGACCTAAAATTTAGCCTTTTTTTGCTGCATTAAATAATTTGAGAGAGATCTGTTCGCCCTGGGGGGCACTTCACTTGATTCCCTTTGTTCTCATTTGATCGACTTTTAATTGTGAGGGTGACTCTCAACGACGTTGGTCAAGCGATCTCTGCAGCGCGTACAGGCGTGGGCCTCTCACCCTTCATCTTTAATTGCAGTAAAAAATAGCGGCCGTGTGTTTTTGTGGGAAGAAGGGCCGAGGCCCCGCCGGGGGGGTTAGATTAAGGTGCCGCTCAAAGCCGGAATGTTAATTTACTATTGGACTGAGATTTTGTCAGCAAAGCATCGAGGGGGCCCTCGTTTCCGCCAGCATTCAAGCGAGCGAGAGAGAGCGAGAGAGAGAAACGGATTGTTGAATTAAAACGTCCTTTGTGACAAGTTGTTGTAGCAGAAAAACCACAACAATACCACTTGACAAGGGCACCGTTAGTTCACAATCTCCACCGCCGATTGAAAAAATCTTTTGACCCGATGACGCCTGGCGAGGTGCCTGACTCGCTCGGGGGCCACGTGACGTCCGTTTGGGCGGATTTTAAAAGGGCCACGTTTCCCTGACGTTTGGTGTTTTTTGGGCTTGGAGGAGTCGCCCGAGAAAACCCGGGTACACGGCGAGCGGCCGCTGCTCGCCGACCAACAAAAAAACCCGTCACCAAATCAGCGGAATAATATCTCTCGTCCTGCCTACGGGGGGATTCGTCGTTTCAGCGTCGGGTGACGCGACTTGGTATTCACCGTGGTTGACGGCGATGCGATACTGTACGACGTTAAATGTCACGAGCGGGACGATTCATCGTCTCGCCCCCCCCCCTGTACGTTGCCGTACTTGAAGTACGATAGAAATATTTCTCCAAAGTTCTGCAACTGCGCGTTACCCAACACACGTCCCCGCCGTAAGTCTTCTAATCGCTGCAACGTTGTCATCTACGACAGCTTATCGCACACGTGCAGCCAGAAACGATGGCGTCTTGTAACCACAATGCTGTCAATTACTTCGCAAAACGTTTTTACCACACCGCTTTTGGTAAATAGGTGTCCGTTATTCTTTTATAATGTCAGTTATTAAGACATGCAAGCATCATCACTATATGACGATACGATTTCCCGGGAACTTTTATTGTTTGGGTAAATTATTTTGTGATGTTGTTGCTGCTGCTGCGTTGGAAACGGTGCACAAGCACGCTTAACAAGAACAACTCAACACACATTCGTCAGTAACAACACAGTGGCTTTAGAAGGAAGAAAAAAATAAATAATAGGTAAAGGTCACTGGCCCTCATGCATGTGCGATGAAGAAGAGCCCGTGCCCCAAATGTCACCCATTATATATGTATCCTTTTAAGGCCACAGTGTTGTTGACGGATGTGTTGACTTGTGTGTTTTTTGTTACATCGTGTGTCTATAAATGCGTCTCGTAGTGTCCGCCGTACAGCGGCAACCCTCATGTTTACCCATAAAGCAGTGCGAGAAGAGGAAATACCTTTTAAACAAAATTCACGGTTCGGTTTTTCAATTTCTAAGAAGAAAACTGGGACTAAATAGATTTTGGCATGTTTTGTTTACGTGATGAACCTTACCAATTGACTGTAGCCGGTGGTGGCGTGTTTAACAACGCATTTATAAGGTATAATCGTAGGTTTCAGAGATTGATTTGCTTGGCAGTAAATGTTATACTGCGCGGCTGCAGCAGGAGTGCAGCGTGTCTGGGTTGTCTAGGCTCCCATCCTCCGACCGCCGTTAAATATTTCAAACCCGATCTCAAGTGCCGGCCGCTGGCCGTGTGTTTTGTGAATGGAGAGGGACGGCGGTCGGGCAGAGTACACGGGGCGTTTGTATCTTCGCCGCATCACTGAATAATAATAAAAAACGTTAAACAAACCAAACAACGGTGCACAGTTTGTCTTCACCTCTGCAATATTATTACTCCTCCACAAAGCATAAGTTCAGCTAAAGTCGGAAGCTTATCTGGCTTGGAGCACTCAGCTGGTGCCTCACTGCCGCACCGGAATGAACTCAACGTCACGTAGTCGGGGTGATTGGTGATCCAGAACTGGGCGATTCGCTCAGGTTTTTTGCTCATTAACTGATGGTCAGTCGTATGTATTTACGTTGGACTTCTTTCGCACCCTACCTAGCCAACCGTATGTGGCCAATTACTGTGCCCGTGAACGTCACTCGTTGATTCCTCCAGCAATGTTGAGGACTCGGTCTCTGCCAGACGCTGACTTGTTCATGTCATCCACCGTCACAACCACCTCACTGCACATCACAACAACTCACTAATTCACTCATCCATTCGCCACTCGCTCGCCCACTCGCTCACCCACTCGCTCACCCACCCACTCACTCATCCACTCACTCACCTACTCACTCACCCACCCATCCACTCGCTCACCCACTCGCCCACCCACTCGCTCACCAACCCACTCACTCACCTACTCACTCACCCACCCACTCGCTCACCCACTCACTCACCCACCCACTCACCCACCCACTCACTCACCTACTCACTCACCCACCCACCCACTCACTCACCCACTCGCTCACCCACCCACTCACTCACCTACTCTCCCACCCACCCACTCGCTCACCCATTCACTCACAAACTCACCACTCACCACACTGCTTCTTCCCTTGCATCACTCACCATGATATTTCACTCCCATTTCCTCCTTTTACAAGTTCTTACAAACTCGCTGAATTCAATGAAACACCTCTATCACATCTTGGGCAGTGCTGTTTGTTGCTGGCCCGCTCTCTGGCGTGTTTGGGCCCGTGCTCCACAAAAGTGACACGATTGCTTGTATTGCGATCAAAACGTCGTGATATTTTTATTATTTATCTATCTACGTGGCTTTACCGAAAGACCCAAAGAATAAAAACAAAGAGTCGCATTAAGACCCCTTCGCACACCCTGCACGTTTCTTTCAGCCATTTTACGTGCAGGGCCTGGCTATTGCAGGCAGTGGACTTTGTGCGAAAACGACAAAATATTTTACACTCTGCACAAGCACAAATATTATCAGAATTCCCTGACAAAAAAGTACAAACATTGCTGTAGGCAGCTTGCCAGTGCGTGTATGCACATCTCTGCCAGGCAGTAGCCGCGACTGTGTGCATACGCGAGTTTCAAACATTTGCTTCCATTTATTCGGTCAACTCGTGCCGTATTTCCACGGGCAAAGACAAAGATTCTCCATTCATGAACCGATGGGCCATTTTGTGAAGTTTTTAGCGAGTGGCCTATTAAGGCGGCACAGCACGCACAGCGCGCACAGCGCGCACAGCACGCACAGCACGCGCTGTGCGCGCATCTCGGTGCAGGTGCCACCAGGGAGGCGGAATCGATTTCAGAATCGGCTCGCGAGCAAATGCATCGTGGATTATTAAATCGCGGGATCTGAGAGATGGCAGCCGCCTGCGAAGGCCTTCATCCAGCAGTGGATTGACCACGGCATGGTGATGACCGCACACGAGGGAGCGGTGTGAGTGACACCACACACATGCCCAGCTGTCTTCTTCTCCATTGTACACAGACCCACGGGCAGGTACCAGGCAATCCTGGTCTCTTGGGTTCTTGGGTGGAGCAGCCGCGCAGCGGTTCACGCACTGCGCTCTGCACCCGCCACGGCTAACGTCGGTAGCGAGTCATTTCTGGACTGATCCCGGGCACCTCCTATCACCAAACTCTCGCTGCCCAGCGTGGTGAAAACAACAACAACCTCTTGTGACTGGCAGGGCATGGTCAGCCCTTCATTGCAATAGGGGGGGGGGGGCTTAATCTTAGCAGTGGATTGTGAATTATTATTACTAATTATGATCCAAGGCAGCCCCTGCCCATTCCCATATTCCTCTTGCCACTGGTGATTTGCACGGCCAGAGATTGAACCCAGGTCGCCAGGACCATAGCAACAAGAGCAGCTGGCACGACCCCACTGCGGTCGGCCTCGCCCTGTCGCCTCTCCCACCCTGGTCGTCATCAGTGTCGACTCGGGGATGCGAAAAGCAATCTCAAAGAATCGTTTTGGATGTGACATGACAAGTGGAGCCAGCAGCAGCAAACACTTCTCTGTAACCTTTCATGCAACGTTGGTTTTTGACCTCAATGTCTGCGACCCCGACCCCTGGCCCCCCTCCCCCCAGCCCCCATGCCTCACCCATCGAGAGCCAGTGCTTGATGCTAACCTGTAACTCTTTGCACTCCTTACGTAACTTGGGTGATGTTCTCCTGAACCCACTCTACAAGGTCAAGGTGCAGCCCTAAAAGTGCTTGTTTCGCGCCACTGCTAAGAGAGAAATCTAGAGGGTACTTGGCCTATTTTTCCACATTGGCCAAATCTCTGGCTAGATGTCGACTAACTGTGGAAACACGTTATATTTATTTTTAAATAATGCACCCGTTCCGCACAAATAACAACCCGCCCAGTGGCTTAGCGGCGTGGTTGGCATTGCGCCTCGGTGCAAGGAATGAAATGAGGGCCCCTCTCCAATTCCTCCCCCTGCTCCCTTCCCCCCCCACTCCTGCCAGATCCCAGCGCTTGGGCCCCGCCCCCTCCGCCTTTCGGGGGCCCAGCGCACCGCCTGCACACTCGGCAGCTCTGCCACTTAACTCGCCCACTTCGCCCTTTGTGAAACGGGGACCCACGTGGGCTTGAGCTGTGCGCCACTTGCGGCGCGCACAGTTCCAGTTTGTGCTGCTTGGCCACGAGCGGATTTCTGTGCTGGGCAAGGTTGATTACTTTTTATTAATTGATTTACTGAGCGATTAGATAGAGCGCAGCGGCGAAACGAATAGCGCCGCGCTGGAATAAACGGCCATTTGTTCAGAAGGCTAAAAGCAAGGCGGAGAGCGAAATTTTTAATTTGCCGAGGGTTGATGCCTCACATGAGAGGTGATGAAGGAATTAGATGTTCATTAAAATAACTGCAACGCTAATTAATTATACATCCGCCCCGGACAGCCCTCACCGAGTCTCGATAACACTTTTTTTCAAGAGGGCCCTGCGGTTGGGATGATTGTCTGGTTCCATTCGTCCGTTGTTTGACTTCATGTGGGGAGAAAACCCCAAGTGCCCAGAGAAGACCCAGCAAGCCTACAGGAGGAGGCTACACTGAACACTGCCGTGGCCTGGTTCCCTTGCAGGCCCTCGCCTACAATAGCTGGCAAGCTCTGCCTGGTCACCAATCCCAGTACTAATCGGGATCCTGGTCACCAATCCCAGTACTTGCCAGGCTCCTGCGCACTGGCTACTAACCAGGCTTCAGATTGATTGGGTAATGGGCAAATGTGTTATTATTAAAAAGAAATACAGTATAAATATTTGTGGCAGTATCCGAATAAGTGAAAGGTAAAGGTGCAGCCCTGCAGTTGTTTGTGCGCGCCACTGCTTGCCGAAGAGCCTCCGCCAGAGGGGGCTCTAGAGGGCCCTTGTCGAGCGTACTTTTGGCCTGGTGGCCTACGCTGGCCCGACCTCATGGGAGAGGTGCGAACGCCCACACTTTGGCCCACCCCGCATGACCTGCCAATGGATTGGCTATCTGAATAATTGAATGTTACTGTTGTTTGTCTGGTTTGTATATTTATTATTAATTTTAGGATCATCAATTCTGCCGGAAATCACTGCCCATGGTTTTTCAGTGTCACGCCCGCGTACTCCTGTTGGTCAGCATCCTGTGGTGGCTTTGTCCTCAGGGTGCCTGTGAGGTCGCGACCGGTGGCACATTTACATAGATCTGTTGATACGGACACCCATTGTCATTGGAAGTGACAAGTCCTGTGGATATTAAAAATAGCTCACTGTTATACACTTAAGTGCATCACGGTAATACGAGTTGGCATGACCTACCCGCGAAGCGTAAAGTTCTTTTGGTGCCTTATATTCATGGGATAAAAAAATATATATATACGTGAATTGTATCACGTTTGTGATTGAGTCGTTTCTTCGGAGGTCTAAGCGCACAAATAGTCCAACGTCGCGTATCCGACTCACTGGGATACTGGGGTTATAGGTGGATTCGTGAAGAAGCCAAATACGTGAACATGTGTGGAAGGTGAAAGCCGTGCCACGTGTACACGAGGTGAAAACAAAGCGCACGTCGCTTTGAACGTTGGGGACTTGCTTGACTGTGCGTCAGCGTTCGGCAAACCCATACCAGATTAAGAGCACATTACTGCCGTGTTGAAAAGCCGGATTTGTGAGCATCTACACACGTCGACACTTACACCGTTGTGCCAATTCTGCACAGGTTGTGGGCGGTTAATCGGTCAGGACGGGGATATGTGGCGGTCGTGTGTGCGACGTTGCACCGTATATGCTTGGTCATCATAATAGTGGGGCCTTTTTTAGTTAAATGTTTAAAATGATGTTTGCTTGTTTTTGTTCGCAGGCTGCTGCTCGTGTCCGTTGCCCTGCTGTCTGTTTATTCCATCCACCTGCTTCTGAAAACAGCAGGAATTGTGGGTAAGTGTTGCCCCGGGGAATTGTGGGATTATCATAGGAAGGCTTTTGCAGCTGCAGTTTTGTGTAGTTGGCATGGCAGAAATGAAAGAACATTACACTTCAGATATGCGACAATGCACTGTGTGTGTATGTGTGTGGGTTCAGCGACGTGTGTGAGTGCAAGAGATAGAATGATTGTTTTAGAGTGCGGAGTGGTGGTCTAGCGGTGAGCGCTCTGCGCTATGAACCTGGCGACCCGAGTTCAATTCCCGTCTCACGGCCAACACCAGTGACGATTGTCTGAACCGGTCCTGCGCCTCCTCTAGGTTGACTCGGCCTTAAACGAGAACCTGGTGCTGTGTGTAAATCATCAGCACTGGGCAGACAAAGACGGCCGGGCGTGGTGCTGGCCACACACCGCCTCATCGTGCGTCTTTCCCACCTCCATAGGTGCTCTGCTCGCCAACATCACTTGCCCAGAACAATTCTGCTATGGCTACACGGGAGGTCTTTGTGTTTTTGTGGGATTGTACAGAGCAGTGAGGCTTTCACACGGCTGCTAATACGATTGCAATCGCTGTCACACACACGCGCACACACTGCGTGTGTTTGACAAACGTGGGAACTGGGTGTTCGGCCGCCTGCGTTCATGGCGCACCTCCCTCTCTGTTGATTTTCGCTGCCATTGTTTTTCTGCCCCTTTTGTGTGAGCCGAACCGCAAATTGTCACAAAATGAAAGCAATATTTATAAATACTTTTTGATATGCAAACAGATGCAATGGATGTTATCCTGCCAGCATTGTGGTACCATTGGGAAATGCCGGTGAAATGTTGGCAGAGAACTGCCCTCTTCTGCGTGGACCAGAGCTCACTTGAAGGGAACTCAGAGGTAGCTCTGTGAAGTCCACTTCAGCGATGTCCACTTCCCCTATCACGGGAGGGTGTGCGCCGCCTCTGCGAGACATCCGGAACGGCCGCTTGGTCTCGGCGGCGCGCCCGCTGACAGCACCGTCTGGGTCAAACCGTGGACGAAGCACAAAACGTTCTCACGAAAATGGGCCGCAGTGGATCACGCTCGCGTGCCCTCCCGCACAGGATTAGGACGGCTAAAGAAGAAGAAGACGCTGAAACGCTGTGGATGTTTCCAGACGCGAGCTCTCCCCTATGCGCGGTCGATTCTGAGCGAGTGTCTAGGGGCCCAGCGCGTGGCAGTAGGAGGTGGGGGGAGGGTGGTGGTGGTGTGCTGGGTGGTGCGCTGAGTGGTGCGGTGGTGCGGTAATGGGTGGTGTGGTGAGGGTGGTGCGCTGTGTGGTGGGGTTGGTGCGCTGGGTGGTGTGGTGAGGTTGGTGCGCTGTGTGGTGAGGGTGGTGTGCTGAGTGGTGTGCTGGGTGGTGCGGTGAGGTTGTTGTGCTGGGTGGTGCGGTGGGCAGAGAGATGGGAGAAGAAGAGAGCTCTGTCCCCTGTGCCGCTGGCGTGCAGGTATCCGTGCGTACGAGCAGCTGGGATACGGGGCGTTTAAAACTCCAGGCAAAGTGGCGGCCGGGTGCGCGATCACCCTGCAGAATATCGGAGGTACGTGCCAACACAGACACGCACGCAAATCTCCCTTGTCTCATTGCACAGAGCCCAGAGGAAAATACATCGTGAGCTTTGCCATGTACGTAGGCACACATCCGTGCACGTGTGTGTGTTTGTGCTTGCAAGCATGGATGAGTCTGTGTGTCTACATGTGAATCGACAGGTACTCTGCGTAAGTGTACTTGTCTCCGCACGAGTCTCTGTATCCCCGTGTGAGTCTACGGGGGTCTACGTGGACTTACGGTTCTCTGTGTGAAGCTGTGGGCCTTTATGAGAGTCTCTGGGTCTTTCTGTGAGTCTATATATCCTCGAGGCGAATGTACGTTTCTCTATTTGAAGCTGTGGGTCTCTGTGCGAGTCCAGACTCACGAGGGTGCACGTGCACGCACTTCCACTCGTGCCACTTGCATTATTGCCCAGGTCTTCTCAGTGGGCTGCTCACTGCACCCGGTCGTAAAAAAAAACCTCGCCCTTGGTGTATCCACGCAATCACCCGTTGCGATTGGTCGGCTGGACCCAGCTGAACTTTCTCTCACTCGCCACCAACCCTCCCGGAAAGTCCGTCGTTAGTTAGCGACATCCTATCTTTAAAGTCCAGGTGTGTTTTTTTTCCCACGAGTTTAAAAAAACCCGCTCTGGTACATTCACGGGGAAGGTCCGGGTGGGGGGGTGGGGGGGGTCGATTGTCCCGCAACTCCTCAAAGACGCCGCGGGCCACCCCGCAAGGCCACACGCTCGGGAGAACGAGCGGCCGAGAAAACCTACGCGACGGAGTCTACGTCAAGTTCGTTGAGAATTCATGGAGGTGGAACAGCGCCGCCCTTGTATGGGAGGTATGGGCAGTAAAGAGGTCAAAGGCGCAGCCCCGCAAGTGCTCGCTCAACGCCACTGTTGACGGAAAGGCCTCCACTCGACGGTGCTCTAGAGAGCCCCTCTTAAGGTATTTGGCCTACTCTTCCAAGTAGGCTGGGCCAGACGTGACCTGCCAATCGACTAACCGTGGCACACCCACGTATACTGCTGGGTGGATAGAGAGGGGGGGGTGGGTGTTGAGGAATCATGTCCCGTTGTTTCTACTGCGGTGCCAGGAGGTGGACTCGAACCGGCGACCTCTGGGTTGCCAAGCCCGGTGCGAGAACGTAAAAAAAAAACGAACAAAACAGAACGATGTTAATTTTCACGCTTACCGGTATAAAAATACCACTTGTAAATTGCATTCATGGCTATTTTGGTAGATTGGCACACGGATGCCTGGCTGCGCGGATTTCTTTTGCAATGAAGACGATAAAAAAAACGAGCACAAACAAGCACACGGACAAAGAATCCCCCTCAACAGACTAGAGAAGGGCAGCGCCACGCCCGGCCGCCTTTGTCTCCCCACAGCACTGATGTTTTTACACACACCGTATTAGGTTATTATTTGAGGCCGAGTCGACCTAAGGGGGGAGGCCCTGGACCAGTTAAAATATTCGCCACTGTCACATATTCACACACACAACCAACAAACACGCACGCATACACACACGTAAACACACGCACATACCCACGCGAGCACACACGTGCCCAAGCGTAGATAACAACGGAGAAACCTCGCACGCAAACAAGAGAAACAGAAACGAACAACAGGACGGACAAACCTCGTGGACGAGTGGGTAAACACGCGATCGCAAACACTGGGACCCGCCCCCGCAGGAGATCAGAGAAAGCTCCCCGCTTAACCTTGCAAACTGTGCCAGAACATTTCCCGAGTGACCACACATTCGCGCTGGCGCTGCAAGCGGCCGCAGCACCGCGGTCCCGTCTCGATTGATCGACCCCACTTGTTGTAGTTCACCCACCCACACCGTCGACTGAGAGAAAGCCTAGGCTCAGCTTAACACACCACTCACCACGCACCACGTGTCACTGATGTGGATACCTTGCGTGTGGTTTCCCCCCCAACGTTATCGCCATCGGCATCGCTTCATGAGGCAAAGCAACCTCTGGGACCTATCGCAGGGCAAGTGCAAGGCCTCATCCGTGTTGGAGGCCTCCTCCGTGTTGGAGGACGGCCCACGGAAGCGGACACCGCGGAGCTACCTCTGAGATTCCCTTTCGAGTGACCTCTGGCCCACACACACACACAGTAAGAGGGCAGCACTCTCCCACGCGCTCTGCATATGAGAGTGAGGTTGTTCGCATGGCGGTCGAATTGATATTTGAAAACCATCGCACCCGGATCGTTGCCTGATTACGTCGCAGAACCAACGCTGTTTTGCCGCGATGGTTGTTTCGTGCGGCCGTCGGTGACCGGGATAAATCAACCCGCTACACTCGAGGGCCCCGTCCCATCACAGGCGGGGGCCGCCTGCAAGTAAAACCAGCAGCTGCACAGTGGTAGTTGGGCACCGTGACTTTAGAGCTTACCCCGGTTAGCCGCTGTTGCTGCGATGTGCGTGACTGAGAGACCCGCATCCGCTGAGACGACGGCACGCTTCAACGAATCGCCGTGCAATCGCTACCATTTGTGCAACAACACCACCACCACCACCACAAAGTTCTCTCTCGTATAACCATACAGACCGTTGAGCCAGATGCTCGTGGCGAGCACCTATGAATACAGAGACAACAACAACAATGGCGATTCACCATTAAGTGGCGGTGACGTCACCACGGCGCCTGTGCCAGGCTATGTGCACGTTGAGGCCACGTGAAGTGTCGAACGCCCGCTGGCAGGAGGTCACGGGGCAGACCCAGCAGGTGCCACGGGTCGACTGACTGAGATGACCGAGATGACTGGCTGATGCACCACCTGTGCCCCCTACTGTGCCAACTTGCTGTGTTTTATAGACACACACACACATGCGCACGCACACTTGTGGCGCCTTTAAAACCCACAAGTGAGGTGCGTCCTGTAAAAAAACCTTGATATCCCGCTTATATATTTAAAGGTAACGTATTTTATGCCACAAAATTCCCCTTAAACCATGGGCATTTTGTGGCTTACCAAGGTTTCGCCGGCAAAGCTTATTTTCAGAAATGTCTTGGACGTTTCCCTTACATCTAACATACACGTACTCTCACGCGTGTGCGCAAACTCGCAAATGAACGTACGTACGCACGCCCACCTTTGTCGTCAGCCGTGATCTATCCACTGCTGGGTGAAGGCCTCCGCAAGTCGTCACCATCCCTCGTGGTCACCCGATGTACCAATTAATCCATCTCCTGCTCACGAGCTCATGCACACCATATGCACTGGGCTTTGGCTTACAAAAGCTGACAAGATCTGGCACATTCCCGGTGTTGTAGGCCTGGCCGGCGAGATGGCCAGAACATCTCAGTAACGGCAGTGGAATCCACCTGTGTGTGCGGCGGTGGTGGTGGCTACACACACCCGTAATCCTGCACTGTGGAGGCGAGGGTTGGTGGATCGCACGAACGTTGTGAAACCTTCCCGTGGGCCTCAAGGTTTCATACCCTGGCTTGCCAGGGGAAGCCGGTACAACAAATCTGGACCTCACCAGTTTAATCTGTATACGGCATAGAGCGTTGCCCCCTTGCACTGTTGGATTGTCTCCGGGTGCTCTGGTTTCCTTGGCTTCCTTCCACATGTCAACACTCGTGAGTTGGCCGATAACACCCTTCATATATGGAGGACCGCAGAGCTTGGGAGGAGAATTTGGCGCCGGCTGCGTGCCTGGCCGCTGCTGCTGCCGCCGCCTTTCTACTCGAGTGTGGCTCCTCCTCGCGTTTCTGCGTCGTTCTGTCACTCCGCAAGCGAGCAGACGCGGCGGGGGCGGCGATTGGTGCGTTACGAGTTGAAATGACCGCAATTATAATATGATGATGATTATTACATGCGTGGTACTCCAGTCTCCTTCCACGTGAAGCCAAACAATTGGGCAATGGAGTTGGCCAGACATCCCAATCGTAGCAGGATCTCTCCTGAGAAGAGAGTCGTGAGACTCGGGGTGAGGATGTTCTGGAGAAAATGAATAACATTTGTATTAGTAATTACCAGAGTCCTACGCCACTGAATAGAATAGTGGATAATGCCAGAGGGGTTTAATGTCTGTGTGGACAGTCAGAGATAATCGTTTACTTAGCAGAAGAAGAGCACTAAGCCGTACTTTATTTAGCTGGGGTCCTGAGTGAGGGTGGGGGGGAGCGGGGAGCTGTGGGGGGGGGGGCCGCCGAGTGTACAGCAATATCTCGCACTTTCATCTGGTTAGAGGCCTCTCCCGCTTTGGGGGGCCTCCCGTGCTTTGGGGGGGCCCCACGCTTTGGGGGGGGCCTGCGTTTCGATGTCACGCCGTCAGATGTAAAATACGTCCGTTTTAGTTTGAAGGTGTCGGGGGGGGGGGGGGGGGCTCACACGGGGGGTTTGCCCCGGGCCCCGCACCCCACCCCATGGATGGCCCTCCCGCATCGTTAGGTCAGCGTTCACTCCCGTTGGAGGTCCTGGGCCAGTGGTGGAAGTTCCACCTTCCCATAGCAGGGCCAGGACAATCTACGGGGACGAATTGTGTCGCCCACATGGGAATCTAGTTTACTCACAGGCCCAGGAGTGGTTGAGATGCCTCCTCACCACTGGACCGAACTCGGTGCCCTGACCCCCGACCGCTGCACTACCGCCCCCCTCTCCCCCGCACAGTTGTGGTTATGCATCTGTGTGCGTCTCCGTGTGTCTGTGGTGTGCACCGTTAAGTTTGGTAGTGGTGGCGTGGTGGCTATCTCACCGCGCTGAAAAATCGGCGACCTGAGTTCGATTACCGGCTGTGGCTAACCACCAGTGGCGAGTATTCGAATCGGTTCTGGTGCCTCCCCTAGGTCAATTCAGCCTTAAATGACAACCTGCAAGCATCAGTACTGGGGAAACAAAGGCGGCCAAATGTGGTTCCGGAAAACCTGCGCCGTGCCAGCCTTAATAGGCCCTCGCTAACAGCACTTGCCCCAGAGGTCTGTCAATGGCTGCACAGGGTGAGGGCGGTGGGGGTGGGATCTTTGTCTTGGTGTTTAAGTTACAATTTTTGCAGTGGTGAATATGTTGGCACAAGTTCCTTTAGCACATAAATATAACATCCAAGTTTGTTTTAGTATTAAAATCTGCACGAAGCCAAAAAGTTTGAATCACAGGGAAAAACGCGCAAATAACGCTCCACCACCCCCTAACACCCGGAGGAAAAACAAAAGCATCAGATGTTTTAATAACAAATCATAAGCAGTTTCTTCGACGTGAGCAAAAGTGCAAGGACATCGCACTTTGAGCCCATGAGAGCCGCTCGTTCTCCAGCTGCCATCTGGTCACTCGCTGCACCCCAGCACACCACGTCCAGTATGCCGCCTGCTACAGCCGTGGCCACATGTCACGTATCCCAACTCCAGCCTACATTGGCCACCCTCTAACAGTATTTCTAGCCCCCGTCTCCCACACACTCACTCACCACATGCACCATACTCGTCGCGGCTCCTGCGAGTCACGCGCCACCAATTACAGTCCACGAAATCAACATTCCGTGAGAAAGTCAAGCCCTGGGCTGGAGCAAATAATGGTCACATCGCTCATCGCGCAGGGCAGGGATGCCAGCTTGAGTTCCGAAACTGGAGCTGGGTAACGGCTTCGACACCAGGACGACGATGGCGACCCCCGCTGCCGCCGAGACCGCCGATCGCGATGCCGAGCTGCCCGCCGGGGACTCCGCGTTCGGCCGATCCAGCGACGGCCGCTCGTGGAACTTGAGCTTTGTGTTTCCGGCTAAATAAATAACGGAACGCGTCGGGTGGCCCACGGCCGTGTGTACGGACGGGAGTTTTGCGGAACGGCTGCAGTGGTTGAAATGAACGGTGTAATGTTTTGGGCTTTGTTTAACACGGATTCGATTACGAAACTTTGGCTTCACAACAACATTCACTCTGCACGTTTCTTGAAATTCGCACTTGCCCCACTACTGGATGGGTGTTCTCCTGCACCGTACGGTTACATTGCGAGTTATTTGCGATACTTCTCCGCTCTGGGTCAGCGCACGCCTATAGAGGCGGGGGAACGTTGACTCTGGGAGCGTAGAAGTACAGCCCGACAAATAGATTTTCTGCACTGCTTCATCGTAATTATTTCAAAAGATGCACACTTTTTTTACGCCTAAGAACCTCCCACGGCTCAAACTGCTCTCACGGCTATAAATGAAGGTCAAGTGTGAGTGAGTGTGTGTGCGTGTGTGTGTGTGTGAGTGAGTGTGTGTGCGTGTGTGTGAGTGTGTGTGAGTGAGTGTGTGTGTGCGTGTGTGAGTGTGTGTGCGTGCGTGTGAGTGAGTGTGTGCGTGTGAGTGAGTGTGTGTGCTTGTGTGTGAGTGTGTGTGCGTGCGTGTGAGTGAGTGTGTGTGTGTGAGTGTGTGTGTGAGGTGCTCGCTAACAGCACTTGCCCCTACAGTCTGTTAAGGCTATGCGGGGGATCTTTGTTGTGTGAGTGTGTGAGTGTGCGTGCGTGTGAGTGTGCGTGTGTGCGAGTGAGTGAGTGTGTGAGTGAGTGTGTGTGTGTGAGTGAGTGTGAGTGAGTGTGTGTGTGAGTGTGTGTGCGTGTGAGTGAGTGTGTGTGCGTGTGAGTGAGTGTGCGGTGGTGTAGCGGTTAGCGCTACGCTGCGTTATGAACCCGGCGAACGGGGTTCGATTCTCGCTCACGGCCAACACCCAGTGACGATTATCTGAACCGGTCCAGGGCCTCCCCTAGGTCGATTCGGCCTCAAATGAGTACCTGGTGCAGTGTGTGATCATTAGCACAGGTAAGACAAATGCGGCCGGGCGTGGTGCTGGCCACCCACCCCCTCGTGTACCGTTCCGGCCTTCATAGGTGCTCGCTAACAGCACTTGCCCCTACAGTCTGTTACGGTTATACGGGAGATCTTTGTCGTTTATGTTTGTGTTGGTGAGTGTTGTTTGCGTGTGAGCGTTTGTGGCTGGGTGTGTGTGTGGCACTGGTGTCACTGTGTCGGACCTCCGTAGGTGCTCGCTAATAGCCAACAGCACTTGCCCCAACAGTGTCTACGAGCTACACACGGGACCTTTGTCTTTGTCAGTGTAAATCACCGTCGTGTTTTCTTTCGACAGCGATGTCCAGCTACCTGTACATCGTGAAGACGGAGCTGCCCACTGTGATCCGCACGCTACTCGCCACCGATCAGAGGTACCCAGTCTGTGTATGTGTGTCAGTGTCTGTGTGTCAGTGTCTGTGTGTGTGCATAGATGTGTGTGTTTGTGCACGGATATGTGTATATGTGGTGCATCGGCCAGTCATCAGTCGACCCATGGCACCTGGGTCTGTCCCGTGACCTCCTGCCAGCAGGCGTTCGACACTTCACGTGGCCTTAACGTGCAAATAGCCTGGCACAAACGTCGTGGTGACGTCACCGCCACTTAGTGGTGAATGGCGGTTGTTTGCATAGTGGGGAGCGGTGGTATAGCGGTTAGCGCGCTGCGCTACGAACCTGGCAATCCGGGTTCGATTCCCGCTCATGACCAACGCCAGTGACGATTATCTGAACCGGTCCTGGACCTCTCCGAGGTCGACTCAGCCTCAAATGAGTACCCGGTGCGATGTGTAAACATCGCCACTGGGGAGACAAAGGCGGCCGGGCGTGGTGTTGGCCACGCACCCCCTCGTGTGCTGTGCCAGCCTTGATCGATGCTACTCGCTAACAGCACTTGCCCCAACAATCTGTAACAGGCTACACGGGGGATGTTTGTCTTTGAATATATATACATAATGTGCACATATACACATCAGTGGGAGGGCACGTGTGTGCACGCGATAGATCACCGTCGCGATTTAAAACTCGCACTCACATTTTCAGCCTCGCTCGATCTCAACATTCTTCTTCGTCGGGGCAGTGCTGTCAACGTTGGAAAATTGTACACGAGGATCTGGGTCCGAGCTATTCCTAGCGCCGCCACCGCTGTAACCGCGCCGTCATCCGACCACCCCGTGGCCCCGCGGGGGACGGAACGTCTCGGTGACGTCCGTGCGATCCGCCAACCCTGGCAGCAGCCGGGACGGGGCCCCGCGTGGTCACGCGTTTCTACGCCCGGTGACCTCTCGCCCGCGTGGCCGCGTGTGGGCGTTGACCCCTTCGCCCCCCCTCCCCCGCACGTGACTGACGGACGCGTGATTGCGTCGTGACCCCCTTCTCCAGCCCGTGTAATCCATACGAAGCGTCTCCGCGTGACATCCCCCCCCCCCCTTCCCACCAACCAACCAATCAAGGCCTCGCTCGGCTAGCTGGGAATCTGGTACCGAACGAAAAGCAGACATCGATCCCCATTGTAGTGAGTAACGCGAGGCAGCGGAGAACGTGGGGGCGAGCACATCCTGTTCGTGTCCCCCGCCTGTTGTTCGAATGAGCTTCGGTTGGGGTTCACAGTGCTGACGTCCTGAGCTAGATTCCAAGCAAAGCCAACTGGAGAGTTCGTGGTCTCAGCCTGGTTACCATTGCCAGCAAAGACTCCCACCCCCTCTGTGTAGCCCAAACACACTCTGGGGGGCTGTGAGTGGCCAGCACTTGTGAATGCCAACACGGAACACGAGGGAGTGGGTGGCCAGCACCACGCCCGGCAGCATTTGTCTTCCCTGTGCTAATGATCACACCGCACCAGGTACTTGAGGCTGAGTCGACCTAGGAGAGAGACAGCTCCAGTTCAGATAATTGTCACCGGTGTTGGCCGTGAGTGGCAATCAAATTCGGGTGGCTGGGTTCATAAAGCACCGCGCCCACCGCTATGCAACCACCGTTACACACGCACACAACGCATGCACAAAAAACACCCTCACATTAAATTTGGTTGTGCACTAAATTTGTCAAAAAGTCCATGTCTGAGAATGTTTTTATTTCATTGCCAAGTGACGAACATCACTCTCGCAGGACCCGCAGGAAAGTGCAGCGCCACAAAATCGCAGCTTAAAGAGGCCATTTGCGGGGATCTCGGAAGCGGTTCGGAGACATCTCATTCCACGGGGTGTTTTATCACGTGGCTGGATGGAGGGCGGTGCGCCCGTTCACTTCATCTCAGGGAACACAACTCCAGAGTCCCCTGGCCCGTGGTGGAAAATCTGCTTCATGATTTGTAAATTTGTAAATTGTTCAACGAGAGCGATGTGCCAAAAATGTAAATAGATTTTAGATGCTTATTTATTTGAGCAGGAAGGGGCCCACTAATCCGTTAGTCTCTATTTCACGAGCATCTTTGCGACGGTGCAGATGTTACTGCTGCACGGTACAGATCTCGCTTACAATGACGGTCACGTAGCTCGCGATACAAACGGCGGGTGTCGGTGCGCGCTGTTACAGGAATGTGAAACCGGTCAAAAACGTGAAAAGACAAAAAACGATTCGTAAGAATGTTTTCGTGTACAAAACTAAAGCAAGGAAACAATATCGTGTTGATTTGAAGTTTTCGTGACTGCAGGAATCCATACTCTTTGGTTCTTTCGGTAAAGTCAGGTAGGTGGCAAAGCCACCTGATGACGGACGCTTGTGTTGCGCCCGAAACATCATGATTTATTTTATTTTATACCTACGTGACTTAACCCAAAGAACCAAAGAAAATGAAACAATTTAATTTAACAAAGCAAACAGAATCAGTAACCAGGAGCTTTCGTTAGGATCCACACAGACTCGGGCTCACACTTCTCTGCCGATTATTATTTGAGGGCAGGGTGAAATGGGTGAGGACAAATGAAAGTTAGCCCAGGACATCTCTACTTAGAATGTCTCCACCCAGAAAATCTCCACTCAGAACATCTCCACTGAGGACATCTCCACTCAGAACATCTCCACCCAGAACATCTCCACTCAGAACATCTCCACCCAGAACATCTCCACTCAGAATATCTCCACCCAGAACATCTCCACTCAGAACATCTCCACCCAGAACATCTCCACTCAGAACATCTCCACTGAGGACATCTCCACTCAGAACATCTCCACTCAGAACATCTCCACCCAGAACATCTCCACCCAGAACATCTCCACTCAGAACATTTCCTCCCAGAACATCTCCACTCAGAACATCTCCACTCAGAACATCTCCACTCAGAACATCTCCACTCAGAACATCTCCACCCAGAACATCTCCACTCAGAACATCTCCACTCAGAATATCTCCACTCAGAACATCTCCACTCAGAACATCTCCACTCAGAACATCTCCACCCAGAACATCTCCACTCAGAACATCTCCACCCAGAACATCTCCACTCAGAACATCTCCACTCAGAACATCTCCACTGAGGACATCTCCACCCAGAACATCTCCACTCAGAAAATCTCCACTCAGAACATCTCCACTCAGAACATCTCCACTCAGAACATCTCCACCCAGAACATCTCCACTCAGAACATCTCCACTCAGAACATCTCCACTCAGAACATCTCCACCCAGAACATCTCCACTCAGAAAATCTCCACTCAGAATATCTCCACTCAGAACATCTCCACTCAGAACATCTCCACTCAGAACATCTCCACCCAGAACATCTCCACTCAGAACATCTCCACCCAGAACATCTCCACTCAGAACATCTCCACTCAGAACATCTCCACTGAGGACATCTCCACTCAGAACATCTCCACTCAGAACATCTCCACTCAGAACATCTCCACCCAGAACATCTCCACTCAGAACATCTCCACCCAGAACATCTCCACTCAGAACATCTCCACCCAGAACATCTCCACTCAGAACATCTCCACTCAGAACATCTCCACTGAGGACATCTCCACCCAGAACATCTCCACCCAGAACATCTCCACTCAGAACATCTCCACCCAGAACATCTCCACTCAGAACATCTCCACTCAGAACATCTCCACTCAGAACATCTCTACTCAGAACATCTCCACTCAGAACATCTCCACTGAGGACGTCTCCACTGAGAACATCTCCACTCAGAACAATAAGTCACTTTAGACAAGTTATATTTTGGCAGAGGCAGATTTATACTTGTCTCGGTGGCTTTTCATTGACTTATTATTTCGGCAGCAATTAAAACGTTGACTAATTGGGGCAGTGTTTTGTTATTAATTTGCACGCTATTACTTGCGTTAACATTACGCACTCGGGAAGAAGTCTTTCGCCACAACGCGAGTGGCGGCAAAGCTGCTCGTGATCCCAGCGCCAGGGAGGTTAACGCGCCCGCCTGGCGTCCCCGTCGTCGTGGTTACATTTGCGTCGTGTCTCGCGCGGATCCATCATCATCGTTATTATTATTGTGATATGTAAAAAAAAACATTCCCATTCACCGATCGTGCGTGCCCCAAAGCTCGCAAGCTGCAAAACCAATCGAGCGCTGCTAACGACTCGCCCCAAAAAAAAACCGAGCAGCGACGGTACAACAACAAAAAAACTGTTTGCAAAAAGTCGCACACTCAACGACGTTCTTTCTCAGCGGGCTCTTGCCAATGGGGGGCGATGAATGCTGGCCTGGGATCTAGTTTTTGATGGCCCGGCGGGTGGGGTTCGGGAGGAGAGAGGCCGATGCACAAGGCCGTGTGATATGGGCACAAACTAGAATCTCAAACAATCGCAGGGCTGGACGAGAGCCCAGCACAGATCTAAGCCACAACAGCGAGAGCCTTCGCTCACAGTGTGACGCACATTCGCAAGGCATAATGACTTAGCGAGCACTTCCCAAGCGTCTTCTGCGAGTTTGTGCGTGCGTGCGTGTTCGAGCGAGCGAGGCGCGGGAGGTTGGGGAGGGCTGTGTGGGTCGCCCGTTGGGAGACAAAGAGCCACTCTGTTACGCTGTTGGGAGCCGAGTGCGTGCGTGCGTCCGTGCGGCGTGTGTAAGTGCGTACCTGCGTGCTTTATTTCCACGTCGTATGTTGTTTTTTGCATCCGGCCCTCTCTGGGTAAGTACATCAATAAATAAGTTGTTTCCTCGTGGAAACTTGTTGTCACGATGATCAGGGCCGTACAGCGCCGCGAATGAAATGCGGAGTTCTAGTTTCCGAGATGAACTCGTCCTGAACTTGATGAAGGCGGGCAGTGAGTGTGTACTACCTGCAATTAACGTAAGGTTTCAGAAACACGGTCGTGAAGACTTTATTTGTTAAAGCTGCACAGTCCGCAAAGAAGCGCGGAGAAATGCTCGCTTGCCCATGGGAGACGAAAGGAGGAGCCGGGTGGATTAGAGAGCGTGCACAGGGGTAGTGACGATTACAGGTGTGGGGGAAACGTGAGCGGGCTCAAGGCAGTACCCCTGACGACGAGAGGGGGCAATGGCCGGCAGTCAAGACCGGTGACGGAGTTGGGGGTTCGGAGCGGAGCACACCCGGGGGGGGGGGGCGTTGGCTCGGGGAGATGGAGCGATGAAACCGCCGGTGGACCGGCTGCATCACAGGCCCATGGGGGATGGAGGCGGCCTGGGGGAGGCCTTCATGTGGCGGTTAATTGACCTTGGCTGATGATGATGATGCCGAAGATGAAGTTGTTGACGAGGTGATTAAAGAGCACGTTGAATTGAACGGTGAGGGAACAGCAAAGGTGACGGCACGCGCTTCTGCGGTTGACATTTGACGCGCCGAGCCCGTCCTCCGACGGCCAGAGTGTAACGTTTGCGAGTTTACCGACTTGCACCACAGTTGGCATTGCGTGTGCAATCCTCCGCACGTGGGTTGAATCAGTGGCTTTTCACCCCCACGGTGCCACGTGGGCAGTTTGGTGATCTCGGACGCACGTTTCGCACGCTCCGTGATAACCATCTGTAGTCGAATCATGCGGCAACGTTCGTACTTGGGCCGAGTACATCGACCAATTGGAGCTGTACGTATGTTGAACTTCTTTCACACCGTACGTAGCCAAACGTGCTCATGAAATACCACGCACGGTGTTGGACGTGCTCAGACGGACTGTCCGTCATGCGCGCAGCGATGGTGGCAATGGATGGTGTGTTACGTTTCATGTGTGTGTCAAACTATTCCTGAGCCACATTTTCTAAACCTATAGATAATTACCTTCACGTATCAGGAATATGTTTTTAAATGTTGGTGGTGAGCTTTGCCTAATTTGTGCAAACCGCCCACGTTTGGGTTTTTTTTTATTTTCCATTCTTTTTGCCCACCAGAGCCGCATTGAATCTCTTCCTTCTCAGGAGGGTCCTGCATTTGGACGCTGAGCACAATTTATTTATATTTGTATTGCATCGTGTGGGATGGCACCGGAGAACCCCGACACACACACACACAGGGTTGTCACCACTAGCTGCGTGTGGGCGCACTACAAACCCGGCGACATGAGTTCGATTCCCGCTCACCACCAGCACCAGTGACGATTGTTTGAATAGACCCTGGGCCTCCCCTATGTCCACTCGGCCTCAAATGAGTACCTAGTGCGGCATGTAAACATCGCCACTGGGGAGACAAAGGCGGCCAGATGTGGTGCTGGCCTCCCACCCCCTCATGTACCGTGCCGGCCTTCATAGGTGCTCGCTAACAGCACTTGCCCCAACAGTCGGTTAAGGTTATACGTGGGATCTTTTTGTCTTTATTTCCGCAGTGCGTGGTACCTGAACGGCGACTACCTGGTCGTCATTGTGACGATAGCAGTCATTCTGCCGCTCGCTCTCATGAAGAATATCGGTGAGTGATCCACCCCTCCCTCTGGCTGTCCGTAGGCATGTGCGAAACGGTTAAAGCCTTCAGATTCGTAGGGGATACCTTCCTGGAGAATATTAAATCCGCAAATATTAATGCTTAAAGTTTGAGGAAAATAGGTTTAGGGGGCATAAACATGAATTAAAACTAAAACGTATAAACTGTATGTACCCAGCGGGAAGGTGCCCAGGCGATGAGCCAACAATTTCCCAAGCTCTGCAGTCTTCTATATATAAAGGTGTTTAATGTCTATATATCAACGTGTGGGAGCAAACCGTAGCACCCGCAGAAAACCCAACCGTGCGAGGGAGCGACGATCGATAATCTACAGCGACCGCCTGATCCAGGTCAACCAATCGTACGCAATCAGCACGAATCGATTAATTATTTCCCAGGGTACTCCTTGTAGAGCGAGACATCGGAAGGGGAAGTGCCTGCCCGGGTACAAACGTTCATCGGCAACACTGCCGCGTTACATCAGCGCTGGCGATGGAACGCGGGGGGCTGGCGGTGGTGAATCGTAGCACGGCGCAGCGTGCGGGCCGGTGTGCCGTCATCGCTGCCCCCATAACACGACGCACAAAGACAACGCGCGCCTCGCACAAATTACACCGAACGCGCTCGAATTTCTGGTTGCAACACAACAGTTTATTGTCAATAAGGACACACGTGGTTTAACCTTCCCCCGCGGGTGCGGTTTCACCGGAACGGGCTGGCGTCGTCCGGCGCCCGCTGGTTTTGCCGTCGTTGGGCTCTGCATCGTCCAGCTCGTCCATGAGCCCCTCCCGAGCTCGTCGCGTCTCCGCCGGTGGAGACGTAGAACAACAATTCCTTACCGCTAGCGGTGTTTACGTGTCAGCTTATGGGCTTACGATTCCTTCCTTTTTGTTGTTCTCGATGTATCTTGTCTGTTCAGTCGAGACCGACTGGCTCGTTTTTCCAGACAGTGATAGACTGACTCACCCAGTATCTGACCGGGCCCTCAGATAATAATCCGATAACGACAGATTGACTGACTCATCTCTGATTAGGTTGTTTGAAATGATAGATCGCTCGTTGGCGGGATCTGAAAACAATATTAGACTAACTCCACTCAACTCCTCAGCAACATGTGACCCCCCCCCCCCTCACTGTTAACAAACCCCACAATGCAGTGGGGTACACAATAATAATAATAATAACAACACAAACACTAATTTACACGTAATATGAATACTAATGATACAGGTTTTTTTGGGTTAGATCGCGTAACTATATAAACGCGTCGTTAAACCTGCCACCACCCGACACAGCCAACTAGTAAGGGGTTTGTCACGTAAAACAAAACGTGGTCAGTTCGTCACTAGTACAGCACCCACTGGTGTGTTGGAGAGCAAAGCCACAACATTTTGCGGGTTTACCGACATATTTACGCGATCTAACCCAAAAAAATCCTGTGTTATGAATGATATTGGTCGCGAAAGCTGACGTGTTAAACTGAATACAAATAAGGCGATGCCAGATCACCCCAAGTATGCAGCCAAGATCGAGGCTCGCGTAGAAGGGCACCATTGGCAGGTCTTGAAGAGCGTGCAGGGGGCATGGATTAAATTGGAATACACAGAGTAGCCAGGCCTGAGCACAGAGCCCAGAGAACACGGTTCCACAGTACACACGGTACCATGGTACCATGGTACGCACGATACGCACGGTATGCACGGTACCACGGTACGCACGGTGCACAATCACGTGCCGTGACACACGCTGCATTCGACATGCGGGTCGTGCGGATGTCAGAAACACCGCCGCGGAGAGAAAAAGAAAGGTGCCGTTTATATTTGTTTTGTTGGTTTGGTCAAAGTGCACGCGAGGGTTGGCCAAAACCAACATTAGCGGCCACATGGGGGATGAGGAGGCGGTGGTGGCGTGCCCCGCAGTGCCCACGCTGGGCCGAAAGATGCTCGCTTGTGGGACACCAAACAGCTGACTCCGTCCCGAAATGTTGTTATTTACAAAATCGCTGGCCACTTTATTTGTTTTAGCTTTCATGGTTTTTTTTTGTTACATTTTTTACACTTCTCTGTAACGACTGATGATAGATGTGCATTCAAATCACGCGATGTTTCCTCATCGTCCCTCGCCCGGTATTTGTAGGTCTGGTTTTATTCCGGTCAGAATGAGCCCTTTGCTCAACTGAAAAACAACGTTTATGAAAATGTCGTTTGCGTGAGCGTGTGGATTTAATTATAAGCATTACAACATCCGTTTGTCTTCGTATTTGTTTATGGGGCATATTTGGCATTAGTCCTTTTTTTTGCTCTGTTTTGGATCTTCCAAGTTTTGGGAAACCCTGCCAACAAGGCTGTGGCCTTAAAATAAACTCAACAAGTATATAGTCGGCGACGTTTTGAGCAATATACCATGAAGAAGGGCCCAATGTCTGAAATGTCGGCGATTATATTTCATAGGCCACAGTGATGTTGACGAGTGTGTTGAGTTCATGCGATCAGTTTGACCAGCTTTCAATAGTTAGGGTGAGTTCTGGATGCCAACGGAACTTTATCCTACAGATTGCTGTCACATCGAATTATCGTCACTCGGGTTACAGTACCGCCCCTCCTCAACTCCCCTCATTACAAACGGACACAGACGAAGCCGACGCTTAAGCAGTTGCCATCCTCGGTTTTCAACCTCTGTTTGCAAAGTGTTTACAAAGATCACCATCGTTGTCATCATCATCATCATCGTCGTCGTGAATACCAGCGGCGTACCGTCCTTCAGTGCACTGGATTTCACAAATTGAATTTGTAACGAATTAAAAGAAAATTAGTAAAGGCTTGAAATCGGGATTGTTTTAAGGAGCGCTACAGTAGGCTCCTCCAGAAACAACAAAAAGCCACTTCGGATGGTCACGTGGAATGTTCGAACGCTTGCTGCGGAGGAGAAGCTGCCACTCCTCTGTCGGGAGCTGGACCGGCTGTGGTATTCAGGAGATCCGGTGGACCGACTCTGCCACCATGAGGGGTGGACAGTCCTCTACTCGGGGCAGGAGACTGCCAAAAAACAGGAAGTGGCTCTTCTTCTGAACAAAAGAATGAAGGGGGCGTGGGAGCATAGCGGTGAGGTGTGGAAAGTGGTAAGTCCCAGACCCTATTGGGCTCGCCAATGAATCAGATGGCTTATATGACCTCCTGTCACAGGTGCTAGCTAAAGTGGCCCCTCGAAATAGAGTCATCCTGTTGGACGACTTCAATGCCCGAGTTGGTCATGATGCTGATACCTGGTCTGGAGTGATTGAAAGGCATGGGCCAGATCAGCTCAATAACAAAGGTAGGAGGCTGCTATGGGCTTGTAATTATCCACACACCATTCCGGCATCGGCACATCCACACAACATCATGGATGCATGTCGGGTCCAAGCAAGAACATCTGCTGGACTACGTAGTGATGGAACAGTGGATGCGGGCCCATGTCCTTTGACACCAGGACCTATCGTGGAGCTGATCTGCCCACTGACCATGGACTTGTCATCTGTAAGATGCGCCTGCCATTCTTCCATTCCGTTGGTGGGTGTACACCCAGGACCCCATTCAAATCGCAAGGTGGCCTGGTCCCAGCTAGTTGATTAAAGTTGCAAGCGAGAATTTAATCATCGCTTGCGGCTGGGGTTGGCATCATCCCCCACTCCTCCAGATGTCGAGGGGAAATGGGCGAGGTTTAAAACTGTGGCTCATGCAGCTGCAATGGCTACTTTGGTTACATGGTCCAGACCTCCCCAAAGACCTTGGCTGACGGAGGAGGTGTTTAGGCTGGCTGAGAAAAAGCGACAGGCCCACTCTTATCGTCTACAGCATCCCACGTTAGAGATTGAGGAGGCTTACCGCAGCCTTCGCTCGGAGGTTCGGAGAGCCGTGAGGCACTGCAAGGATGGGTGGTGGTCGCAGGTTGCTGAGGAGATGGAGTCTGCCTCAATGGCCCGCAATTACAAATCACTATTTAACTCCATCAAAAAAGTAACCTGCAGCGCCACACCTATTACCATCATTAGGGGAAAAACGGTGATCCAATCTCCGACCCCCAGGAACAGGTTTGCAGATTTGCTGAACATTTCTGTGAGGTCCTGGGGGAGGGAAAATCCCTCAGCCTGGAATATGTGGGACAAAGTGGGGATGACCCTGCTGAGGCTGCGGTGCCTGAAATATTGGAAGAAGAAGTCACCCCCTTTGAGTAGCTGGTTGAGGTGCCATCTGTTGAGGAAGTACTGAAGGCGATCCGGAGTTTGAGACCAGCAAAGGCACCTGGCAGAGATGATCTCCCAAGCGAAATGCTGAGGGAGGGTGGCGTTTGTGCACAGACTGCCCTAAATGACATCATAACAACAGTCTGGACCACTGGACGGGTTCCGCAGGATTGGAAGGATGCCCTGGTGGTCCCCCTCTTTAAGAAGGGGGACCACACAGACTGTAATAACGACAGGGGCATCTCACTCCTCAGTGTGCCAGGAAAGGTCCTGGCAAGGATTATTCAACACCGCCTTGCTAGGCACGCTGAGGAGAGGCTTGTGGAGCCCCAATGCGGTTTTAGAAAAGGGCGGTCCTGCACAGATGCCATTTTCTGTCCATCTGCTACAGCAGAGGTGTAGGGAATTCCAACAAGACATACATCTCTGCTTTATTGACCTGGTCAAGGCCTATGATACCATCAATAGGCCTGGGCTCTGGGTTCTTCGTGATTTCGGAGTCCCTGACCCTCTGCTCACGATCATTAAGGACCTTCATGATGGTGAGCGGGCCCGGGTAAAACTACTTGGCTGAGAGTCAGAGCCATTCCCTGCACACCTTGGGGTGTGACAGGGATGTCGTCTGGCTCCCACATTATTTAACATCTATTTCGACCACGTAGTTCGTGAAACCTTCAATAGCTGTACCAGAGGAATTTCCATCTGGTACAGATACAATGGGAGGCTGATCGATGCCCGGATGTTGTCAAGGGATGGCTCCCTATTGCTCAACCATGTTATGTATGCCGATGATCTGGTAATTGCCGCTCACTCAGAGGAGGAGTTGGAGGCGCTGCTGCTGAAACTGGAGCGTGCCACTAAGAGGTGGGGCCTTATCATCAGCCCCACCAAAACTAAGCACCTTGCCTGGGTATTTTATGCCATCGGACACTACACGCTTCCAAACTCCCAATTGGTGATGGGGCAGTTGTGGCCTGCTTTAACCAGGCTGGATTGTGTGAGGAGCTCACAAATCCTTGAAAGATTTGGACAAAGTCCCATCGGTGAGCTCCTCCGGCAAGCAAGGCTGCATTGGCTGGGTCATGTAGCCCGCATGCCCAGCCACCGCATGCCTAAACAGCTTTTGTTCGGCCGGATGAGTGGGCTAAATGGGCACGGCACGGGCTAGATAAGAGATGGAGTGATGTGGTGCAGGAGAATATGGAGCTGAGTGGACTTGCTGATGACTGGTACCAGCGGTGTTAAGATCGACCTCTGTGGAGGAGGCTCGTGAAGGACGCTACTGGGAAGTTGGAGGCAGTCGCCCTCCAACAACAACGGAGGGCGGAGGAGTGATGCTCACAACAACGAGCGGAGCGCCGGGTGGCTAAAACACAGCAAGTTGGCACAGTAGGGGGCACAGGTGGTGCATCAGCCAGTCATCTCAGTCGTCGCAGTCAGTCGACCCGTGCCAACTAGGTCTGCCCCGTGACCTCCTGCCAGCGGGCGTTCGACACTTCACGTGGCCTCAAGGTGCACATAGCCTGGCACAAGCGTCGTGGTGACGTCACCGCCACTTAGTGGCAAATGTCGGTTGTTGTTGTTGTGGGGGTCACTGTGTGTGTGTGTGCGGGGAGCGGTAGTACAGCGGTTAGCGCGCTGCGCTACGAACGGCCAACACCAGTGACGATTATCTGATCTGGTCATGGGCCCCCCTAGGTCGACTTAGCCTCGAATGAGTACCTGGTGTGGTGTGTAAACATCGCCACTGGGGAGACAAAGGCGGCCAGGGTGTGGTGCTAGCCACCCACCCCCTCGTGTGCCGTGCCGGCCTTCATAGGTGCTGGCTAACGGCACTTGCCACAACAGTCTGTTGAGCCTATACAGGGGATCTTTGTGTTTGTGTGCGCCATTCCTGCCAATCAGAACTCGGCATCCGAACGTCTTGCATTCGCGTGAGATATCGAGGCACGCTGACACATCGCGACATTCCCCAGAATGTTTTAGTTGTTTTTTTCACAGCCACAATATCTCTTCCATCGGAGATCGTCATCATTTCACCGTCCTCCTTACACAGGGCAGCGTTCCGGTTGTTTATGCGGAACGCGCACAGAAGTATTTAAAGAATTTTCAAGTCAGCGCTTTGTTCTAAAATCAACATTGCAATCAGAAGCACTGTGTTGTGTCTTGCAATCTTAATGATATAAAGCAAGGGGAGGGGGGGGTTACGGTGACCTGAGTTCGATTCAACAGGCGCGGCGAACGTGGGTGGCGAAGCGACGGCTCGTAGAAACCCAGAATCGCGTGAATGGTTGCGTGTTATGCGAATACCTCGGGCAAGACGGGGAAGTATTTTGATACAGAGGTGTTCAATTGCACGAGGTGAGGGCAGAGCACGAATCTGGATTCGACCACCTGCGATTAAACCGGATCGTCTCGTGGCAGGGTGGTTGGGAGAGCGGGTTGCCCTCCTCTGGTATGTGAACCAAAGGTAACTTTGATGGGTTCTCAGAGGTAGCTTCGTGGTGTCCACCTCCACGGGCCGTGCTCCAACCCAAAGGGGGGGGGGTGGGGGTGGGGGGGTTGCACTTTCCTGCGAGAGCTCCGATGGGATTCTTTGCCACGTGACGCGGCGCCGATTGCAGAATCGAGAAATACCACGGGGGGGGGGGGGGGGGGGGGGGGAAATATTTGTTTTAAATTTTTACTTAAAACTTTCGTGACTGCCGGAATTCATATTCTTGGTTCCTTTGGTAAAGTCACGTAGGTATAAAATAAAAATGATACAATAATTATTTTTCTTCTTGGTTCTATCGGTAAAGTCACGTAGAAGGGAAGTAATAAAATAATAAAAATAAAACATAATAAAACAATTCTCACGACGTTTCGGCCACGTCGTGAGAATTGTTCTATTATGTTTTATTTTCATTATTTTATTACTTCCCTTCTACGTGACTTTACCGAAAGAACCAAGAAGATGAATCCCTGCAGTCACGAAAGCTTTAAATCGAAATTTAATAATTATTTTTTTTTCTTTTAATTTTATTATTTTTATTTTCTGTCTACGTGGCTTTACCGAAAGAACCAGGAATATTAGTTTTGTTATATTTTACAGGATATCACAGGACAAGCCGTGCCACACGCGGGTTTCCATCAAATCATGACGTTTCTCTTTTCATTTGCCCTGTTGTGCCTTCACGTTATGCATGTCCATTGCTCCTCGTTGCGACTGACGACTTGGACAGATTTTTCTTTTGTTTAGGTTTGACGACAGAGTTTGAATGTCGTGTTTCTCTGCCGTGCAGGCTACCTCGGGTACACCAGTGGATTCTCGCTCATGTGCATGGTCTTCTTTCTCATCGTGGTGAGTGACGCCCGGCCCCGCTGGGACGCGGTTGTGGGACTCCAGCTCGTGCGGGGAAAGTCTGTAGGCTGAGCAGGGGCAGCTCTGTCCCTCTATGGGCAGCGGTGATGGGGCAGCTCTGCAAAGTAGGCCACATCACGGGCAGAGTTTCTAATTTGCCTTACGATAACAATTGACTCACCCACCTACAAACTGGCCCGATTTCTGTCTGAGACCTTACAACCATTCACTGGTAAGACCACCTCAGCTGTACTTAACTCAGCTCACTTGGTATCGTTCATTAAGGACATCTCACTATCTCCAGGTGATCTGCTCGTTAGTTTCGATGTGGTCTCTTTGTTTACCAAAGTTACTGTGCCTGACACCGTCGCAATCATTGAAGATTTTGTCCAACAAGGACTGAATGCTGATGTACCGGCCCTGGTGAGACACTGCCTCACCAACACTTACTTCACCTGGAATGGTACATTCTACAAACAAGTTGAAGGCACCCCAATGGGTTCTCCCTTATCTCCAGTTGTAGCCAATGTTTTAATGGAAAAATTCGAGACAGATGCCATCCAGGCATCCACTCTACGTCCGTCCTTGTGGAAGAGGTACATAGATGACACGTTCGTCATCTGGCCACATGGCCTACCAGCTCTGAACCAATTCCTCAACTACACCCAGCCATCAAATTCACCATGGAAGTGGAAAAAGATGGCAAGCTACCATTGCTGGATGTTTTAATCGAAAAGAGACCTGATGGCTCAGTGGGACACTGTCTACAGGAAAGCCACCCATACGGATGCCTCCCTAAAACCTGACTCCCACCACCATCCATCCCAGAAGAATTCCCTCATCAAAACTCTACACCACAGAGCTCGATGTATTTCCCACCGTCATCACCTAGCCAGTGAACTGGAACACGTACACCAAGCTGAATGGATATTCAGACTACACAATCCGTAAAGCTATCACCCCAACCGTTGGGAAAGAACCATCTGAGGACCCAATCAAAATCATCACCTTGCCATACATAGCAGGGGTCACCGCAAAGATTTCCAAAATCATGAGCAAACTAAAGATCCAGGTTCGATTGAACACAGTACATACAATTTGTGATCTGATTCCGTCTGTGAAGGATGTGATCCCTGATATTCAATACCCTGGCGTCTACAAACTAAGCTGTGTCTGCGGCAGTAGTTACAATTGGGGAAACTAAGCGACATGTCTCGGACCGTGTTCGTGAACATAAGCGAGATCTGAACCACGGTAGGACCAATACCTCTGCCGTTGCTGATCATTGTTTTAATGCGGTGGGCTCACACGAAATTGATTTCTCTAAGACGATGGTACTTTGCAAACCCACTGGCTATCAACAAAGATTCCTTCATGAAGCCATCCATATTTATAGACACAGACACAATTTCAACCGAGAAGATGGGTACAAGCTGAGCAATCATTGGAAGGACGTTATCAACCAGTTTAAGTCATAACTGGCTGTGATGTTTCCACCCTGCCACCTTCCGATGTTAGTTGTTATTTTCGGCTCTCTGGTTTTACGTTAACAGGTAAAACTTCTCACGTCAACACAGCCACCTCCGCGCCTTCCGTCGTGGACGTCGTCCTCCGATCTTACATTGACACGCTCATGTCTCACGTTAACATCACTAGCCCTGCCCACTTTGTTTATGACCCTTGGGCGACACCCATTCTAAACCTTTTAAACAGTCTGCCTCATCAGCTTTACTTTTTTTGTCCTGATGACGATCGCTTGTGTTGTGATCGAAACGTTATTTTCTTTCAACCTATCTACGTGACTTTACCGAAAGACCCAAAGAATATTATCTATCCCTTCCCGAGGAAGGTGGACTAATTGTTCCTGTCTGATTCACAGTCCAAATTGGTTGACAAACTGTGCCAAAGTAAAGAATAAAAACCCACTTGCATGGTTAAACTAACGACGAATTACCCACCCATGTTTCCTTCCAGTGGAACAAATACCTACGGTCCAAAACAGTGGAGCCCTCCCAGCGGCAATAGCGGTCACCGCTGGGGCTCATTAACGAGGAATTAAATGTCTGGACGAATACGTGCAGCGGCCGGGTCACGGCGCGCCGCGGTCGCCCCTGACCCCCCGTGTGCTTCAACGAGCGACGTTAAGCGTGTGTCGTGGTGTACTTAATTAATTCAATAAATGTCCTGCTCGCCCCGTTGTTTTCAAGAAGCGCCGTCGTTACGATTTAGCAACGAGCGTCGCGCGACGAGCAGAACGGACGCATTTAAATTGTGTGCCAGTTTCAGCTTCCCTCTCCATTGATACATTGTTAGTGCGTTTATTTATTTATCATCATCATCATCACTCTAACTGTTGTTCACAGTTGCATCGTCGTCACCACCATCGTCATCGTCATCAAAACTGCAACAGCGTGACCAAAATAGATAACCCAAAGACATCGTCGCCATCCTACTATATGGATCTTATGACCGATTTAATGAAAAATGTTTGTCCATCATTCAGAGAACCAAAAGTAAAAACAAGGATGAGGAATACGCCACGAATCTTGGGGAAACGTGTCCCCCTTTCCAAAATTTAAATTTCTTTCTTCAGAGGGCATGATCTTCACCTGGAGAGCGGGCCGACAGTTTGCACGTAGCCAACAGCTCTGCAACCACCACCTCACTGCCATCTGCGAGTCATAAAACATGAGATATAAGGTGGGGAGACAAGAGTGGGGATTGCACTCCGTTCATCGTTGAGCACGGTTCGGAGTAAACGCTGTCCTGACCTTTGATTTTCTTACTACTACACGCGCAGGTGATTTACAAGAAGTTCCAGATCGCCTGCCCGGAGGTTGAGGAAAATCTCATGTCGTACCTCAACGAGACGACCTCCTGGAACGTCACTCAGGCGGTGCCGCTGATGACGCCACCGCCGTCGTCGCCCGACGCTGGGAGCGAGCAGTGTGTGGCGAAGTACGTCACCATCAACGCCAAGGTGCGACCGTGGGACACCGCCACAGAGCGGACACACGCGCGGAGCGGCGGTGCCGACCGTGTGCCGAGTGGTTCCGCGCGCAATGTCTACGTCACTCCGGCATGAACATGAGTAGACCTGATGATGGACGCTTGTGTTGCGCCCGAAATGCCGTGATTATTTTTATTTTATACCTACGTGACTTTTCCGAAAGAACCAAAGAGTCACGAAAGCTTCAAATCAAGAATGAGTAGACTCGTTGTTCTGCTTCGTCGTCGTCGTGATCATCACTCGTAATTAATCATTGGGTTAGGCCACGCAATGATTTGGCCGAAATTGTGCCGTTGCTAAACTGGCTCTGTGAGAATATGTTCTTCCGTTTGTAATGTACGTGTTGAACTTCTTTCGCACCGTACATAGCCAACCGTGCTAATCGGAGGTGCGGTGGAAGGACAACAAACTAAACCACTGTGATTGGCATGCGTAGTTGAGTGCGTGTGCACCGCGCGATTGCTTTGGCTCTGTTGGGTGGTGCGGAGTCTTCATAGTACCAAGTGAGCCAGTGACCCAAAATCAATTTGCGAGCCGTAATGTCTGCTGCCAAGAGCTACTTGGTTAAGCCATCATCTTCACAATTGTATTTTACAATTTTACCTCTTGTCAATCCACTGCTGGATGAAGGCCTCGCCATGCAGTGTGGATCGTGGCGGCCACCGCGTGTTGGGGAAAGCTGGGAGTATATATAGCCCTGGCAGCGCAGCACAATAATGGATTTGTCTGCGCTGCTGCCCACTGCATAGCCCGGCACGCAGCCTGCGAATCGTAGGAAGTTTTTTTTTTGACTCGCGTGCGCACACGCCGTTCATTGCCGCGCGTATACCGTGTGACCTCAAGACTCGGCGTTCACCGGCGAGTGGTGCGCGCCGTGGCACCCCCGTCGAAGAGCGGACCGCTGGTGCCACGTTGAGTCAGGTGGTTTTGGGCGCGCCGGCCCGGTCCGGTGTGCGCCACAGGCCGGCGTGTGCTCATCGCGCGGCCAAGTTTCTCTTACCAAGGGCGTCCCTCTCTTTCAGCGGCGGTGTTGTTCGTCGGCTATTGGCGACGAAGCTACGGCGTTCGTCGCCGCCGTGCGTCACGAATGCCGCGGGTACCGGGCGGACGCCGTGGGTACCGCACGCGTAAAGGCGGCGGTGGTGGCGGTCATGAAGAGCCCGTTAGGTGTGTGGGGGGGGGCGACTACTGACCCTGCGTGCGGAGCTGTTGACCCTCATTTCCCATTGGCAACTCAGACACGACCGCCGAACGGCGGGCAAAGTGTACGTGGATAGAGAGAGGGGGAGAGCGGCGTGAAGCCACACTAATTGACCAAACTCGCGAGATTAAACCCTGCAGTGTGTCACCAAGTGAGTTGTGTTACAAGAACAAAACTGTTGTGCAGGAAACATCCATTACAATTTAGTTCTTATCAAATCCACTCTGGCCTCTTTGTGCTGTGAAAAAGGGCCAATGTTTTTCTATAGTATATATGTGATAGGAAACTTTTCAAGCAATGGGCCTTCTTCATAGCACATGAAGAAGGTGTGTGTGTTGAGAGCGGTAGTGTAGCGGTTAGCACGCTCCACTATGAACCTGGTGACCCGAGTTCGATTCCCCCTCCGTGACGATTATCTGAATAGGTCCTGGGCCTCCCCTAGGTCGACTCAGCCATTGGGGAGACAAAGGCGGCCGGCCGTGGTGCTGGCCGCCCACGCCCCTGGTGTGCCTTCACAGGTGCTCAGTAACAGCACTTGCCCCAAGAGTCCGTTAAGGCTATCCGGAGGATCTTTGTCTTTGCGAAGGCACACGTGTGTTTTAGGGGGGTGGAGAGGGGGGGCAGGTGTGTGGGTGTGTGTCGAGGGCAAGGTGTGTGATTGGTGGAGAGTTAGGGGGCGTTGGGAGTCCGGAAGTTTGCAGTTTTTTTTTTTAAGACAATAACCACTTGTTTTAAAGTGCACAATAACTGCAGGGAGTAGGGGCCGGTCGTCTGTTTAGTGGGTCACGTGACATTGATTTTAAAATCGATGCTTGCGCTCGGGGGGGGGCGTGTGCGGCCCTCTCTGCCAATCCGCTGCTGGACGAGGGGCCTCCCCCCCACATTCTCTCCCGCGGGGGGTCGTCGCGGGGGTCGTGGCGGGGGTCGCGCCGGGGTCACGCTGGGGTTATTTGACAGCGCTTCACCACGTTGGACAGCGCAGGTTGGTTAGAGACGTTGGGGAGCCATGGACGGGGGAGCGTAGTGCAGTACGACAACGGATGTTTCCGCACTGCCCTCTGCTGACAAAGTAGACCCCCCCCCGTAGTAGTGGCAGCCTGTAGCACCTGCTATGCACGGCGGTGCAGCCACTGTCCAGGCTCACCGCGGCCGCCCCCAGCAGCAGGGGGCGCCTTCGCCCCCTCGTTGCAGACGCTCCCTATCCGAGCCCGGCGGCCACCCCGGTGAACCCCGCAGGGGCTGCGTGAACGCCGTGAGTGGCACCGCGGGCGCACGTCGACCGTCGTGTGCCAGCATCACGCGCGGGCCCAGGCAGAGGGGGGTGCCCCCCTTTTTGGCTGAATCGCTGCGGGGGGACGTTAAGTCCCGTCGGTGGTGCCGCCGTGGCGACGATGAATTGAGATGCGACTGGAGAGCAGCGGGGGTCGCGGGAGGGAGGGGCGGGAGGGAGGGGGGTGCGGGGGGGAGACCTCGCGCGTTAACGAGAACCATCGCGGTGGTGCCGCTGCTGCCTACGACGTGGAATGTCGAGGGTCGCGCGTCCCGAGTGTTGTCCGTCGGCTCTCGCGGGGGAGAAGGGGGGGGGCAGGGGGGGGTAACGGTGTCAGGGTTTGACTTGGGGGGGGTGGTGGGGGGAACTTGTTTCCGTGATTCGGAACGGGCCTACTGGAGCGCCGGCGGCGTTCAGTGGCGCCGTTCGTTACGTGGCGCGCGGAGGGGGGGGGGTGTCACGGGAGTCGTTCCCGAGAGCCGCCGGCGATGTGGGGGGGCGGGAGGGGAGGGCGGTGGTCTCACCCAGAACGTGAAATGTACAAACACACAATGAAGCCACCCACGTGGACCACATCACCCGCGGTGGCGCCCCGATTTGACCCCTAGGACCTGAGAAGCTAAGCGCGGTTGAGCCCGGACAGCGCTCGGATGGGCGACCGCCGTGCGTAACAGGCGCTGTAGGCCGCGGGGCCCGTGCTGCACCGGCGCTCGTGCGCGTCTATGGTCCCGAGCCTTCCGCTGCTCTCCTTACGCCCCCGCCAACACGCGCCGACCGCCATGGCGACCGACGTATCGTCAATAAAACCCAAACCGGCATCACGCGGGGAGGCCCTCGTCCGGCAGTGGATTGGCAAACGGCCGTAGATGTACAACGACGACGACGATGCTCGCCGCCGCCGCTGCCGTACCTGAAGCTAAACGTGGGAGGGGTGGGGGCCCATCTTTGTGTTTTTGTCGCAGACGGCCTACACCGTGCCCATCCTGGCCTTCGCGTTCGTCTGCCACCCAGAGGTGCTGCCCATATACACGGAACTGCAAAAGTAAGTTGCGACACGGGCACACGCGGACACACGCGGACACACGCACAAAGATCCCCCGTATAGCCTGAACAGACTGTTGGGGCAAGTGCTGAAGGCAGGCACGGCACACGAGGGGGTGGGTGGCCAGCACCACGCCCGGCCGCCTTTGTCTACACCAGGTACTCAATTGAGGCTGAGTCGACCTAGGGGAGGCCCAGGACCGGTTCAGATAATCGTCACTGGTGTTGTCTGTGAGCGGGAATTGATCCCGGGTCGCCGGGTTTGTAGAGCACACGCGCTAACCGCTACACTTCCACTTCCCTTACACACACACGGACACACCGACACCAAGACATCAACACCGTTCTCATTATAATCATTGTTCCGCAATGGGTTACTTCTGGGTTCTCCCATAGCTACAAAAACGAATTGCTGCACCTGGCGGTATTGGCCAAACACCCAAATGCTTACAAATAAAATTACCAACAACTTACCCTATGGACATAACGCCTCGCAACATTGCCACCCCTACTGCAAAACCCCGGTAGAGCCAAGGTGAATAAAAATAATAAAATAACGCAAGCCGTGATACATTCCCTGCTGGATGAAGGCCTCCCCGGGTCCATCGCCATCACTCAAAGTGTCGCGATATCACGATCCACCCTGCACACGAGGTAATCCTCTCTGCGGTGGATGCTGTCCCTCCCTTGGAATCCCTTCGTGTTCACCGCCGGCCACCAAACCTTCTAGCCCGTTGCATAAAATCCTTTGCTTACGTTTTTGTGACAGTCAGTCTGCTGCCATTAACGTGGTCATTCATTGCACGTGCATGCTACGCAGTGACTCGTCATATTCTCACTTTTGAAAAGCGAAACAAAGGGGGCTCCTCCTGTCGCGCTGTTGAGACATTGTTCGCCGCTGTGTCAAGGGAACCACAAATTGTCGTTGGAGGTTTTGGGTGGTTGTGTGAGATGGGCCACCACGCTGACTGGTAGCACGGTGGTGAAGGGGGCAGCCATGCAGGCCCGGTCCAGATGTCCGGTGCCATTGACGTTGGGCCCCCCCGGCAGAGAATTTTACTTGGATCGCTGTTTGTTACTCAAGTGCCTAAGCACCTGACCACCACTACCACCACCACCACTCATAAACGACTTTACTACAATAGCGAGCTCTTATACTCATGGTCAACTCCTTATTGTCCATTGGGAATTGTAGTTTTAAAGGTTGCCGTTATATATACACTGTATTTTGGTTATCGTTGTCATGCATGGACACCCACTTTTTTGCCACGTGGCTTAAATGCGGTTTGTAATGCAACAGCGCCCCCTCCTGGAATGAGTTTTACACGGCGGTGTTTGACTTGGCAGCAAATCATCAAGTACAGGACTGTGAAATAGATTCTCACGCTCACTATGCTACGTAATTGAACAATTTTCACTGGCAACCAGGCTGAGACCATAATTGGCCTGAGAACTCGGTTTAGTAGCGGGCAGCAAGTCTGTATTGTCCAACCCCGTGGTTCTCCGGGCCTCTCCCGTGACCTACCGGGTCACGGGAGATGTTGTGGAGTCTCTTAATAACACGTGGCGAGCGAGTTGTCACTCGCTCACCGCTGCCAGTGCAGAATCAAATCGTCTCTCGTTAGCCGAGCTCGCTCCCGGAAGCAACGCCGTTTGCCGGCCGGGCAATGCTGACCGCTGGGATGTCTCCCCAGGCCCACTCGTCGCCGCATGCAGAAGGTGGCCAACCTGTCGGTGTTCACCATGTTCATCATGTACCTGCTGACGGCCATCTTCGGCTACCTCACCTTCTACCGTGAGTACCCGCGCCCGTGGGACGGCTGCGTCGCCACCACGGTACACCACGGTACACCACGGTACACCACGGTAGACCAGGGTACACCAGGATACACCACGTACACCACGTACACCACGTGCGCCACGTGCGCCACGTGCGCCACGTGCGCCACGTGCGCCACGTGCGCCACGTGCGCCACGTGCGCCACGTGCGCCACGTGCGCCACGTGCACCACGTGCACCACGTGCACCACGTACACCAGGTACACCACGTACACCACGTGCACCACGTATACTACGGTACACCACGTACACCACATACACCACGTACACCACGTGCACCACGTATACTACGGTACACCACGGTTGCCGCTTTGTAGACCATGGGAACGATTCATCGCCAGAAATGGCGACGTCTCCAGGTAGGCCGTCAGCGGTGGCTTGATCGAAGATGCTCTTTAATAATAATCATCGCAATAAACAGTCTCCACCGGCGTGGCGGTTTGATGGATTGTCTAGGTTCAGTTTTCTGTTTACCTTGTGGTGGATGTAGCGGCCTCTAGCGGCTGTGAGTTGTTAACTGAACGCATTATCACACAAGGAAGATCATAGCCCCCCTTTGCCAATCCACTGCTGAGTTAAATGCCTCCTCGCATCACGTCAGTCATAGGGGGTGGCTTGACCTCGCTTGAACCCATAACGTAGAGCACACGGCACCGACTCGAGCACGCGATTATTGGACACCTGTACTGTAAAGCTTGTGTGTATTGACGAAATATCGTTACCGTACCCCCGCCGGCCCGGATTAAACTTCAAGAAACCATCCGTAACGTGCAGCAACAGGTCGAGTAACGGGAGCCGTTGATAGCGGATTGTGAGCGCCTCCCACCACCACCACCAGCACTACCACCCATGTGTAGCGTGTGATGGAAGTTCCCGTGACCCCCCCCCCCCCCCCGCCCACAGAGACGGTTGAGGACGAGCTGCTGCACCGCTACAAGAAGGAGGACCAGCTGATCCTGTGCGTGCGCCTCGCAGTGCTCATCGCCGTCACGCTCACCGTGCCCATCGTGCACTTCCCGGTACTACGCTCGCTCTCGCACGTGGAAGCGGGTTCGTAAGTACGGGTGTTCGTAATTCGAGGACTCCCTGTGCTTGTTGAAGGTTGAGTCGACCTGGGGGGGGGGGGTGCAGGACCAGTTCAAATATTTGCCACTGTTGTGGGTGGGAATTAAACTTTGATCACTGGTTTCGTAGCACAGCGAGCCAATCGCTGCACCACCACTCCCCCCACACGTGTGCATACACCTTCACGCCTGTCCATATACATGGGCACACATGCACCACATGTATCTGTTTGCGTTGTTTATTTTGTCTCGTCCATAAGCCTAAATGTAACACGCTGTATTAATGTACTAGCTTTACTACCCGGCTTCACCCCTGGACTTGGATTCTTGTCTTGGATTAGAACACGGCCTACGCGGAGGGTGGGTGGGTGGGATGCGTGACGTCAGCAGGCGCACTGCGTGACGCTGCCGCATGCGGGTGACATCACAAATCTGACGTCACCGCTCACTTGCCGTGCAATATATTATATGCATTATTGCGCCCCCCCCCCTCCAAAATACAAAAGTCTATTTTTATACTTTTTGCATTGTGTACAGTCTGGAAACTGCCCACATGCCAAATTTCAAGTTTGTAGCATGTTGGGAAGTATGCTAAACATTTCGAACAGGCATGGCAAGCACACGCGTGTGCCTGTGCCGTTGTTCCAGGTGCGCAAGGCCATCCTGGAGATGCTGTTCCCGGGAAAGCCGTTCAGCTGGGTGCGTCACGTCCTCATCGCCGTGGTGCTTCTCTCGGTCATCGTCACCCTCGTCATCACCGTGCCCAACATCCGCGACATCTTCGGATTCATAGGTGGGTACCGCCACCAGCCACTCACTCACTCGCCCACCCGCCACTCGGTCGCATGCCCACTCGCCACTCACACACACCCAGACACCCACTCGCCGTTCACACACACCCAGACACCCACTCGCCGCTCACACACACCCAGACACCCACTCGCCACTCACACACACCCAGACACCCACTCGCCACTCACACACACCCAGATACCCACTCGCCACTCACACACACCCAGACACCCACTCGCCACTCACACACACCCAGACACCCACTCGCCACTCACACACACCCAGACACCCACTCGCCACTCACACACACCCAGACACCCACTCGCTACTCACACACACCCAGACACCCACTCGCCACTCACACACACCCAGACCCCCACTCGCCACTCACACACACCCAGACACCCACTCGCCACTCACACACACCCAGACACCCACTCGCCACTCACACACACCCAGACACCCACTCGCTACTCACACACACCCAGACACCCACTCGTCACTCACACACACCCAGACACCCACTCGCCACTCACACACACCCAGACACCCACTCGCCACTCACACACACCCAGACACCCACTTGCCACACACACACACACCCAGACACCCACTCGCCACTCACACACACCCAGACACCCACTCGCCGCTCACACACACCCAGACACCCACTCGCCACTCATACACACCCAGACACCCACTCGCCGCTCACACACACCCAGACACCCACTCGCCACTCACACACACCCAGACACCCACTCGCCACTCACACACACCCAGACACCCACTCGCCACTCACACACACCCAGACACCCACTCGCTACTCACACACACCCAGACACCCACTCGCCATTCACACACACCCAGACACCCACTCGCCGCTCACACACACCCAGACACCCACTCGCCACTCACACACACCCAGACACCCACTCGCCGCTCACACACACCCAGACACCCACTCGCCACTCACACACACCCAGACACCCACTCACCACTCACACACACCCAGACACCCACTCGCCACTCACACACACCCAGACACCCACTCACACACACCCAGACACCCACTCACCGCTCACACACACCCAGACACCCACTCGCCACTCACACACACCCAGACACCCACTCGCCACTCACACACACCCAGACACCCACTCGCCACTCACACACACCCAGACACCCACTCGCTACTCACACACACCCAGACACCCACTCGCCATTCACACACACCCAGACACCCACTCGCCGCTCACACACACCCAGACACCCACTCGCCACTCACACACACCCAGACACCCACTCGCCGCTCACACACAACCAGACACCCACTCGCCACTCACACACACCCAGACACCCACTCGCCACTCACACACACCCAGACACCCACTCGCCACTCACACACACCCAGACACCCACTCGCCACTCACACACACCCAGACACCCACTCGCTACTCACACACACCCAGACACCCACTCGCCATTCACACACACCCAGACACCCACTCGCCGCTCACACACACCCAGACACCCACTCGCCACTCACACACACCCAGACACCCACTCGCCACTCACACCCAGACACCCACTCGCCACTCACACATAACCAGACATCCACTCGCCACTCACACCCAGACACCCACTCGCCACTCACACACACCCAGACACCCACCCGCCACTCACTCACCCACCCGCCACTCACACACACCCAGACACCCACTCGCCACTCACACACACCCAGACACCCACTCGCCACTCACTCACCCACTTGCTACTCACACACACACACAGACACCCACTCGCCACTCACATACACCCAGACACCCACCCGCCACTCACTCACCCACTTGCTACTCACACACACACACACAGACACCCACTCGCCACTCACTCACTAACGCACCGACCCGCCGCTCACGTGCCCACTCACCCGCAGGCCCACTCACCCGCCACTCACCCGCCACGCACCCGCCACTCGCCCGCCACTCGCCCACCACTCGCCCGCCACTCGCCCGCCACTCACCTGCCACTCGCCCGCCACTCACCTGCCACTCGCCCGCCACTCGCCCACCACTCGCCCGCCACTCGCCCACCACTCGCCCGCCACTCGCCCACCACTCACCCGCCACTCACCCGCCACTCACCTGCCACTCGCCCGCCACTCGCCCACCACTCGCCCGCCACTCGCCCGCCACTCATTCACCTGTTAACAGCCCTGAGCCGGTGGTGGAATATTTCTATGGTGGGGGACAAGTGGTTGGGGCAATAACACGGCCCATCCTTCCTCCGGAGTAAATTAAACGTGTATAACTTTGTGGGGAAGTTATGGATATACTGGCCCCTGCCATAGGAAGGTGTAATTTCCACCTCTGGCCCAGGGCCGTTAACAGGAGATGGTTACATGAATGATGATGCGCACTGAAACGAAATGGGTGCGAGCCGATGATCCATCAACCGCCGTCTGTGCCTCCTCCACCCCAGGCTCCACTTCCGCTCCTTGTCTCATCTTCATTTTCCCGGCCATCTTCTACATCCGCAACGTGCCCGAAGACAAGGAACCCATGAGGTCACCGCAGAAAATCGGGGTGAGCAGCGGCAGAATGTGGAGGTGTCACCGCTGGGTTTGGATCCAGGTTTCAGCCACCCCACGATGACACCGGCTTCTCGGGTGGAATTGATGGTGTCAGCCCAGTCACCAACGACTTGCAGGGGAGAAAAAAAAACGTTACTTTTTATTTGGTTCTGCACTTTAAAAATATCACGTGCGTCAATAACACGTCCCTAAAAAGGGAAACAATATGTATAAATAGGCGAGGTTACGGGCAATGGGCCTACTTCATGAAACACACGTGGCCTATGGTACACTTTAGAAAGGCAGCGCTATTGGCACGTGTGTTGAGTTTTGCGCCAATGCAAATGCGGCAACACCAAATACTCCATCAGTTTGACTGCCATACAACAAACATTACTCTCGGTGGCAGGGAGAGGGAGGCAGCGCTGCCCCCTACCGTGTGTACCAGAGGTCACTTGAAGGGATGTCAGAAGTAGCTCTGGGATATCTGCTTCCCCCCGGCCATTGTTTCGCAACGGCTTGCCACTGAACAAAGAGGTTCGAGGAAGGGGACCACAGTCAGTGGCAATCATCCCGAGGGTGATCCCACCTCCACCATTGTGGACAAGGCGTACACACAGCACCAGCCTTGAATCAAATCGCTATGTTGCTACGTGGTTTTTCCCAATTAACTAAACCTCTGGTTCGTAAGTACGGGTGTTCGTAAATCAAGGACTCTCTGTACTTGTTTAAGGCTGAGTCGACGTGGGGGGGGGGGGGGGGCAGGACCAGTTCAAATATTTGCTACTGTTGTGGGTGGGAATTGAACTTCGATCACTGGTTTTGTAGCACAGCGACCCAATCACTGCACCACCAATCCCCACACGTGTGCATACACCTCCACGCCTGTCCATATACATGGGCACACGCACCACGTGTTTCTGTTTGCGTTGTTTATTTTGTCTCACTCTTAAGCCTAAATGTATCGCGCTGTATTAGCTACAATCAATCTCTCTTGGACTGTCCCCAGGCGGCGATCTTTGGGCTTCTGGGTGTGGCGTTCATGGTGATGAGCTTGGGACTCCTCATCAACAACTGGGTTTCCCCGGAGGCTGGTGGCTCTGTAGGGGGCCACTAGTTGTCCGCCCCCCGCCCCACCTGCTCCACCTCTACCTCCCTGCACCAAGCACCGTGGCCACATCCCATCCGGGTCCTTGACAGCAAACGTGGGACAAGGAGGGCGGCTGCTGCTGCAGCTGCTGCCGCTGCTCCTGCCGTGTGGATTCAGAGGTCTGCTGCAGGGAGTTTTGGCCCCTATATTTTAGTTTAACACGGTAGCCTTTTACATCAACTCTGATCCCTCGCTCGAGGGTAAGATGTCTCTTTTAAGCGGAAAATTTAAAAAACAGGGTTTTCTGTCGAGTCAAATTGGTAGTTGAACGTTTATTACGTTTTGTCGAAAAAGTTAAAGTGTCTCCCCCCTGCTCAAATGAGGATTGTGAAGCAGCGTTTTATCTCTCCGTGGCTTTGAGAGCCAGGTATGGAAATTCCACATTACCACTGTGGCAGAGGCTGGGCCAGTGGTTCCCAACCTATTGCTCGTCGCATTCCCCTTTCCAGCCCCATCTCAACTGTCCGCTTGCTTCCTGCCACCATGTAGGTTCTAGACTTTACAAGCCACATTTACCCCCCCCCCTCCATTTATCAGTTGCACGTGTAGCGACCCAGAGCATCTCAAAGTCCATTAACCTTGAACTGGTCCCAACAAGCGACCACTGAAACAATGCCGGCTCCACAGCCCTCTTCGAGAGTAGCCATATCCAACAATTCAAATGAACACAGCGCCAGCGTGTACGCTACAGCACCTCTGCAAGGGGGTAGGCGTCTTCAGACATTAGGTCTCAATGGTCACAGACAGCACTGTCCTGTATGATGGCACTATTCAGTGGCACATATGTTCAGGATGCGACTATTCACCCAGCGCGGACATGCAGAGTCGTCACTGCACGCCCTGGGCGTTCGATGCTGCATCTCCCTCTCCCCATCCGCGTCTCACGGACCGCGCCTCCCTTTCCCTGTGCCCCCTTTTATCCTCAACACCCGCACCCCCAGCTCCAGTCCTCCCACCGCTCTCGCTTCCGTTGCCCTTGTGTAGAAACCGACATTGCTTGTCGAGCTCACACCCCCCCCCCCCCCTCCTCCCATCTATCCGTGCCGCTTGGGCTCACCCCAGACTGTACCGCGTCGGTCGCTGCACATGGAATTCAAATGCCGCACAACCTACGAGCACAACTGCAGGAATTGCTCGTGGCCAGAGGTTAGAGCAACACAGCTTTTGCAACTCCCACGTGACCACACCCCACGTGACCACACCCCACGTGACCACCGTCGCCACCGCGGTCCCCGTGGGGATGCCACTCGGTGCCCCCGTGGGAGGCCTCGCCTCCAGCCTCCAAACTGCTGGGCGAGACTCACACGACGATCGCCGTTCATTTCCACACAAAGCGGTACTTCTTTTGTCAACCCTGGTGGTAGGGTGGGCTGGGTCGACCTCCAACCCATGATAGGATTTCATTGTTTATCCCCCCCACCCCCTTTCTGGCAACCCGTTAGAATCCGTTCCTCCTCAAAAGTTTGCAGTATTTTTTTTGTACAAATCTTAAGTGGAATTCTGTAAGCAAGCACGTGTATTATCCGACACGTAGGAGTCCTACAACAAGTCTTGAAATTACTGGAGGATGGAGGATATTTTTCTCCTCCACCAGGATCTTTTTTTTCTGGGCTACGAGGGTTTCAGATGCCACTGCAGACGCGATCTCTTTTGCTCGCTGTAAAATCGAGGTGGGGATAGATTTGCACCAGCCCTGCAATATCCTTGCACGCACCACCTGCTGGCAGGGGAGGGCCCTCTCTGCCAAGGAAGGGCCCTGCGAGGGGATTTTGGCCACCTCTTATAACACTGGCCAAACATCTTTTATACCGGGTGTACTTACCCACAAGTCACCCTTCCCCACTTCATGCGATATGTTGACCGACCAATCGGCTCGGCATTCCAGGTGTGGGGGGGTGAGGGTGTGGGGGGGGTGAGGGTGTGGGGGGGTGAGGGTGTGGGGGGTGAGGGTGTGGGGAGGGTGAGAAACTTGCCCAACCCCCCCCCCATCATTTCAACTGCCACCACTCGCTGGGAGATGTGAACCGGTGACCCCTCTGGAGTGCGAGTCCGGCGTGCCGGCCCGTTGACACCACCACCACCATCACCACCGCCGCCGTGGGTAGCGTGTCCCCTGCGAGTCTAGGGACCCATCCGCAATAACCCCGTTACCCACCCACCCCGGAGGTCCCCGTCTCACTGTGTCCTCCTCCCGCCTCGTGACAAGAAGACGTTTGAATGGTGTTCTTGTTCGGTATCGTTTAAGCAGCATTGACCAGATTTGTCGTTTGAAAAAATGTCATTATTTAAAAACAAGGGAGGGGAAGAGACTTAAACTGTAAGTGTGTTTTAGCAGATATCACGCCAGAGGTGTGGAGTAATTAAGCAAATTGGTTTGGTGACACTGCATGGGCAGTGGTGCACAAGTAAAATGGCTTTTAACAAATAACACTGCGGCCGTGAAAAGGACAACAATATATGCTGAGCAACGTTTTAGACAATGGCCCTGCTTCACAGCACACATGTGATGATGAATGTGCTATTAAGATCATCAACGTCTGTGATAGCTATTAAGACCCTTTGTCCTCACACGCCACCTCTTACATACATTTCCTTTTGTATGCACGCTCAACCTCTTTTGCACGTAGCCAACCGTGCTCAATCGGGGGAAGGACATTCTTGATTTTTTTGGTAAAGTCACGTCGATAGAAAAATAAAATAAAAATAAAAAATGTAAAATTAAAATAATAAAAATACATTGAAAATAATAAAAGCAGAAAACCAACAAAAAAAATGTAAAATAAATATACATTGAAAATAATAAAAGCAACCAACAAAAATACAGCAAACTAAACGTTTTTAAGGCCACAGTGTTTTTGACAAACGTGTTGAATGTGTTTTTTTATATAAAGTAATCAGAACTCATGAATATTATAAGTATTACAAATATTGCTACTGTTATTGAAAACAGATGTCAGCTAGCAGTCACGATGACAGTTCTAATCATGCGAGAGTATTTAAAAAATTATCTTTGAGTAGCGACACGTGGAGTAACGTAGAACGCTAAAGGACTCCACACTTGAAAACGTGAACAACTTGGGCAGTGAAGTCCCGGGGTTTGTCACGGGGAAAATTGTTGAACCTCTCCAGATTTTAAAGCCACTGAACCTTTTAAGTGTTTGGATTAAATAGAACGACATTTAAAGCGCCTGGAAGGTACTTGTTGGTAATGTTTTTTTTTTGCTGGTAAAAAAACTAAAATATTTTTAACAAAATATCCGTCCTTGAAATAATAACCGTTTTGTAGATGCTGTATAAAAGTATGACGCGATCCTGTGTGGAATTTAACACGGAAACTGCCATGACTCGAGGCTTGGTTGTACACCTTAAATCGCATTTACAATTGACAGAACTGTGTTGTCAATCCACTGCCTCTATGGATGAAGTCCTGGCTCAGATAATCACTCGCCACCTCACGTCTTAGGCGTCGCTGCCAGGGAGTAGCATCTTGGATGGCTTATTCATATTCTTAGGTTTTTTCGGTAAAGTCACATAGGTTAAAAATTTAAATTAATAAAAGTAAAATAAAATAAAAATCACGACGTTTCGGAGGCAACACAAGCTTCCGTCTTCAGGTGGGACCGTCACAGCACGATAGGTGTATTGGATGGCTGGCCTGCTTTCGCAGTCCGTGCCACCCCACAAAGAAAATAATCCAAGCAAGCGTCAGGGGAGTTGCGACGGCTCTCGCACAACTGTTGTTGCAATCGGGTGCAATGTTTGCATTTTATAATTCCAAATTCAATAATGTCATAACACGTTTGTATTATACAGCTCTGGTGACACTTGATATTCCGATAACACCTTATCAAGGGAGTTCTCTGAACCCTCAGAGGATGTTTAATTTGTTTGAATTCCACAAAGGATCCTCTACGGTTTAAAAAAAAGGACGAGGAACATCTGGGAAGACTTTTTCGAGCAGCACATAAGTAGCAAAGTGTTGTGAAGTCTAATATATATTTTTGTACCTGAATTTTAGAAGTCAACTTTTTTTGCAACTGTTAACCTTTCCATGCCGACTTAAGATGCAAACGATGCTTTTGTCTCTCTTTATTTTTCTCCCGCCCCTCTCTTGTGTAGTCCGTGAGGACGCGCGGGAAAGCGTGCCAGGGGAGAGACTTTAAAGTGGAGAAGTAATGGAGTAGAGTTTGTGTCGGCTTTGTGTGTTTCCGCGTAAAAACTAAATCGTGCAAAATAATTTCACGAACAAAAGCTTAATCCAGGTTCCGTGAAACGCGGCGCTAAAATCGCATAGCACCTGTCTTGACCCATCAGCAAAGCTTGGCACGAAGCACTTACACTTAATGTTAGCAGCGAAACGTTCAATACGTGTGGTTTATGTCAGTGGCGTTACGTCCCGCTTGAACCCGTCCTAACTTGCATTCACGCTTCAAGATTCACCAGGCGATGCTCTGGCAAACGGAGCACCCTCTTGGCATGTCCGCACACTGCAGTGACGAAAACTGCCCCCAACATACTCCAACGGCTATGGCAGAAGGAAGCAATTTTCACTCGACGCTGCCGTCAATTCATCCTTCGGCTCGCGACACGCACGCGATGCAACTCGCGCACAGGTCGGATCATATTCGCGGTGCATTTGGTATTCGTGCAGTCCCGTGCAGTGCACATCGCTTCAAAGACCATCAGGGCCCGCTGCAGTGGCTTTGTAGGAGGGGGAAATGTTTGCCAGGTGGCTCCCCCCCCCGCCCAATCATGACATTTGCAAATGTACAAATATTTGCAAACATTTGCATCGTGACGCCGGCACCCAATGGCCTACCATTCTTGGAATGCCACCACCGGATCTTAACGTGTGCTCTGAAGCAGACTGGATATCACTTTTAGATATTTTTCCTTCGGATTGTGCACAGGCAGTGTTGACCAGTGCAGCGGCTGGCTTTGGACGACGGATGCTTGCAACAAAGCAGGGACCGTTATTTTTAATCTCTGCTCGAAGTCACGGGCCGTAGGGTTCACGCAACGCCTGCGGCCACTAGTGGCCGCTACATTCGCTCAGTGTCGAATATGAAGTATCCAGGTCGCGGCGATCCATCCAATTTGCCTGCGTGGGTGGCGAATCCTTTCGCCTATCGGTACTTTTACAATTTTTCAGAAATGTCCATAACTAGTTGAAGGTGATGCACAAGAATAGCCTGCACATGTGGACGACGACGCCCCCCTCGTCTCGTCTTACAACATCCGAGCACAAACTTTACGGTACACATGGGGACAGTACGAATGTATGCAGAACTTCTTTCGCGCCGTATATACCGTGCGTACATTACCGAAATGACTGGACAGCCACTGAACTGGTTACAGGCGGACAAGCCGGCCAACTCACTACAATCCAACCACTTTTGCCCAGGAATTTACAATATCATGTCAGTTCATCGCTGGGTGACGCTCTATCGCCCCACGTGGGTCGTGTGGATCTTTAGACAAACGCTCTTCACCATGTTGGTCGGTATACAAAGCGATGAAGGCGGGGAGCATGAATGTGGGAGCAGAGAAGTACAGCGCAATAATGGATTTGGCTGAACTTCCCTCTTGCCCACAATCATTTTTGTTCGTGTATGCTACCATATGTTACGTTGTATAAACACTGCCCTCGTTTTTTGGTGTCTATGTTCACCAATCAATTTCGTCTTCACTCAAACATCAACCCGAACAGTTGGCCTGGCTGGACTCCACGGCACGTAGGGAGTAGGCTGGAACTTTACCAACACGTGACCGTCTTAAGCTCTGTCGAATAGTCCCAGTGTCCCGACAGTCACTTGAAACTCCGAATGACATTAGTCAACGATACCTCGTGCACAATGCCTGGGGATTCATTTTAGCCGGAGGCTGAGCTCCAGGGTTGTGGAGGGTCCTGGGGAGGGGGCAGGTTGTGGAGGCTTTGATGGCTTGCAGCCCCCCCCCCCCCCCCCGCTCAGAACAGAGTATTTGGATGCTGCTACTATACATTTCCAAATGTTAAGCCACTTCGTTGAGCTATCATTTGTGATAGCCAGGTCCGGTTTCTGTAAAAGAGCGAATATAGCTCAGTTGGCCTTACCTGGTGAAATGAAGAGTTTAGCCGAGGGCAGATGATAGTTTTATTTTGCGTGACAAATGAAACCATGGTGACATCTGCCAGTCGATGTTTTCAAGTAAACTGGTTGGTGAATAAAACTGAATGCGTTTTAAAATCAATTAGAAAAATCTAAATGAAAAAATTAAGTACCCTTTTGTTAACGTGGTGTACAATTTACCAGTGAGAGCCAAGGCGACTTTTGCACCACTCGAAACGCGACCAACCTTTACGATATTTTACAACGTTGAAAATACTCTATACCTCAAGGAGGCATTGCAGTGACTACTCGCTTAAACAACAGACCCCTAGGGAAGGAAGCTATCGATGTGTCTGACGATATTCACGATTGCTCGCCACGTGACTGTCGCGTGCGTTGTCTTGAGCATTTGTACACATGTCAAATCATCTCTCCGCAAGTCAATGGCGATGCCACTTACTAAAAAAAAAATCCAAATTACCGATAGGTAACCGTAATTTTTTTACAAATTCAAAAAAGCCATTGCTGAAACAAATACACACGGCTAAATTCTCTACGATTGGGAAAATGTCTCACGGTTAGCGTACCAGCCCACTTTATCCCTAGATGTACATAACATCAAACCCTAGATGTACATAACATCAAACCCTAGATGTACATAACTTCAAACCCTAGATGTATATAATATTAAACCCTAGATGTAGATAACATCAAACAAGGGGCACAGAAGGAACTCCCCTGCGCGTGGGGTGAAAGGGACATTGCCGGAATAGTCAGGAGACGAGACCCGAAAATCACGTGGTAGCGCTCAAACGATTTAACTTCATGCAAAAAAAAAACATTTAATTAAAGAAAGAGAAATGTAAGATAGGGTAAGGACAAACTGCATCTGCGTATCTTCATTGTAAAGAAAATACACGATTGAGGGTCGGGTTTGGTGTTCATTGTATGCGTTGTAGACATGTATTCAAATTGTAACGGATGTGTGTGTACAAATCATGATTGGTAGCTGACAGGTTATTGAATAATATGATTTGATTAAAAAATAGATTTATTGAATGTTCTTAGCATCCATGGGTATTTAAGTTCCTTTTATGCATTAGAAAAACACAAATCTCTAACCCTTTCTCCAGGTAGCTTAATGTTAGTCTACCGATGTTGTATTTATGTATTTAGCATAGGTACTGAAGAGATTTCGTTTGCTCTTGTTCGAAACACTTCATTACTGTCTTTTTCACATCCAAGACTTTGTTGTTGTTAAGACCACAGACTGCACGCCCAGTCCCCGTAGTGCTGCGAGAGGCCCGCGTGGTGAGCGAGTGGCGACCTACGGCTCGGAGCTCACGATCCTTCAAGGCAGTCTTGGGTCCTTGGGTCCAGCTGTGGGCCCTAGAGGCCGGCTCCAGCACATGGCCTCGGCTCTCTGTCTCGACCTCCTCGCTGTGGGCCTCCGCTCACAACGACTCGGCTCAGAGCTGCTGGCCTCGACAATTGCCCCCCCCCCAACCCTCTTGAATCCAAGACTGCCTTGAGGTCAAGCAGTACCGTGTCACGCAAGCCCCCCCCCCCACTCTTGCACTCAGTGCCACGGTCTCGTGCAACCGTGGGTGGCATTGCACGGCAATGTTTGTGCCGTTCCGCGCGTCTGTGCGCGCGCGTTGGCGAATGCACGCGCGCCATTTGCGCCTCTTCCTCGGGGCCAAGGCTCGCAAACTGGCAGACACCTCCTGGGTGGTCACGCTCCTCGGTGTGTCGGCGAGAGGGAACGTGTTTGGGGGGCGCTGCATTTGTGTCAAGGCCAGTGAACCATCTCGTGATGCTTCGAGAACAATGCACCACGGGGGGGGGGGGGGGGGGGCTGAGGCTCGACGTGAACTGAACTACCGACGTAGCCACATATCATCATACACTGTCACTTTAAAGTGTGGGGGGGGGGGGGGGTCCCCCTCGTGTTGTTGAACTCCACTCGCGCCTGCCGCTCCCTTCATACCACGCGGCAGCAACGGAATCCTTCACCGCTGCTGCTTTTGACATTTGTTTTCAGTGAACCTCACCCTCCATCTTCAGTTAACGTCACCATCTTCAGTTAACTTCACCCTCCATCTTCAGCTAACCTCCCCCTCCATCTTCAGCTAACCTCGCCCTTCATCTTCACTTAACCACACCATCGTCAGCTAACCTCACTCACCATCGTCAGTGAACCTCACCCTCCATCTTCAGCTAACGTCACCCTCCCACCACAGACAGTGCAGGGGAGAAGCCGCTGTGGGACAACACTGAAGCTATTTTAGTTTTCTCAAGTAAATCTCGGCGGCTGAAGTGAGCGGTCCGTGGCTTTCCTTATTTTTTCAAACCAAAGTTTTATATCGACCGCTGTCAAAGGTTAGCTACGCAATAGATGTCACTGAATACCGAATATAAGAATTGGTAGAACCTGGAAGGGAGCTGCTCCGAGGGTGACCTGCTTTTCGCCTTGGAACGACGCATGTACAGAAATCCTAGTGCCAGCCAGTGCCGGATTAAGCTAGTAGCATATGTTATAAAGGGGCCCTAATTTTTCTTTTTTAACCCATAAACATTGAAACACATACATTTTTAACTTGCATAATAAAGTAATTGTATTTTTTCATTTGCTATACAGCCAGATACTACGACTAATCGCTAACCTTAAACACCCAGTCGTTCATAAATTTGAAGGCGGTGTCGTACTATAGTAATAGAGCAAGTGCAGAATCACTGAACCGGAATTGATAGCTTGAAAGCATTTAGCGCGGAGCCCTTGAAAGTGCGGGACCCGTGGCTACTACACATGTAGTAGCTACTACATATGTAGCTACTACATATGTAGTAGCTACTTTTGCTACGAGGATATAATCCTGCTCTGGTGCCAGCCACCCCCTTTGCCCCCTGGCGAGTTTGACGACCCCCAGTCTGATGCAAATCTCCTTGCCCATCAACGCCTTGGATATCGTCACACCGCATACAGCACCGTACACAGCAACAACAACAAAACCCTTTCGTGGTGTTTAAACACAATGTGACGCACAGCTGCTCTGTGCTGCGTCTCGTCGTGTTCGCGGTTATCAGGTCCCACCGTCTCCACCGTCTTTGTCCCACTTCGCGGTGGCGTAGCGCGGTTGTGCAGTCAAGCGCAGCGTGGCTCCTGTGGGTTTGGACAGCGTGACGCTTGTAGCAGAGTTGGGCTGGGGGGAGGGCTGGTGGTGGTGGTGTTATTGTGTCCGTGACTCATGTAAGACATTCCGCAAGTCATCCCCAAATCTTGACGTTATTCCGTCACGAATGTGTCACCCGGCTGGAGTTTCAGTACTTTAACAAAAACACGAAAAACGACTCCCGCGATCGGACCCCGTGTGTACGCGTAACACAACAATATCTATAGCGCAGTGCTGTGGAGGTCAACGTCCGACGTTTAAGGTCCCAGAGGACCCCCCTGAGTAATGTCGAGGTTGTTTCGGTTTCCGTTAGCCGTGACTTGCCATCGCACGCCACGGTCGACTTGCTATAGATGTTCGTGTTTGTGTGTAAAGCGTCACTCGTCAATCATGTTGTTCATGTTGTGTGCATTGCTGATGCCCGTGCGAGTACAGGCAAGGTTGTGTCAAGGGTTTAGTTTTTTCCTCTCTCCGGTCTCCAAGTCATTTGCTGTGCCGTGCAAATTGTAAAAAAAAAACTCGTGTGACCCTCGAATAAAGATACTAGTGAAGAACCTACCACTGACGTTATGCGTCGCATCTCGTGCACGTGTTAAGTACGAGTGTTACGAGGCACACACTCTCACTCCGCTGACCAAGTCACCTGGGTTCGAATCCAGGCAGCCACCTGTGATCAAGTGCCTCTGAGAAGTCGGTGCAGATCGAACGCTGCTGCTGTTCTGAATGTTCAGTAGCAGCAGGAGAAGCAGCAGGGATTGGTGATGATGGTGATGATGGCCGCGTTCCACACGGCTGAGGCTTCCACGCAGAAGCGAGCCCCTGGCAGGGACAGCCATGCCCCGTGGGGTAGAGAGCAGCAGCAGCAGGAGGCGGCGGCTGTGAGTCGCACTGCTGCTGCTGCTGCCACTGCTGCCGGGAGTTCCACAGTGAGTTGTGGTGCAGCAGGGAGACAGGAGGAGAGCCGAGAGAGACGCGGCTGGGGTTGCCATGCCCCGTGGTGTAGAGAGCTGCAGAAGACGGCTGCGAGTCGCACTGCTGCTGTGAATGTGCAGCAGCAGCAAGAACAGGGATGATGATGATGATGGTGGTGATGGCCGCGTTCCACACGGCAGGGGGCTGCCACGGAGACGCGAGGCCTCGGCAGCGAGGAGCAGCGCCCTGCTCCGTGGTGATGCTCCCGAGTCTTCACAGCCCCGCACTGACCAGCGACGTTGATGTACCGTCAATTAACGCCCGCGTCCTACATGGATGGCGTGGGCCCTCGTTCAGTAGCGGATGAAGGCCACCCAACGCAGTGCGTGTAAATAGGGATCGACGAAGAATTGACTCGTTTACACGCAATTGTATGCCTGTACTGAGGATGTATCGATAATACGCTTTGCATCCGAACCCATCTGGTCTAAAGACAGCGCTGGAAGTGATTTCTATACGCGTGAAACCAAGAGAAATACTGCACCCCGAATCAAGCACTTTGTTGGAGTGTCAAGGCTCAGACCACAATTGAAATATTGTCCCTTCTGAATAACAAAGAAGATCCTTCGCCCACCTATCACCCTAACGGTCGTCATAGAGCCGCAGTCTGGCTCTTCAGCCAGAATAATCATGATGCAAACATCGTGTGTCACGTCTCCAAGAGCCCCTTTGTACCTGGCAAATGTAAATTAGGCAGGGATCGTCGCAACATGCACCTGTTGACGATGAGCATGTGGATTTGCCCATAAGGGCTGTGCGTTTTACCGTTGGGAAATTAAGTCCTTATCAGCACATTTGCAAGCCGTGTCAACCGATTATTACGTTGAAAGGGGAAGTGGGTTTTGGACTTTGAGAAACAGCTGACGAGTGAGATAAACACTCGCACACTGGACCCAAGTTTTGAACAGAACCCCAGTCTCGTACCCAGCCAACGCGACCGGGTTGAAGCGTGTGCACATTCGTGTCACCTCTCTGTTTGGTTTGCGATTGTTGACCGTAACATTCGACAATGACGAATGCAAGTTGTTCTACGATGAATTTCCACGACTGAAGATTGAAAACGCTCGCCGCTTGGAGCACTTTAAAGGTACGTACATGGTCCCGTTGCTTGCTACGACGTCTGCAAGTCATTTATAACAGCCCCTTTGTCAATCCACTGCTCGATGAAAGCCACCACATGCCTCGCGTTGTCAGTAACGGGGGTGGATGTTGGAGCGCACTGCTCCACGGCGGTTGAGCCGGCACAGGACCAGTCCAGATATCACCCCACCACTGATGTTTTCCGTGGCTGGAAATCACTCGGGTTCATAGTTGAAGTTGCAGTGTCCACCCGCAGGGGATGGCGGGGGGAGGGACGTCTCCACTATCCACCAAATTCTGATGAGACGGCGGGCGTTTCGCGATCGTGCCCTTGGTTATTCTCTCGGGTCTGGAGATTTGATGTGTGGAGCACCTATGGGAGTGGTTATTTACTGCAGCCTTGCTCCCCTTTGGTTTTCAATCGTACAAAAAAAGTATGTTAAACATAGGTTTGATGAAACTGAAGTAATTGTACTTACGTACCCGTGGCTTAATTTGTGTTTTCGATTATTCTAAAAAAGTCTGGCCACGTCTCGCACCCCCAAAAAGGGCCTCTCGTACCCCAGGGGGTGCGGTACCCCCAGGGGGTGCGGTACCCCCAGGGGGTGCGGTACCCCCAGGTTAAGAGCCACTGGCTGAGAGACATCTACTCCCCCACCACCGCCACCAAACCCACCCACCGAAAGTCCTGCAGCACCACTTGAGCGCCATGCGCCACATTCACAATCCACCAGATGGCGCTCCACACCACCTCACCGCATGATGAACACAATAACATGCTTGTTGCTTTTATTGGTATTGTACCTCGTTTTCTTTGGTTCTGTCGGTAAATTCACGTAGATAGAATTTGTTTATTACATTAAAGTAAAAGCAAAAAACTCACGACGTTTCGATCGCAACACAAGCGGGCTTCATCAGGCGGAGAAAAAAACTGATGGGTGGACCAGAGGCGGCGGAGAGAGAGGAGGAGGGGTGGTTAAGAAACTTTCCCCGTTGGTTCTCAAAGTCCCTGCCGGGAGATCAAATGGAACCAGTCACCTCTGTATGTAGAACTTCTTTCTCACCGTACGTAGCCAACCGTGCTAATCGGAGGTGTAGTAACAGATGTGATAAGATGTTCAAACAACGAATACAACCCCTATTGCAAGGCGTCAATGCTGCATTCACCACACGTGCTTGATGTTAAATACATGCTGTTGGTAAAATATGGTCAAGCCTCCTCTGCCGGTATCTAGATGATGAATAAGCGGGTCCCGTAGACACCTCACCACAATTCAGCACTCTAGACCAGACACCGCGAAACCAGTTCAACATACATACAGTCGCCCTCCAGCAACAGCGGAGGGCAGAGGAGCGACGCTCACAACAACGAGCGGAGCGCCGAACGGATAAAACGCAGCAAGTTGGCACAGTTGGGAGCACAGGTGGTGCCATCTGTCAGTCAGCTCAGTCAGTCAACCCATGGCACCTTGGTCTGATCCATGGCCTGTCAGCAGGCCTTTGACACTTCACGTTGTCTCAAAGTGCACCGAGCATGGCACCGCCACTGAGAGGTGAATGGCGGCTGCTGTTGTTGTTGGTGGTGGTGGGACTGTAAGAGCAGTCTTTAGACGATGTTGTTGCCCGTGTGGCAGTGGTGACCTGTGCAAGGAAGACACGGCAGGGTGTGGTGACATCACAGGCATTGGTCACCATGACCTCTTGACCTTGACTGATTCGTAAACAAAAACAACTCGACAACGGGAGACGCACGTGAACGTTTCTTCCAATTTAACAACTGAAAACAAACGTAATAATAAACAATGAAACAATCTCGGCACACGATGGCCAACTCATTTCGAATGTGAAGCAGGCGGCGCGAATGTTTGGTGAATAATCCGGCAGTGTTGACCAGGGCGACCAGCTGGAGTCGTGCCGCGAACCTCTTTGTAACACCGCGCCACCGCTCGGCTATGTCAGCGGGCCAACTCCACATGTCCCAACAACCAAGAGCCTTCCCTTGGGTACGGCGAATCTGCGCGACCGCCCCGGGCCCCGCACTTTGGGGGGCGGGGGGAGGGCGCGCTTCGACGTCAAGGTGTCGGATGTGAAACTTCCGGCCCTGCCCACAATACTCGGCACTCTGCTGCTGCATTGTGGGAGTTTACCTCTAGTGACCTCCAATCACACCGGGAATCCTCATCGTGTCTACGTCTGTGTGTGTGTCCGTGTATGTGTCTAAGTGTCAATGTCTGTGTGTGTGTCCGTGTATGTGTCTAAGTGTCAGTGTCTGTGTGTGTGTCCGTGTATGTGTCTAAGTGTCAATGTCTGTGTGTGTGTCCGTGTATGTGTCTAAGTGTCTGTGTGTGTGTCTGTGTATGTGTCTAAGTGTCAGTGTCTGTGTGTGTCCGTGTATGTGTCTAAGTGTCAGTGTCTGTGTGTGTGTCCGTGTACCTGTGTCAGCTTATGGGATGGTGAACCTATGGGATGGTCAGCCTATGGGATGGTCAGCATATGGGATGGTGAACCTATGGGATGATCAGCCTATGGGATGATCAGCCTATGGGATGATCAGCCTATGGGATGGTCAGCATATGGGATGGTCAGCATATGGAATGATCAGCCTATGGGATGATCAGCCTATGGGATGGTCAGCATATGGGATGATCAGCTTATGGGATGATCAGCCTATGGGATGATCAGCATATGGAATGATCAGCATATGGGATGATCAGCTTATGGGATGGTGAACCTATGGGATGGTCAGCATATGGGATGGTCAGCATATGGGATGGTCAGCATATGGAATGATCAGCCTATGGGATGATCAGCCTATGGGATGGTCAACTTATGGGATGGTCAGCATATGGGATGGTCAACCTATGGGATGGTCAACCTATGGGATGGTCAACCTATGAGGTGGTCAGCCTATGGGATGGTCAGCATATGGGATGATCAGCCTATGGGGTGGTCAGCCTATGGCGCCTACAAACGCTGTTGGTTCGGATAAAGTGAATTGTGCACAGCGCCGAACAACTGCGCAGCACAGAACAACTGCACGATTGCATCACAATAATAATGGGAACGTGGTTGTCGCCTGCTCGCTCAACTCACAACTGAACTCGCGCGAGAAGTCGGGGCACCTGCTGGGGGCGTCGGAGATGGGAGACGCGGCCGCCTTCGAGAGCGGGGGGCCCGCGGGGGGGAGCGAGCCCGGGGGGCCGGGTTCGGGGCCCCCCCAGACGTTCGTGTTCATGGACGCGGAGGCAACGGGGGTGGCGCGCGACCGGCCGCGCATCACCGAGCTGTGCCTCGTGGCCACCGACCGCTTCGCCCTGGAGAACGTGAACTACGGGCCCGGAGGCCTGCCCAGACCGCCACGCGTCCGGGACAAGCTCACGGTGACCACCACCCACCCACCCGCGCACCACCCACGCCCCACCCATGCACGCACCCACGCCCCACCCACGCACCCACGCACCACCCACCCATGCCCCACCCACACACCCACGCACGCACTACCCACCCACCCATACACCACCCATGCACCACCCACCCACCCACGCACCCACGCCCCACCCACCCACGCACCCACACACCCCCAGCCTCGTCTACCGTGCGATGTCCCGGTGCGGTACACGAACACGGCAACAACAACTACTACTTACTAAACTTACTTTATACTTCACGAGGCAATGCCCCACTGAGCTTTGGCTCTTTTATTTAGAAGCGACCCGGTCGTCACAAAGCGACGCGGCTATCGCAGCTCGACGCAGCGGATTGTCACTCGGGGATGTATAGCGACAGACACTCTCAAGGCGCGATTCTAAACGCGCGATTCTAAAGGCGCGATTCTAAACGCGGAGCGAAAAACCGGAGGACCCGGAGAAAAATCCTCGCGGCCACGGGGAGAGAAAACACGCAAACTCTAAATATACAGCAGCAGCAGGCGTCGTGTTCGGGATCGAACCCACGACCTCCTGCATACCAGGCGAGGGAGTTAACATCTCACCACCGTGGCGCCCCAATGCTAGGGGGGGGGGGGGCGAAGTTAATTCATTGCACGAGGATCCTTCAGTGGCATTGGCGATCGAGTGCTCGTGTCGCGCGCAAGACCAATATGTAATGTGGATTCGTACAGCGTCTAAATGCGACTGCATCTCGAGACGCTGTAAGGATAATAAAGTAAGGCATATTTATTCTACAGAGAGGCAGTCGGCCATTAGGCAGAGGGGGCAGAGGAAGGATGACTGGAGGAAGAGAGTTTCCAGGGGACGAGGTTCAGCAGAAAGAGAATGAGCGACCTCCCCACGAAAATGGTTGAATGGCGCCTCGAGACATAAAGCCTGGGCTACTGGAGTAAAGAGTGTGTGGAAGGGAGTAGAGTGACATGAGTGGGAGAGGCAGGAGAGTGTGTGGAGGGGAGTAGAGTGAGATGAGAGGGGAGAGGTAGGAGAGAGGGTGGAGGGGAGTAGAGTGAGATGAGACGGGAGAGGTAGGAGAGAGCGTGGAGGGGAGTAGAGTGAGATGAGAGGTAGGAGAGAGCGTGGAGGGGAGTAGAGTGAGATGAGAGGGGAGAGGTAGGAGAGTGTGTGGAGGGGAGTAGAGTGAGATGAGAGGGGAGAGGCAGGAGAGTGCGTGGAGGGGAGTAGAGTGAGATGAGAGGCAGGAGAGTGCGTGGAGAGGAGTAGAGTGAGATGAGAGAGGTAGGAGAGCGCGTGGAGGGGAGTAGAGTGAGATGAGAGGGGAGAGGTAGGAGAGCGCGTGGAGGGGAGTAGAGTGAGATGAGAGGGGAGAGGCAGGAGAGTGCGTGGAGAGGAGTAGAGTGAGATGAGAGGGGAGAGGTAGGAGAGCGCGTGGAGGGGAGTAGAGTGAGATGAGAGGGGAGAGGCAGGAGAGTGCGTGGAGAGGAGTAGAGTGAGATGAGAGGGGAGAGGCAGGAGAGTGCGTGGAGGGGAGTAGAGTGAGATGAGAGGGGAGAGGCAGGAGAGTGCGTGGAGGGGAGTAGAGTGAGATGAGAGGGGAGAGGTAGGAAGTGCGTGGCAGGGAGTAGAGTGAAATGAGAGGTAGGAGAGTGCGTGGAGGGGAGTAGAGTGAGATGAGAGGGGAGAGGTAGGAGAGTGCGTGGAGGGGAGTAGAGTGAGATGAGAGGGGAGAGGTAGAAGAGTGCGTGGCAGGGAGTAGAGTGAGATGAGAGGGGAGAGGTAGGAGAGTGTGGAGAGGAGTAGAGTGAGATGAGAGGAGGGGGAGAGGTAGGGGAGTGCGTGGAGGGGAGTAGAGTGAGATGAGAGGGGAGGGGTAGGAGAGTACGTGGAGGGGAGTAGAGTGAGATGAGAGGGGAGAGGCAGGAGAGTGCGTGGAGAGGAGTAGAGTGAGATGAGAGGGGAGAGGCAGGAGAGTGCGTGGAGGGGAGTAGAGTGAGATGAGAGGGGAGAGGCAGGAGAGTGCGTGGAGGGGAGTAGAGTGAGATGAGAGGGGAGAGGTAGGAAGTGCGTGGCAGGGAGTAGAGTGAAATGAGAGGTAGGAGAGTGCGTGGAGGGGAGTAGAGTGAGATGAGAGGGGAGAGGTAGGAGAGTGCGTGGAGGGGAGTAGAGTGAGATGAGAGGGGAGAGGTAGAAGAGTGCGTGGCAGGGAGTAGAGTGAGATGAGAGGGGAGAGGTAGGAGAGTGTGGAGAGGAGTAGAGTGAGATGAGAGGAGGGGGAGAGGTAGGGGAGTGCGTGGAGGGAAGTAGAGTGAGATGAGAGGGGAGGGGTAGGAGAGTACGTGGAGGGGAGTAGAGTGAGATGAGAGGGGAGAGGTAGGAGAGTGCGTGGAGGGGAGTAGAGTGAGATGAGAGGGGAGAGGTAGGAGAGTGCGTGGAGGAGAGTAGAGTGAGATGAGAGGGGAGAGGTAGGAGAGTGCGTGGAGTGAATCAGCGAGTGCTCGATCACCAATCAATTACGGTGACTCCTTTCCCTTGTGACGTCATAATTCTATCAACCCCCGTGCGTTTTCTGTTGTTTGTTTGTTGTTGTTGTTGTTTGGCTGCTGCTGCTGCTGTTGCCCGCAACAGTTCTGCCTGGACCCCAGCAAGCTGGTGTCGAACACGGCCTACCAGCTCACGGGCCTGAGCAACGAGAAGCTGGCGGAGAATCGGCGCCATGAGTTCGATGGCGACGCCGTGGCGCTCGTGTCCGGCTTCCTGGCCCGCCAGACGCCGCCCGTGTGCCTCGTGGCGCACAACGGGATCCAGTTCGACTTCCCGCTGCTCAAGGTACACGCGGGCGGGGGGGGGGGCACGGCGAGCGGGAGACGGCGACGACTTCCACGCTGTTATTGTCGTTGTTGTTGTCGTTGTTGTTGTCGTTGTTGTTGCTTTTGCTCTGCGTTTGGGGAAATAAGAGGCAGTTGCCATCGTCTCCCTGCCCTGGTCTACTCGGAGCGCTAATGAGTAATCAGCTTCGTTGTCGTTGTAAATTTAAATAAAATTGCAACGTAATAATATGGATTGTGACCTTTTGTTTGTATCATGGGTGGGGGGGGGGGTGCAAGCCCCTTCCCTCTATTTTTAAAAAAAGAATTTGTTTTCAATTAACATAAAAAATAATTAATTAATTTTATGCACCTGCGGTTCCTAACGTGATGGACAAAGCGAACCCCCCCCCCCCCTCCCAAATATAGAAGTCAAACTCCACCTATGGTTTTTATATTCGTGTATATATGTTCTATTTCGATTTAAAGCTTTCGTGACTGCAGGGATTCATCTTCTTGGTTCTTTCGGTAAAGTCACGTAGAAGGGAAGTAATAAAATAATAAAAATAAAACATAATAAAACAATTCTCACGACGTTTCGGCCACAACGCAAGCAGCCGTCCTCAGGTGAAAACCAGGTCCGTCGAGGCGACAGAGTCTGAATGAAACAGCACACGAGCTTGGAGCATATATATAAGCTGGGCGCATTGACAAAGGAATTTGCATATCAAAAGGAATTTAGCATATTTATGGGAAATTCAGGAATATGATTAGTACTGCATATGCATGTGCATTATGCAGGATTAACAGCATCAAAGGGAGCTGCAGTTACTGCTGCTGCAGCAGTTGCTGCTGCTGCTGCAGTTTCTGCTGCTGCTGCAGTTGCTGCTGCTGCTGCAGTTGCTGCTGCTGCTGCACTTGCTGCCGCTGCTGCACTTGCTGCTGCTGCTGCAGTTGCTGCCTTATCCATTTTAATATAACACTATGTATTATTCTACCCACCCTAATGTGTATCATACTGCTATATGTTTACTGTACAATTACGACACCATACATTACTCTGCACACTGCACCATGCCAGTGAGTGGAACGTGGTCTGAAAGTCACCGTAAACGTGAACACAATCAGTTAAGATCCGAAATGGTTTATTAGCAATCATTGGAAGGACGTAATAAACCATTTCGGATCTTAACTGATTGTGTTCACGTTTACGGTGACTTTCAGACCACGTTCCACTCACTGGCATGGTGCAGTGTGCAGAGTAATGTATGGTGTCGTAATTGTACAGTAAACATATAGCAGTATGATACACATTAGGGTGGGTAGAATAATACATAGTGTTATATTAAAATGGATAAGGCAGCAACTGCAGCAGCAGCAGCAAGTGCAGCAGCAGCAGCAAGTGCAGCAGCAGCAGCAAGTGCAGCAGCAGCAGCAAGTGCAGCAGCAGCAGCAACTGCAGCAGCAGCAGAAACTGCAGCAGCAGCAGCAACTGCTGCAGCAGCAGTAACTGCAGCTCCCTTTGATGCTGTTAATCCTGCATAATGCACATGCATATGCAGTACTAATCACATTCCTGAATTTCCCATAAATATGCTAAATTCCTTTTGATATGCAAATTCCTTTGTCAATGCGCCCAGCTTATATATATGCTCCAAGCTCGTGTGCTGTTTCATTCAGACTCTGTCGCCTCGACGGACCTGGTTTTCACCTGAGGACGGCTGCTTGCGTTGTGGCCGAAACGTCGTGAGAATTGTTTTATGTTTTATTTTTATTATTTTATTACTTCCCTTCTACGTGACTTTACCGAAAGAACCAAGAAGATATATATGTTCTATTTAATTATAAAGAACATTCTGGCGAAATAATCGCATTAATAATAATAATAGGAGCACACGTGGAAAAGATAGAGCAAGTGGCGTCATCTGTTTTCGCGTCTGTCCGAAATTCTTCCGCCATTTCAAATCGCTCTTTGATTGTTACACGGGAACACCCCGCGTAGCCAGTTACCCAGCTAGCTTTGGTGGCAACGGCCCTGCAGTAGTCACTAACAGCAGAGTTGTTGTGGTGGTGGTGGAGAGGAGGCCAGCCAGCAGCCAGCCAGGAAAACTCGAGACATGGATGGTGTTTCACTGGACATTTTTGCCAGTATCAGAGTATGAAAAAGAACAATAGGTTTTACCCATTGTGGCAATACAACAGGTGTGTTAAGATGTTCAAACAGGTACCTTTTGCAAGGAATCAAGTCTGCATTAAGCTCACGAACCTTGCGGTGAACATGCAAACACACACTCTGTGATAATTACACACGCATTGTCTTTTAAACTGATTGGCCTACACCAGAGACAGCCTTCTAAAGAATGCGCTCAGCCGTATAAACAGTGCAACCCACCGGGCAGCATTAACCACGCGGTAGCCACTAACAGCCAGTCAGCCAGGAAAACTCGCGACATTGATTGTGTTTTTAATAGAAGTTAGTCAACACTATGTAACACGATTTTTGTTCCTGGGTATTGGGTGTTATTTTCTAATTGCTTATGCCTCAAAAGTATATAAAATGGCTATTATTCCCCACAAACGTTGCTTTTGTGACCAGGGCTTTACGTGAAGGAATGACACAAATGCACACCACGTTTTCTCCTTGAAAATAGCTACATTTCAAAATATCACTGTCCTGGTCACAAAAGCAAAGTTTGTAGGGAATAATAATAGCCATTTTCTGTACTTTTGAGGCATAAGCAATTAGGAAATAACACTCACTACCCAGGAACAAAACAACACAATGTTTGTTACACAGTGTTATTATTCACCTCGCGATGACTGCTATGCACATCGCCACGCGCATCAAGAGCCGCACCAACAGTTCAGCGCGGCACTAACCAACACCCGGTGGTGGGAGCCGCAGGTGGAGTTCTTTCGCGTCGGCGCTTCCCTGCCGGCCGCCACGCTCTGCGCTGACACCCTCCCCGCGCTGCGCTCCATCATGGCCAGCAACACCGCGTGGCAGCCGCCCTGCGGAGGAGCGGCGCCACCGGGGGGGGCTCACGGCGTCCGCGGCCGCAAGCGCAAGCTCAGGGCCGACGGCGGCGAGGCGGCGGGGGCCCTCTCCGACGAGGCCATCCAGGAGGTGACGGAGACGCGCGGCGGAGATTCGAACGAAATCATAAAAGCAAACGGGGCAGAAGCGACAATGGCGGTGGTGGTGGTGGTCGTGAAACGCGAACGTCGAGCGGTTGCTCGTGATGCTTCTCTTCCGCGTGAGCGTTCAGGTCCCCTCGTCGCCTCTTTTACAGCCACGAGGTCGTGGTGGAAATTAGGCATTCCCATGGCAGGACAAGTCTCGTTACATGGCAAACCCCTGCTGACTTATTCTTTGGGTCTTTCGGTAAAGCCACGTAGATATAAAAAATAACAACAAGCAATCGTCTTCAGATGAAGACGATTCAGATGAAGACGATTGCTTGTGTTGCGATCGAAATGTCGTGATATTGTTATTATTTTTATTATTATTATTATTATTCTTTCTATCAACGTTGCTTTACCGAAAGACCCAAAGAATATGAATTCCTGCAGTCACGAAAGCTTTAAGTCAACACTGCTGACTTGATTTTTTTTTACAACAGATGGGTATGTATTTTATTGACCATGTAGGAATGATAGGCTGAGTACCTGGTGCGTTGTGTAAACATCAACAGACAACCACCGTTGACTTCCCCACAAACGGGTACTGATTTTATCGACCCCCCCTCCTCCTCTAAGTGATGATGGGCCGAGTCAACCACCGACCATAATTTGAATTCGCAACCTTTAAATTGCGAGTCGCTGGGGCTATCGTGGAGCCACTGGTCAGGTTGTGATTTGACATTCGCACAAACAGCTGCTGGCCCGAAGGAGTCGCTCAAGATCGGAGCTTAATTTGCAGCCGGGGGCTGTCAATGTTCGTGACCCGGAAAAAAATATTATTTTATCATGGATTTTAATACATTCACACCATACCCACTCGTGCACCTCTCCCGTACACTTTCTAACACGAAATCCAGTCCAGCAACGACCCGGACAAATGTTCAGTGCCAACTTAAGCCCCGTTCAAGACTAAAGCCGAGCAGTTGTAGACTGGTGCTTCGCTCCACACTTTGAAGACCTTCAATCTATGGGCAGTGTCGAGTCTATGGGCGGTGTTGAGTCTATGAGCAGTGCTGAGTCTATGGGCAGTATTGAGTCTATGGGCAGTGTTGAGTCTATGGGCAGTGTTGAGTCTATGTGCAGTGCTGAGTCTATGGGCAGTGTTGAGTCTATGGGCAGTGTTGAGTCTATGTGCAGTGTTGTCTAGGTGCAGTGCTGCTGAATGTACAAAGGGAAGTTGATTCCAGTAGAGGGGTGCAAGAAGGGAGAAGGGCCGAACACGGTGATTGGGCACAGGGAGAAGGAGTGACACACCCACACACAGAGAAAATCAAAACCAAATGAATCCAACGCCATCCAATCCCTCCCCCCTCTCCTCCCACCCTGCCCCCATTGAACCCCGGCCAGGTGGTGGCGGCCGGCGGAGTGAAGTTCGGTCTGAGCGACCTGTACGAGCTGTTCTTCGGACGCGGCCCGCCCGCGGGGCTGCACAACGCCGAGACGGACGCGCTCACGCTGCTGCGCATCGCCCAGCGCCGCGCGCCGCAGCTGCTCCCCTGGATCGACGGCCACGCGCGGCCCCTCGCCGACATCCCCCTCCTCTACGTGCCCAGCCCCTCCAAGCGGAAGCCTGCCAGGGCCGCAGCCGTGGCCACCGCTGTGGCGGCACCGGCCGTGTGACCTTTCCCCGCTACCACCCGCACCCCCCCCCCCCCACCCAGGGAGCGCCGCGGGTGGCGAGCACCGTGGGGGCCCCCGGGAAATTGTTTATTCTGAAGTGTTGTTGTTGTTGTTGTGTTCGCAGTGCCGCCTCTCTGTCACTTCTGTCACTGCACTGGGAGGCGTTGTATATGTGTAGTGTACTAGCGCCGGCTGGTGGACAGCAGCGGCAACTGCGGTGGACAGACAGCACACACGCCGGTGAGGGCGTGCGCGGGGTGTGGGTAGAGGGAGGAACTGGGGCAAGGGTCACAGAGGACCCCGTCTGGAGGCCCCTGGAACCTGCTAGCGGGTTCGAGAAGGGAGGCGCGGTCAGGGCGGAGCCAGGCCGCGCTGGGGAGAATAAAAGGAGCTGAGAGCGGGGGGCTCGAGGCTGCCGGTTCTGGGCGTGGACTCGTCTCGTCGTCGCTGCCGTCTTCGCTAGATGTTGCGCTGCTGGAAGTTGTTGGCTGTCTCAGCCAGCGCCGTCAGTATTTGACGGCTAGGGTTGTGTACAGGCGAGGCTGAGCTACAGTGGAGAGTGTGCGGACGAGACTGTGAAAGGTGTTAATAAAGAAGGTGCCACCTAGAAACTCCGTCTCTGAATCGTTGGCACTACACTCACGTCAGGGATCGGCAACCTGCGGCTCCGGAACCGCACGTGGCTCTTTTAAAAGGACTGCTTCGTGACCGTCATAATTTTTTATACATTGACGGGTTTTTTTTTCATACTGAATTATCAGAAAAATGGATCGTTGTTATTTTGGTTGCCGGTCCCCTGGTATAAATGAAAATGATGAGCGCATTAAAATAAAAAAACGTGGTGTTGCAGGACAAACGCATTTCCGTCCACTACCTGCTTAGTAATTCGTTTGCAGGCCACTTAGAAATGGTGGAGGACTCATGTGGCCATTGACCATGTGACGTGAAGTCACAGGCCGTATGAAAACCAAGCTGTGAGTGGTATTAGGCCTACGGGGGCCAGATATTACCAGGCCCTGTTGTACGGATTCAAAGGGCGCGTTTTGGCTATTTAGTTGATTTTTTATCAGTGCTGCTGATGAAAGGTAAATACGTACCCTGAACCCAATTTACAGTCGGCAACGCAGACCATAAACTTAAAGAGGCTGCCCAGATCTAATAAGCTGCATGGGAAAGCAGGGTTAAGCTCTGAGTGTGACAGGTCTATTTTTAAATCTCGACTTAAAGCTCAGTTTAACACGTAGGCTTTCGCCCAAAAAACGTTGATTATGATTAAAGCTTTTGTGACTGCAGGAATTCATATTCTTTGGGTCTTTCGGTAAAGTCACGTAGATATGTTCAAAGAAAATAACAAAACAAAAACTACGACGTTTCGATCGCAACACAAGTGGTCGTCTTCCTGAAAACGACCGCTTGTGTTGCGATCGAAACGTCGTAGTTTTGTTTTGTTATTTTCTTTGAACCTATCTACGTGACTTTACCGAAAGACCCATAAAATAGGTCTTTTTTAGTTTATTTTACCAGGTACGCCCCACTGAGCTATACACTCTTTTGCAGAATCGACCTCGCCACAAATGATAGCTCAACGAAGTGGCTTATCGCGTGGAAATGTATAACAGCCAAATATTCTAAATGCGTGAAGTTGATTTTAAATGTGGAGGGAAAAACCGGAGGACCCGGAGAAAAATCCAGGCGACCACAATGAGAGAGACACACAAACTCCAAAGTTTGGTCATCCAGAACAAGTGAGCCCCAAGGTGGTGGAGACTTGTACATGAAGTAGCTGGGCAGCTCCGTGGTTTCGCAGTGGGAAGCAATAAGCACAGACACATTTTAAATGTAACTTTAACAAAAAAAATACCGTTTTACACGAAATGGTGACTGTAGGGTAATGGTTTATAAAGCGTCAAATAATGTTAAGGTTCGCTATGAGTAGCACTGCTACTGATTCATGTTATAAACTCTTTTTCAGGTTATTACTTTTCTATCCAGCTTTTGTCCATTCACATTCGTCCTGAGAAAATAGTTCAACATGTTTTTTAATAATCATAATAATAACAACAGCAAGTGTGTCATTTGTAACATTGCCGTGTTCAACAGTCAAGTGAGAAAGAAAATACAGAGTAGGTTAAAAAGTAAGCACAATCGAGATAAGGTCCAGACATCACAACCACAACCACCTCTATTATACACATGCTGCATGTTGGTTGCAATCTTCTACGGAAGGAGAGATCGCAGATCTACCTCTGAAATCGATTCTAGGTCCCGCGTGTGCACACGAGGGTGCAGCACTTCCTCACTTGCCATGCTTCAGCGAAGCTCCGCAAAGTGACAGAGAGACGGATCTTTTTTTTTTATTCCCAGAGCTGCGATTGTAGCCACATTTATAACAAACTCAAAGTCAACAGGATGGAATTTGTGTGCAGCAGTCATTGTGCCCAGGTTGACACCATCAATTCTCACTGCAACCTGAAAACCAGATTTAATCATAGGCGGCTGAAATCCGTGGCGAGGGTTAACCACCTCGCAGACTATACAGGAGCGTATGGGTTCGATCCCGACCATGACGCCTGTATACTTGGAGTTTGCGTGTCTCTCTGCCCGTGGTCACGTGGATATTTCTCCAGGTCCTCCGGTGTTTCCCTCCACATTTTAGAAACGTGCGTTCAGAGTATCTGGCTGCTCTACATCTCCACGTGATAAGCCACTTCGTTGAGTTATCAATTGTGGTCAGGTCGCTTCTGAAAAAGAGCCACATCGCTCAGTGAGCCTTACCTGGTAAAAAAAAGTTTTTTTTATCAGTAATGCCAAATCTCAAAACAGTTCAGGCTGACTCTATGAGTGAAACTAAACTACCTCAGGGCCATTTTTCTGGCTGCCAAATATGAAAAAAATGTAGGTCTGTGTATTATCCTTGTTTTTAAATAGAGCCATGTATATTTGTGCCAACATTTCTGCTTTTTAAACCTTTTAGGGCATAGGTACCATATGAACTGACATCAGCCAGTCAATCAGTACACGGTATCATCGTGTGGCCAACCTCAAAGGGGCAGCGCTCACGCGCAAAATATGTTGCCTTCGCCAGCCAAAACGTAACAAGATTACCGGCATTCTTTGCGCGTCACCGTGACATTAAACTGCTGCTGCTGTTGAACAGCCTTGGGTTGGTCTCAGCTTAAAATAGCCGAGACGAGGGGACATTTCTTTATCACTTCCATTCACAACTTTTGATCCACACCTTTTCATTCCCCCCTCCCCCCCTGTGTCTCTTTAATTACAACAAAAAATACGTAAACAAAGAAAGTGATGAGTGCTCAGTTCGGATAAATTGCTGCTCTGGGTACCCAGCTTCTTTGCACGTAACCCTGTGTCCAGAGCGCCTCTGTTCCCGCTGATTTTTGTTGACCCATTTGCAGACCAGACGATGGTCACGGATTGGACGGCAGAGTCGTGTCAACGATTTACCACTCGTGCCTCACAGCAAGAAAGGCCTCGATTCGATTCCCCACTCGGGTGCCTCTCTGTGTGGAGTTTGCGTGTTTCTCCCCCACTGTTCGGCGTGGGTCTCCTCCGCATTATTTAGTCCCTTTATTTCGGTGCGTCTCAATTTGTGTTCTTTAGCTCCGGGTTATCAGGTTTTCTCCCCAGAGCCCAAACAACGGCAAGCGAGCGTGAAGTGCGATTGGTAGTGGGCGAGCATCCTCAATATGTTACAGAACTAGATTTGTAGCTTTCGTGATTGCAAGGATTCATACTCTTAGGTTTTTTTCGGTAAAGTCACGTAGGTAAAAATAATAATTTTATTTATATTATTGTTTTTTATTATTTTTATTTTTTACCTACGTGACTTTACAGAAACAAACCTAAGAGTATGTTACAGAACATTGCCTGAGAACTGCTCCGCTCGGATTTGTCAGCAGCAGCCATCGCTCCCCGACTGAGAAAACGTGGCAGGACCCTCCTGCACAAGAGTCTTGAGACTCAGCGAGTGTCATAATGAGAAGAAGAAGAAGAATGTGGGGTGTTGGAGTTGGGGGCTTCGGTTTTCAGGGTTAAGGTGAGGGGTTATTGCCGCGTTTACTGTTTAGCTGTTACTATTTAGGGTTATAGTTTCTGGATTACGGCTTCGGGTTCGCGTTTAGGGGTTAGGTTTTAGGCTTCGGGTATAGCGTTAGGGGTTAGGGTCTATAGGCGTGAGGTATTTACACTTTAGGGTGAGTGGCTATGCTCAGGAACAGTGGCGCCTGCTGTGGGCACAGTACACGCGCGGCCCTTTTGTCAACCCACTGCTGGATGAGGGCCTCCTCTGCGCCACGCCACTCATGGAAGTCGTTTGACCATACTTCCTCACGCTGGTCCGTGCCGCTCGGTAAGAAAGTTGGGGACAACAGGCCAGGCCACTATTCCACAATCACGGGTGAGGTGCATGGACATCCGTTCTCACGCGACGCAAAGACACATTTCCACCGTAAAGCCTTTCAACAAACTGTTGGGGCAAGCGCTGTTAACGAGCACCTGTGAAGGCTGGAACGCCGCACACGGAGGCAGGGTGGCCAGCACCACACCCGGCCGTCTTTCTCTCCCCAGTGGTGATGTTCACACACAGACACACACCGCAACGGATGCTCATTTTGAGGCTGAGCCGACCCATGGGAGGCCCTAGGATCGGTTCAGATAGCCACTTGTCAGCAATGTTGGTCTTGGGCAGGAATCGAACTCGGTTGGCCGGCTTTCGTAACGCGGCGCGCTTACCACTGCGCCACCGCTCCCCGAGTCGCGTCATTCACCCCACACACACACGACACACACACACACGACACACACACACAGGACACACACACACGACACACACACACGACACACACACACGACACGCCGTCGAACGCACCACGCGTGTCGCAATGCAGAGAGTGAGTGGGGGGGGGTGGCGTCACCGTGCGTGCCCCCTGCAACCAGCCAGGCCACGCCCTTCACCTGCAGCTCGCTCGAGGGGGCTTCATTTTCAGTGTGGACCCAACAAAGCCACCGAGTCGTGGGCCTTGGTCTTTAACCCCCGTCTGTCGCACGCGAGGCACGAGTCACGCTGTCGCAATCCGCCGTCGAGGCAGCTCGAGACGCATTATTCATAGACGCCGCGTCGTTGAACGCGTACGGCGAGCAATTCTGGTTGACTCCTGCCGCGTGCTCTTTGATCATACATTTAGGTGGGTTTTTATTTTATACCTGTCAGCTACTGCTTGCGACGACGACGATGAAGATGAGGTTTTGGCTGAGTGAGCCGGTTTGACTTGACGTCCGGATAAAAGTCGCAGCAGCAGCAGTCTCCACCACCTCCGCTGTGAGCCATGAAGTCTCCAGGTAAGCCTGGCTCGCGTGCACCTGGGCAGCAGAGAGGCTTCATCCGGTGCGTGCCTCCGCCCGGCGACCTATCCTTCGCGCGGCGGGCGAGCGAAGGCTGTTTCCTGTCCCGAGTTCGTGCAAATTGTACGTAAAGAGTCCCGAGTCGGGACTCACTCCCGAAGTTTATTGCATGTCGTGTAAGGACGTTGAGACGTTACCAAGGGTTGACATTGTGACTTGTCGTACGATAGCTAGATTGAAGGCTGTCCAATAACGGCGGTCACGTTTATGTGAACAAGTGTAACTTAGCGGTTTCAGCTGCGTGGTTGAAATTTGGGGATTGGGTGAAATGAAAAAGTGGTTTTGCCGAACAACAACCAAAAACAAAAACCGAAAAGCTCCGAGTGACCTGAAGCAGCAGAACACCACAGCAGCATTCCGAGGCGACATCTCCCGAGAGGGATTGGAGGACAGCACTCCCCAGTCTCGATGCAACTTTGGTCGCCACCTCCCAGCAGAGAGCCCGTGGATGTCCATGGCGCGGGACGGGTGAAGTTCGTACGATAGCCACCACCGTGACGCTCGCGAGCGTGCGGGGTGTGATGATTATCGACTCCAATATTCGTGACACCCCCCACCCCTCCCTCTCTACCACCACGGTCACCCCGTTTCGCCACTGACGGGACACACATGCACACGCTGCACGCGTCTGATAGTTGTTAATCACCGGGGTGATAAAAAAAAGCACCATGGCGGTGTCGCGAGCACTGGAGTTGGTAAAGTTGGGGCAACTACCCCAATCAAATAAATTGGCATCTGTTTTTTTTTGCTGCTGAACAATTATCGCTTGATCTGCACAACTGTGTGTATTGCTATCCGAGTTACGGCTCAGCCCGTGCTGTTGGTATCCGAGTTACGGCTGAGCCCGTGCTGTTGGTATCCGAGTTACGGCTGAGCCCGTGCTGTTGGTATCCGAGTTACGGCTGAGCCCGTGCTGTTGGTATCCGAGTTGGTCTCCGGCTGTCCCGTCTGATGATGCGGGTGGTGGTGCTGCTGGTGGTGGTTGTTGTTGTTGTTGCAATTACTGGAGACACGTCACGGTGCTCGAATCGTAAATGTTTTGGGTTTCACTCTCCAGCAAACAACCGCTTCGTGCTGAGCCAGTAGCGAATTGCCACGTTTTGTTTACGTGACAACCCTTACTAATTGCCTGTGTCGGTGGTGGCGGATTTAACGACGCATTTATATTTCGATTTAAAGCTTTCGTGACTGCAGGGATTCATATTCTTGGTTCTTTCGGTAAAGTAACGTAGAAGGGAAATAATAAAATAATAAAAATTAAACAATACAATTCTCACGACGTTTCGATCGCAACACAAGCAATCATTATCAGGTGTGGTTTTCACACCTGATGATGATTGCTCGTGTTGCAATCGAGACGTCGTGAGAATTTGTATTATTATTTCCCTTCGACGTGACTTTACCGAAAGAACCAAGAAGACGCATTTACATTTACGCGATCTAACCCAAAAACCTCTATGGATAATATTGGTAGCCGTTCCTCACTCGTCGGAGGGCAGTGACCCATGGCTTGTTTTTTTTTCTAAGTCAACAAGCAAACTGGTTAGAATGTTCTGTGCTCTAAAAATAAACGTACGGCCAAAACATCGACTTCTGCAATGGATATGCCTTGAATGTCATAGTTTGTAATGCATTTTGAATTGTTCGTGTTTTTACTTTTATCTGGATCACACTTCCGTCCCTGTTACTTCCGATAACTGGGAGTTGATCGCATCGGGAATCCATAACAGCATCATCCATTATTAACGACGTGTATAATGAGACACCAGTTGAAACCTTGGTCAATACAACTCCACACGCACGCTCGCTGATGACCGTGAAGATGTTATCCCATGGGCTCCACCACCGACTGTACACCTCCACGTGCTGCACTCTCCGTAACATCGAGATTGGAGCGTTCCAGGTGGTGCCAGCCTCTCCGCTGAGATCGCTTCCAATGTTTAAGTTTGAACATTCACACCACTTGCAGTGCCGGATTATCCCAGGAGCACAAGTAGCTGCTACACGCACCACTGGCCCCGCACTTTCAAGGTCCCCGCGCTAAATGCTTTCAAGCTATCAATTCCGGTTCAGTGATTTTGCACTTGCTCTATTACTATAGTACTATACCGCCTTCAACTTTTACGAACGATTAGGTGTTTAAGGTTAGCGATTTGTCGTATTATCTGGCTGTTTATCAAATGAAAAAATATAATTACATTACCGTGCAAGAAAAAATATTGTGTTTTAATATTTACGTGTTTTATGTTATTTTATTTAGGGCCCCTTTGTAACATATGCTCCAGGCCCTGCATTGTCCTAATCCGGCACTGACCACTTGCAATGTCCTGGTAATACCGACACCGCCGGCAGTCTTTTGGGCTGTTCTCGTCCCGAGTAATGAGCCGTTGAAGATGACTTGAACTTATCAGTATTGGAAAACATCTCTTTTCATCTAATCACATCATTCAACCACGCAGTGTGAAGCGCTGTACAATTATATTTGTTTACGAATTATGAGTGCACGCCTCTATCCACACGCTGTAATTTCGCTGTCATCCGACGCTTGTAATGTCAAATTTGGTTGTGTATAAAGTGTACGACATGTAAACATCGCCGCACCGTATTTCTAACCGATACATTTCTGCACGTGAAGTGTAAATTGTGATTACGCAATGTATCCTTCTGTTATTTTGATACTTTTTAAATAACACGTGACGGTTATAGTCACGTGTTTATTTCAGCGGCTTATCTAGTTGTAGGTACCCCACTAAAAGAATAAAAATACTAGAGAGATTCACGTTTTCTTTTCAAACACCTAACAAGTCTCCCAGCAATCTTCATACCTGTCCCGTATTCAATCGTTTATCACTCACCTCTGGCATACATCGCGGTGATGTAGCAATTAGCCCACGACACTACAAACCAGGTAACCTGAGTTCGATTCCCGCTCATGGCCAACATCGGCGAAGAACATCTGAACCGGTTCTGGGCCTCGCTTAGGTTGACTCAGCCTTTAAGCGAATTCCTGGTGCGGTGTGTAAAGATCAGGACTGGGGAGACAAATGCGGCCGGGTGTGATGCTGGCCACCCATCTCTTCGTGTGCCGTGACACCACTCATAGGTGCTACTCGCTAGCAGCACTTGGCCCAACATTCTGTTCAGGCTACACGGGAGAAGATCTTGTGTAAGATGCAGAGCCATCGCTGTCGCGAGTGAGAAGAGAGTAAAAAGAGGGTCATTGAAAATCAGTGGGGCATGGATCACCATGGATATCACCTGTGCAGTAAATATACAGTCGTGTGAAAGCATCACATGTGGCTTAGCTACACAACGTACACTGGCAGATGTGTTGCGTCCCTACTTAAGCACGTGTACATTCACACATTCAGTAAATTACGTTAAGTGCCACGTTATCTAAAGTAGCCAGGGACCGTTCTCAGTTTGCCCACTTTAGGTGTGGTGGTAAATGATCTTGGGAGGCATTAGAACATCAGGAGACACACGTCGCATCATTTGTGTTTGGAAACGTGTTTCCTCCTCTTGCAGACGGAGACATAAAATCTGCGAGGTCAGGAGCACGTGGCAGCACTGGGCTTGACGTCAGATACCAGGCCACAGCCTCGGCAGCGCACAGGAGGCTACTGGACCAAAACTGAAATAAAGAAAAAAAACAGTTGTAGAAATGTTCTCAGATATTTTTGGGGGAAACATTTCCTGCGATTTCAATCCCGAGTTTGCTCAACGGCGTTCGTGTCGTGAGACGAATTCGGCTGAGAGAAGTTGATATCCTAGAGCTACCTCTGAGATACATTCAACATGTCCCTGTCACACGTTCATTGCACGGCAGTCAAACTGATATTTACATTTCTCAGAGCTGGAAGTGTAGCAAAATTAGTCTGATGGTTTGTATGATCAGTCAATGGTGACCGCGCTGCTAACATCAACTCACCATACCTGAAAACTCAGTTCAATCACAGACGGCTACCTGCATTCAATGTTTTATACACATGAACACTCCAATCTGTGACCACAGGCAGCTATTCGATAAACATGGAACGTCGGGCCAACGTTGACTCAACGTTGGGATGTTTACTGGGTAAGCACGTGTCTGCTACATTGGCTTCAAATAGAGTCAGGATTCCAAAAAACATCGGACGTGGGTGAGCGTGGCTGTCATCGATAGATTTGGCGGCAAGGGCTGGAGGATCGCGGAGACTTGTGAAACGCTTACATTCGCTGGCCTGCGAAGTGGCCAAGATAAGGTAGTCCAGTCAGTGGGTTCTTGAGCCGATCTGGGACTGATAACAATCATTTACCATGGGTCTGGTTTTCTCTCTTTGAAATGAAATTGGTCAAACATACAAATGCAGGACCCTTCAGAAGAAAAGAAAAAAACAGTCCGCAGACTCAGTCAGACTTCCCTGGATAAATTACTGTTATTAAAATTATAAGATATGGAATTTGGTTTGTATTCTAGAGAATCAGCAAGAGGCCATTTGGGAAACAGGCTCCTGGATTCAAATGTGTGGCCACATGTTTCCTGGTACTCCAACATAATTTGCCATCGCACAAATCGAACTGCGCCTACAGTCAGTTCGGCGCAGCTCAGGGAGCAGCTGATTGTGTTCTTTTCCCACTGGAGAAGCCGAGCCGTGCCGCTGATGCGACGAACGAGTGTCACCTCGCAGCGTTACTGACCGACGTCACACGCGATGGATGGCTCTGTGTGGCTCCCAGCCCGACTCAAACGTATTGCGAGGCCCAGTGTAGCGCGCCTTGGTTCTGGCTCGGCGCAGAAAATAGCGAGTGGGAAACAAAAACAAAAACCCCACCCCGTACCGTGAGAGTCCCGTGCTGGGCTCGGCCCGGATGCGTCGGTGGACAAGCAGGACCAAATCCACATCGGCGCACGCGCGCGCGCGACTCTCCCGGCGAGACTCAACGACCGATCCCTCCGTTGGCTCACGCGTCCTCTCCCGTCGTCTCCGGCAGGAATCTACTGCGTCCTCGCTGCGGCGGGGAGCATCGCCTTCACCTGGCTGCTGATCAGAGGATACAGCGAGCGCAGCGCGCCCCTCGTCAGCGCCGCGGAGAGAGCGGTCGACTCGACGGCTGCCTCCGCCGTGACGCGTGCGTAGTCGCCCTGGCCTCGGCCCGATTGGGGACGAGCACAGTTTTTGTTGCAACACGGTGAACGCCCTCGCTTTGTCCGGGAGGGAGGAGGGGTGACGCCACTTGCCGTGGTGTGACGGTCAGCACACCCTGCTGTCTTTGCGATGCAGGGGTCATCGGCGTGTGACGCGTGTGATGTGTGTGACGCGTGCGACGCGTGCGGTGCGCGTGCATCTGTGCGTGCGCGCCGTGCAGATGAGCAGGTGCTCTTCAAATGCGGGTTGACGTCCCCGTGCCCGCCCGGCCACTTCTCCTTCAAGGTCGTGAGCGGAGCGGCGAACGTCCTCGCAAGCAAGATCTGCTGGGAGGACGCGATGTGAGTGCTTCAGCGTTGAACCAACGCTTGCGCTCGGAACTTTAGGGGGTAGGGGGCACAGCAAGTGCCGGGGCAAGGGGGGGGGGGCGAGTGGGCCGAGTGGGTGCGAGCGTGGGGGGCAACCCCTAGCAGCGAAGGGAACGCCGCCTGAATGGGCAGCCGAATCGGTGAAAACGAAGAGACTCAGCAGCGCCATAAAATGAGACTCGGTTGGGCACCACAATGTCGAGCCGTGGCTTCAGGCACAGGCACACTTTGGATGGTGGCGGTGTCATCATCATTATTACTGTTACTGCGCTGGCTCTCCGAGTCTCAAGACTCTTTCTCGGGGAGGGTCCTGCCAAGTGCTCGCAGCAGCTGGACGATGCTGCTGCTGCTGCGTGTGATCCCCCGTGTAGTAATTCGCAGGGAACGTTTCACACATTTGTGGGATGTATTGGCCGGCGGTGGTTCATGTGGCCCGAAGCACTCGTGCGTGGCCATTGCACTAAGCGCCGTTCCTTCTCTCCCGGTCCGTGTGCCCCAGCGTCACGATGCCAGCTCTGAGCGAGATGCCAGGAGGTCTCAGTGTGCTGCTCATCAATGGTAAGCACTCATCTTGTGTCGAGGGGTGGCCTGGTGGCTTAGAGCACTGATCTGGGACTGCTGGCCCATGGGTTCATGTCCAGGAACCTGCCTGGAATGAATCTGTCGATGGCCTCTGCCCAGCCACCAATAACGGCACAAGAAGCTACCGTATTACATTTGGTTCTGCTAATTTATTATAGGCCAATTCCCACTGCGAGTATTGAAACATATGGGGATGTATATGTTAAACTGTCATGCGAGGAACGTTACTCTCACAATGGCAGAGGCAGTGCAAAAGTACTGCTCCATGTCGTGTTGATCAGACGTTACCTGAAGGGATATCAAAGGTGGCTCTGTGATATTTAATTCTGTGGGCCATTCCCTAGCACAGAGGAATGGACTCCGCTGCGAGAGATCTGACCGAATACTTTGTCTGATGACAACAACAATAATAATATCATGTTTAAGTTGTATATAGCCTCATTCGTGCAAATTGGAATTCATACGCTTTGAGGAGCCTGAGACGAGCTGGTAGGAAGCCAGGCGGGGAGCCGGTGCCAACAATTCCCCAAGCTCTGCTGTCCTCTTTATATGTTACAATGTCTTGAGCCAGTTAATGAGTCATAATACATTATATCATTAGCACACAGTCAGGATAAAATTGGGGGGAAATTACCAAAAAGAACGAAAAAAGAATGCGCAGAATGTAATCGGCATTACCTGATGCTTGCCATGTACCTGATAACCTGAGTTTAATTACTGCCTAAAAATCAACATCAGTGGAAAAGTGATATCCAAACTAAATCCTTTGCCCCCTTCTGCCATTCTGCACTTGCCAGTCTAGTGAAGTATTACTGGTAGGAACCTCCTGGTTACACCAGCCCACAGGGGATTATTGTGTCCGTCCGTGCAGGGAGGGGCTGGGTGGGGAGGGGAGGGTGGGGAGGGGCTGGGTGGGGAGGGTGGGGAGGGGCTGGGTGGGGAGGGTGGTGCTGGGTTGGGGGTGGGAGGGGTGGGGCTGGGTGGGGAGGGGCTGGTCACCCCGTGGTGCCCTTATAAAATTCAACGTTTAACCTACTCACGCCGGCTTGTGCCCGCCCTCACAGTCGGGCATATTTGCGGAATACACCACGCCGCCGTTGACCCTGGCCATTGACCGAGCAACCCAACGTTCCTACCAGCTCCCTCCGCAGGAATGTGTTAATCAAACTAGCCCGTGACCGACATGGCTTACATTGTTATTATTATTAGTTTATCGCCTGACAAGAAGCTTAATGTACATTTTATTTGTACGTGAATTACCAATGTTGTTGTTGTACTATTGCTTTCAGGAATGAATGGTGCAATCATGGACAGGAGGATATTTAATTTATACTCGGGAGGTGGGTGATTCGACTCGCATATCACTTGTGGTGACTCACATTTATGCTTAAGTATCAACAGAAGCCTAGGCAAGTATGATGGGTGTGTCAGGGGTCAAATAAACTGAGCCAGCACTGCTGAGATCATGGATTCTAACAGGAGCGTCAGAAGCCTGTGGTTAAATTGGGTTCTGCAGTGGAGCAAATTAATGTCCAGTAACTGATAACAGCACAAACAAAACTCCCATCATTAATTTTAGTTCGCTCACTCAACTCGCCAAAATTAACATCGGTTAACTGCCAAGCAATGAACACTTCTCCGTGCTCAGGGTTCGCAAGCGTGTGCCCCTTGGTGGCTGTAAAGGAGTACATTTGACGAGATCTCGGAAGCACTGCTGGGATACCTCCTTCTTCGCTCATTCACGAGCACGCGGGGTGATGCAGTGCTGGGATCATAGTTACGAAAGAACGATTCTCCATCTCATGGCATGCCGCCAAGGATGCAAATTCGCAATAAATTTGGGGGAATTTGTAGGTGGGCGGGTACAAAACACAGCATAGCAAGTAGGTCTCCGACCTCGCTATACGGATTGTTTTTATGTGTATTATTCTGCAATGTGAGCATTTTCTCTGGGTGCTCCAAATCCCTTCAACACGCAAAAGCACGGCACTGCCCGAAGTGTAGACACAACTGCTCAACCCGAGCTATGAATGCTTTCATATCTGCATCCTCATTGTGCTGTCCACCTTTTGCCATTGTCCTTCGGTCTACCACTGGTGTGGCTAGCAACAGAGGAGGCTGCCTCTGGTGTAGGCCAATCAGTTTCAAGGACGATGCGTACATTGTCTAAAGCATGTTTGTTGGCACGGTTTGCCACCAAGCACGTGTGGTTAATGCAGACATGATCCCTCCCGTGATTTTGTGTTTGAACATCTTAACGCTTCCGTGCATTCTTTGCCGGGAAAGGGTAAAAGCCTATCCTCTTTTGCAGAGAAGTATTTGGACTTATGCGACTCGATGCTTCTGCGACTGCAGAGTCGAGGCCATCAGTCAGAACGTTGGAGGCTCAAGTTTTGTGTGGCCAGGTGTCGGGCTCTACCCGGGGGCGCTCGTTCCTCTTTGTCAATTTGAGCACGCAACGTGAATGATAATATTACCTATTATCATAACAACGGCAATAACAATGACTGCTGCAGACCCCGAGGAGTGCCTGCAGCTGCTGAGGGCGATAGAGGAGAAGACCATCGTGGTGGTGGCCTCGTTCGACGACGTCGCGACCCGGTGAGCGGGCGGAGCGGGCGGCGCTACAGCTCCAGAGACTCCGCGAATGCCGTCGCTCATCCTCCGACTCGATGTCGTCGACGTTGCGATATGCCGATGATCGCGAAGTCAGCTTCCCGAACTCACTCCGACGTTGTTACATTTCACGTGTTCTGTCGCACTGCGTGTGCTCGTCGCACTCTTGGCGTGAACAAGGATGATGAGAACGTCCTTCAAGGGCGGCGCGCCACGTAACGCCTGCGGGCTTCGGCCTCCTCATTGTCGCAAACGTGGCGATCTACGACATTGCAGCCGGTGGCCATTCACGTGGCCTGTAATCCAGCACTGCGGAGGCAGCGAGGGTTGGTGGGTCACTGGACAAACGTTGTGAAACTCCCTTCTCGTGGGCATCGAGGTGCCGTGCCCTCACTCGCCAGGAGAAGGCGGTCCAGAAAGTGTGGACTCCATTCTTTCCATCTGCACGGGATAGAGAGTTGCCCCCCCCCCCCCCCAGCTCGTATGGGTTCTTTGTGGGCACTCTGCTTTCCCTCCACATGTAAACACCGCTTGTTGATCGGCTGAAAATATCTTCATATAGAGAGGAGCGCAGAGCTCGGGCAATTGTCGGCACCGGTTTACCACCGGTGCTGCTGCCTCCACGCTTGTCTGTGGTTCCCCTTCAGCCTCAAAGTTGTTCTCTCGCTTCCAGAGTGAGGAGCAGATCCGGAGCAGGGCTTTACATTCTGAAAGCGTTATCATTTGTGTCATCATTATTTGTATTATCGTTATTCGTGTTGTAATTATTCGTGTTATCATTATTATTAGTGTTATCATTATTTGTGGTATCATTATTTGTATGATCATTATTCGTATTATCATTAAATTTGACTTAAAGCTTTCGTGACTGCAGGAATTCATATTCTTTGGGTCTTTCGGTAAAGTGACCCCTTTTTTGATGTGTTGCGATTGAAACGTCGTAGTTTTTTGTTATTTTATTTGAACCTATCTACGTGACTATTCGTAGTATCGTTTACTTGACCATACTTCGTCACTGATGCGATCCATGGCCAGGTCACATTCAGTCACCACGTGCTGCATAGCTCATTGAAGAATATACTGTCTTAGAATATCTTTCTCGGAACAATAATCATTTATAACCCTTTTGTCAATCGAACGAAAGGGTGACCCAACACCTCCCCGTCGTCTGCTCCCGTTCAACCAATCAAATACTTCTGCATATAAACGCACGTTCGAAAGCACCAATTATTCACGCATTCCCCACTTCACCGTCGATGCTTTGGCGTAAAATCGTGTTCCCTCTCCCGCGACCATTGCCGCGATATCGACGCTCTCGTTGTGTCCGCCCCGCTGCAGCATGGACGGCGAGATCAGAGACATCCTCTCGGAGCTGGGAAGCACGCAGTCCAAGTCGCTCAAGTTCCGAGACAGCTGGGTCTTCCTCGGAGCCAAGGGCGTGAACGGACAAAGTCCCTTTGAGCAGGTGCCCTGCAGCACCCACGCGGAGGCCGTGCATCAATAAATAATATAGACTCGACACACGCACGCACACGCACGGTGCACGCTGCGCAACAAAAAACAAGACTCTCGTTGTCCATTGGCGCGGAGCATTGTGAGTCATTCGGTGAATACAGGTGGTCATCGATAATGATTATCGGGCTGCTGATTGCAACACCGCTCCAAAGGCTGTGACCAGTCCGGCGATGGGCACCGCGCCGCGTGACGAAACAAAGTGGCTACGCTTGATTTCAGTGTCGAATGTTACACGCAGCACACGATACACTGCATGCAACTCAAAATATGAAACTACTGCACGTATATACATCACCACATGCCGAGTCGTCCAGATTGGAGTGGTAAGTACGGTGCAGTAAATTCAAGCACTTTTTCAAGTATTATATTTAGTTTTGTCTATTAGCGTGTTGATTTATGCCAATTTCATATACATATATTAAACTAATTTAAAACACTAAACAACATATGACAACACTTAAAAACATGTCATACAAGAATTTGCAAAAAATAAGCTACATTAAATAATGATTAGTAAATATCCGGTGTTTTTGAAAATCCATCACCCTCTCTCCCTCGAAGCCGCCGGATGATCGATGATTCACTCTAAATGAATATCCATTAATCTCTACACATTTATTTGAATTTGTTGTTACATTATATTGGCTTTCCCCATTCCTGGGTCTCATCCGCACAGTCGGACTTGCTGAGCAAAAGTGCGGCCGTGGTTGCCAGGCGATATTAGGTACCCGGCAGCTTGATCGTGTCTCAAAGATGTGTCGCTGTTCAATGCCAAATGTCAACACTGCATCGGAGCACATTGCGCAACTGTTGTGAAAACGTGTTTGTTTAAATACAGCTGGATATTGTCCCTCTCGAAAGCCATGCGGCTGAAGGACTCAAGAAATATACAACAAAGCAAATTATGTAGGAAGCAACAATGGCCCTTCCTTGTTGCCTTTACTGTATGTGTACGTTCACACCCCACGTGATGCACGCTATGAAGAGGTGCCTACCATTGTTAGAGACTTGACTCATAATGTGCGTCTAAGTAACAGACAATAATTCGTTGGATAGAGCCCCCCCCCCCCCCCCGAAGCCCGGCCCCCTCCACCAGTTTTTATTTTATGAATGTAGGCGTGGGCACAACCTTCGTGCGATTATCGCCGCTCGGGCGGCAATTGCACGCCTCTTATTTCAACCTTTGAGCCCATAATCGTCCTGCCGTAAAAATTATCTGCCGTCCGCCAAATTGTGTCTGTGGCCTGCGTCCCGCTTCGCAGCTCGTCGAAAACAACAAGAGAAGCAACGCGTACGCCGGCTGGCCGGCCAGGGCGGAGGTCGCTGGCTGCGTTCCCCAGTTCCGACCCTGACGGGAGATGAGGAACTTCCCCGTCGCGTGCCTCCAAATGCCTCCATCGCCCCCCACGTGCGACTTTCGGTGTCACGGCCTCCAAATGCAAAGTAAAAAAAAAAGATAAGATAAAGGTGCAGCCCTGCAAACGACTTGTTCACGCCAACAGCAACGAGCCCCATCAAAAGGTTCGTTTTGGCCTACTCTTCCACACTGGCCGGACTCACCACACGTGGTTACCCCACCACACGCGGCCTGCCCATCGACCGTGTCCCCATTCAAAGCGGCTGGGTCGACAGAGGCAGCATGGGAGGATTTGGAGAAACCTGCACCATTGTTTCAACGGCCGTGCCAGGAGATAGAATCAGCCACCTGTCGGGCATGGGATGATTCCCTTTCTACGTGTGTGTGTGTATGTATGTTGAACTTCTTTCGCAGCCAACCATGCTAAATCGGAGGACTATATTTATAACAACAATAAACGCGTGGACGCGTTCGCTGTGTCCGAGTGGTTGAGGAGAAGCTCGCGACGTTGCTCTGCGACGGAAATAAAAGAAACGGTCAAAGGTGCAGCGGAGAGCCGGGAGCATCCCGAAGGGTAGCAGCTCCTCTACCGCCAATGTGCAGTCTGCTACCGCGATTGAGCTATCATTAGAACCTTGACAAGCGTTTGCATTGCCCGCGCTTATCCAGGTAAAGCCTCACTGAATCCCAAGTCACTTTTAACCGCTGGGTCCTGCTCACATTTTTGTCGCAGTACGGGGGGCGATGATTGCAACGCGTTTCTCACAATTAAGCAATTTTGCGAGCAATTTGGTAAATGTGGACCATGACGCTGGCACTCCGAGTCCTACTCTTTGTCCAGTGAGGTCACGCAAACTTTGCATCCACTTGGAAGCAGCAGATGGCTGCGTGTGTTTTACGCGTAACACAGATGCAAGGATTAGCCAGCGCGGCTGCCGGAGTTGCTTCTCATCCCCTTAACTACAGTCAGGGTAGCGGACGGAGCTCACAAAAAACGGGAGCGTGATACCCCGTCTTGCCTCATATGATTAGGGGTGCAATCCTGTCCGGGTTTTGTCTCCTTCGCCAGAATCGTCCTCTTGTTGAGGGTAGCTGTACTGGGTCCATCTGTAAGTCTTCCCGGGACATTCAATATTAACCCTTTCCCGTTCCGATGACGTACGTCTATGGACGTACACGCACGTCATCGGAATGGGAAAGGACTAAAAGTAGCAGTTGCTTGTCAACGACGCGTGGGTCTCTTTTTCCTCGTGGTCGCGTGGATTTTTTTCTCCGAGTTCTCCGGTTTTTCCCTCCACATTTAGAATCAACATCACGCGTTTAGAGTATTTGCCTGCTGTAAATGTCCACGTGATAAGCCACTTCGCTGAGCTATCATTGGTGGCCAGGCCGCTTCGTAAAAAGAGCTGCGGTACATGGATAGCTCAGTGGGCCTTACCTGGTGGTAAAACAACAACAATAGTTTAGTTCAAATTCTTACCGTCGCTAAAATATAAGTGGAATATATATACTTGGGGTGGGAGCTGGAACAGAGTTCCACGGCGGACAAGGCAGATCGTGCCCGTTACGCGTTCTGTTAAACATTTAACGCGAGCTCAAAGTTTGTTTCCATTGACGGTGGCATTGCTCTCCACTGGGTTTGTGGTTCCCCCTCACCCTTCCTCCCTCCCTCCCCTCAACCATTTTAAACACGGTAACACCGCAGGTTTGCATTAGACCAAGTCAGTTAGACACCACGCTCATCTGGACGCGAACAATGCAGGAAAGGGACGGGAGACAGAACTGAGTGGAACAGCAGTTGCTAGTAAGAACCTCAATTTGCCTCCTGAAGAGAAAGAATTAATCAGAGGTGCGAGGGCTCACAGACAAGTAGGAAGGCAGCAACCACGCGTTGAGCCGACGCCAAGCTCTGCGGTCCTCTTTATAATCAGATGTTTTAAGCCAAGCAATGAGTTACACGTATGGGAGGAAGTCGGATCAGCCAGGGGAAGCCCACGCACGCGAGGGTGCAACACTGAATCCCGTACAGATGGAACAGATGGAGTCGACATTTGCTGCACTGCCTTCTCGCGGCAAGCCAGGGTAGAGCACCTCCGCGTCGCCCACGCGAAGGGAGTTTCACGACATTGGTGCGGTGATCCTCCATCCCTCGCTGCTGCCTCCACACAGCGCTGCATTACAGGCGGCCATGCGCAGCTGCACCCAGACGGTCGGGGCAGCAGCTGCAGCAGCGGGAGTGAGGGAGAAGGATGCGCTCGTGGCGGGCAGTGCGACTCGATGGGGTCACGACCTCTGTCAGGGTGAGCGACCACCAGGCGCTCCCATGGACGTCCACGGGAGCGAGATGGCGTTGTTGGCATCCCGCTGTTGAAATGACAGTGTTTGGGTTCCTGGAGCCACCGATTTTGTGTTGTTGTTGTCGCAGGGGACCGTCACACCTCAACGATGGGACACTTTGTATAACCGTTTTTGTTTATTTTAATGAGGCTTACATGCCCCTGTGACATCAGGTGCCAGAGTGGGCCAGTTTGGGTGCTACTTTTACGGTCCAAATCCAAAATGGTTAAATTGCTGCTAAAGTCAATTAAATACTCTGTCTATATACACGTAAAGTGTGTGCGCGTGACTTCTTCACCAATTGTAATGTTTTCTGCTCAACGTCTCTTAATGGTAAAACAAAAACGATGACATCAATTCCAAAGTGTTTGCCGTGTCAAGTTTGTTCAACGAGTTTAAGGGACCGCAGTGTGAAGTGTGCAAACTTTAACTCTTCATTTCAGTGTGAAGTGTGCAGACTTTTACTCCTCACTTCAGTGTGAAGTGTACATTTCACACTGTAAGTCAGCCAGTGTCTCTGCCCTCGCTCGGCCACTCTGAATAAGGGCCATTGAGGTTGCTCACAGGTAACTAACTTATTGTACAATTGGGGTTTATCGATTGACGTCATGTCACAAGACGAAGACGTTTCAAGTCACTATTGAAATATCGCTCCTTGTCTCAATGAACTGCCCTGTCTGATATGATAATGGATGTGCAAGACGATATGGTCCTCTCTGTATCCTGTCGGGTTACACCCATCGTCGCCCACGCTGATGAAATAATAACAACAAGAGCGTGTTGGGCGGCCACGTTTCCCCTGTTCGTGCCACGAGTCATGAGATGCCTCAATAAATCGAGAAGTTGTATTTTGGCATTTGAGGCACGTATCTCTTTTTGTTGTTGTTGTTGTTGCCTGGGATATAATCTTTGGTCTGCGTTATTGAAGTACTTTACGTCAAAAAAGTCTCGCCCGCTTGTATCCATTACATTTACAGTAACTAATTTTATATATAGTGGAGTAGTGGCGCATTGGTTAGCGCACTGCACCGCTAATTAGAGAGAACACCCGCGGCGATTGACGCCTGCGCTGTTCCAGGGGGCCGCTTCACAAACCCACTCCGACCATCGAGGTGAAGTATGGTCAAACACCCCCCTGCCCCCCCGCGGGAGTGTCGCTCGCTGAGCCGTGGACCGCCAACGAGGTCTGTCCGGTACAATTTTAGTCGGCGCAAAATAATAATTCCCGATGTTGGCGTTCACAAGATAGTGCGTTAACAACAACAACAAGACAGTTTCCAAGCTTCGTTCAAACGCGTGCTCCTGCACACAAAGACCGTATTTACACAATCTCACGGACCCAATGCGAGGTAATGCGAGCATGCGCGTGTGTACACCAGCATGACAGGCGCTCTTGTTCGTTTGCATCGCGGAATCAATTTACAACAAAACAAAAACGCACACACCGTGGCCACCAAATACAAAAACGGTGCACGGCTGGGCTTGCTGCAAAGACGCCACCGAGGTTTCTCGACGCGCAGTCACGCTGCTCGAGAGAAGCCCTCTCAGCCACGTCCACACGACCACCAGCTCAAAGGTGGTTTGGAGTTGTTGTTGTTATGATCACTTTACAATGTCGTGGGTACCCATGCGCGCCGCCTTGTCGTGGTGGAGGGAGTTGAGGCGGGGCCTGGCTGTGTTGGTCTCATGCGACACCCCCTGGACGCATACAATGGCACCACCGGTCGCCTTAGATACGATTTGTGACTCTACATTTGTGTGTGTGCGTGTGGCGACCTTGGTTCGATTTCCTCTCACGGCCAACACCGGTGACGATTATCCTAAACCGGTCCTGGGCCTCGCTTAGGTCGACTCAGCCTCAAATGAGTACCTGGTGCGGTATGTAAACATCGCTTTAAACTATTGTCATTGTAGTGCGTATTTAATGTGGCGCTGCACTCTGATGTTGTAGGAGAAAACATTTATTAAAACGTCTATTTAATTAAGTAGAACGTGTTGTCTATATTTATTTCAAGTTGCGCATTTTGATGTGACGTCACATTTCTCAAACCCCCCCCCCCCTCGTCACACAACATCACAAATGTCTGACCCTCCACCCCCCAGGTGCGTGACGTCATTTATGGACGGCCCCTTATGACGACGGCGATGTTTCGCATTGATATGGTGCTTGCGTAAAAGTCTGAGCACTTTGCATCACCCTTCGCCTCGCACATTCCAAAGGGCACCCCCCCCCCCCGGTGGCAGCTGTCCCTCTGCGATGCAAGGGGACTTGGTACCGGTCTGCAAGAGGGCGATCGTCTGCCGGTAGGGGGGGGGGGGAGAGAGAATTGCGATGCGTAGTCCCAATTAGGTAATTTTCGATTGTAATGTTTCGAATTTGCCAAATATTTGGCCGACCGCTACGGCGGTACGCGATGTCCTACTACCGTGAATGACCGTCACGGGCATCGGTAACGTCCACTGTGAAGCAGACGGCGCAGGGTATGTGTTATGGTTAAATACAGCCGCAGTATTAACCAGGTCGGCCTGCCGGGTTCGAACCTCTTCAACAAGGGGGCGACCGCTCGACGATGTCGCCCCCACCCCCACGTGTTGTTCAGAGAGCTGCCTCACTTCCTGAAGAAGCTCCCAGCACGTGGAGCGAAACGTCGGACATCATGCTGAACAAACTGCGGTACAACTCTGAAAGCACATCAGAGAGCTGTACAGCGCAACCGCAAACTAAAATATAAAAAATATATATTCAGCGCAAGCCAACGGTACATGAACATTGAATGTAATTATCATCGTGTAGCGCTTGATCCAACGCCCCGGGCGAGTGTAATAGAAGTCCCAAAGGGCGATCGGAACGAGGATTAAGCGCAATGAATCAGAGCACCGCAAACAATCATTATCATCATCATCAGCAGCAGCATCATCAGCAGCAGCAGCATCAGCAGCAGCAGCATCATCATCAGCAGCAGCAGCATCATCATCATCAGCAGCAGCAGCAGCAGCATCATCAGCAGCAGCAGCATCATCATCAGCAGCAGCAGCAGCAGCATCATCATCATCAGCAGCAGCAGCAGCAGCATCAGCAGCAGCAGCACGTCAGCTAAGAGCCACCACAATTCCCCAAGACAACCCATTGACCAGAGTGGTCTCTCGGGCTACACGGTGAATGGGGCGACAGCCCCGGGCCCCACGCTTTGGGGGGGGGGGGGGGGGCCCCGCGCGTTGACGTCACGGTATCAGATGCATTGCTCCGGGTTTAGTTTGGAGGAGTTGGGGGGCCCACACGGTGTGGGTTTGCCCCGTGTCCCGGCACCCCCCTCCCACCCCCCTGTGGACGGCCCTATCAATAACAATATATAAACTGTACAGTACTCTGGGATGTGTTATGCACTAAACATACATCAACTCACGTAAAACAGCAACCTAGCAGCGTGACCTTGTTGACGGGGGGTAGGGGAGGGGGGATGCGGGCTGAGTCAACCACGGAGCCAGGACTTTAATCGCCAGCGTTCTACTTGCGAGATAATCGCTCTCACGCCGAGACACCAGCGGAGCGCGTCAACGATCCGGTTGGGCTGCATTTTTCCTGCATTGCTTCTGATGATGCCAATCATCGCCCCTCCACTCCTTCACGTCCCTCCCCCAACCTTTTTCGTGGACCAAAAGTTGCCCTCTATCGCTGTCACTCGTTCCTCAATCCTCGTAGCTCGCACCTGGCAACTAAACCGCCCCATTCCGCTGTGGCGTTGTAAGCTACGACCAGCGCTCTATAAATATGTAGGGAGTCATTCGGATACACTATTTAGGAGGCAACAACGTTTATTCTACACTTTACGCAACACCGTTACACACGGGGCTAAATACACATGTTCTCACTCTTGTTACGCATGGCACCACAATACACCTATTTCTCTTGCACACGGGATAACTATAATCGGGTCAGAGCAGCCAACGTGCTGCCTGACCCACGATGTCGGAGACGTAGACGTAGCACTTGGGTTCCACTTCACCTGCAGACAGCCCGGATCTGTGATCGGGGCTCCCTTTTATCTCTCTCGGCGCGGCCTGGCTCCACCCTCGGCCGCGCCCTACGTCCAGAACATTCCCGACGGTTCCAGGCTACACAGCACCTGTTCCCTCTCTGGCTCCGCCCTTAACCGTGCCCCCTTCGGGAACTCTCCAGACGTTCTCAGCTAATCCCCCGTGCCCCCTCGTTCACCTTTGGCCCACATTACTCACCCCGCCCATCACGTGCTTAACCCGGTGCCGGGGTGACTCGTCCTCACATGACCCCTACCACCAGCTGCCCCCAGCCGCCACTCTCCCAGCGGCCCGCTCTGTGGTGATTCCCCGCGGCGCTGGTGGAGGCTGCAACCCCCTACTCTGTCGGTAGGACTCATCAGACTTCCTCCTGCTCGCACCCAGTACCATGCCCATAGTGGCCCACTGAGTGGCACTGCTCCGTGGTGTGTTAGCCTCTGCGCCTGTTTCAACGGCACTTGGCGCTACGCGCCGTCGTGATCCATTTGACGTCACTACAAATATAGAGGCGACCCTTGAATATCGCGCGGGGGGGGGGGGGGTACGTTCATGGAATATTCAAGGGTCTCCTGTAGAATTACCTTGGGTTTTGCCCGCCTTTCATGTCACTAATTTGAGACTGGGTCAATCTCGGAGAGTCACAGGCCAGACGCAGTTACCAAGATTTATTGGTGTGGCCCTGGCTAGGAAAATAAAAATTGCCTTTATTTTTTTTTATAAACACTTTATTTGTAAGCTATTTACAATTATTTGGTTGTGCCATGATATGAAACAATGCATCGTTCTCTGGCAGAGGACATCAGATAAGGACTCATCAATGTATCCGGAAGTCCTGTGTAGCTACACCACAATGTGGCAAAGGTGCGAACCTGCAATCGCTTGTATGTACCGTATGTTGAACTTATTTCGAGCTCTAGGGAGCTACAGAGAGCCCCTCTCGTAGGTATTTGGCCTACTATTCCACGCTGGTCAGACGTCTTGGGCAGACGTGGGGAGCACCCACACTTGCTGAATGACCGTGGTGGACAGAGGTGGAGGGGAGTTAAGGAACTAAACTTTGCACCGTTGTTTCAACTCCCGCTCCGGGAGATCGAATGGAACCGGCGACCTCTTGACTGTGATAACTATGACAATACAATAATAATTAAGGATAATTTTAATTATTATAAACAATGCGAAATTAATATCTATGAGTGCTTTGCGAACCGTGCTAATTGCATGCCAATGGAAACAGCGGAATGAGCGTCGTTGTGGAGAATATAAATACAATACTTTTAAATGACGAGACGGATACGTGAAGGCGATACGGTCTGCATATTTATTTTTGTAAAAAAAAATGTCAGTTTCATTCGTTAGGTATAACCCTGTGAGTCATGCGGCTCTTGACTCGGGTGCAACCGTAACAAACAAAAACATGAACAAGAAACATTTTAAAGTGACTTCACGTAACAGAAAAATCCAGGAAAAAACAGCAAAGTCTTCCAAAAAACACCATATTTCAACGCTGTGTGCAAATATCCCAGTTAGATGCAAGTCAAACAATAACAACCATAAGACAATTTATATTTAAGTTATCAGGCTAACTCTGTACTACAACAAACAAACATGGCTAAACCATAACTTTTCAACATCACCAAAATAAAGCTATAAAAACAATTTAACAGTGATCATAGGAACTGTGATTAAAATTTAACAATAAACGATATACATAACATGTACAACCAAACTTTGCAGCCATAGCTGGCTGCATCAGCCACTCCATAACAGCAGGAGTATCAGTAGCAGTATTAAAACATTTCAATACACCTTTAAAGATCAGCACACGATAATCAAAACTCAAGATCATACTTTTCAGCGGTAATCCGGAACGATAAATGATAATGTGGGTTAACTTGAGTCAAATTACATATTTTCTTTGTTGTAAATTTCCCCCAATTTGATCTCAATTCCACGATCACAATGTTGTCGTGGGATGCGATCACCTTTCAGATCTCTCGCAGAGCATCGCAACCTGACACTGGAGGCAACGGCCCGCGGAATGGGATAACACAGAGCCAGCACTGAGCTACCAAGCCTTGATCAAGCAGTGGATTGGCCATGGCTGAATGTGACGATGATGTTCATTTGCAGTACAGCTGGGCTGTAAACACGAGCCCGCTGCTATGTCAGCCACCGGCGCCAACTGAAAGTGGCCCCACACGCACACACCCAGCACCCAGGGGGGTCCGTAATGGTCACGAACGCGGCACGTACACGCGGCCGTTTAATGCTCCGCTGCGATTTAGTAAACAGAGCGAGCACCCTCATCATCATCATCATGATTATTATTTTTAAATTAGAGCATTTGTGTTGTTGTTGCTGTGGGCGCGCTCGGTTAGTTTAACTATCCTTAAGCTGTTCGGGAACGGACACAAATGGCCACGCTCGCACCGGGTGTGTGTGTGTGATTTCACTGAGGCCTTTGCGTGCTGTGTTGTACCCTCGTAGAACGGCGAAGTGACGAACACGACAGCTCAGCACATGTGTGGATACCACTCTACGTCCGTGTGGCCTTACAATAAAAAAAAAATGATACGAGGCGACGTTTCGGGCAATCGCCCTTCATCATAGCGTACTTTTATTTTATGTTAAGGCCACAGTGCTGTTGACGGACGCGTTGAGTGGTGTTGTTGATGTTGTTTGTTCTTGAGCATCACTGCCAACGCAACAGTATTGCCAAATAATTTGTGTAACAAACAGTAGCACGCATTTATCTTTAATAAAAAAAAAAGTGTGCCATCAAGCATACATTTCATCCTCATCTTTTTCAACCATCTACTAGCCTTTCACAATATCATTGCATTAGCAACGGCTGCCATAGAGTTCAGCAAGGCAGTCTAGTACTGCAAAAATCCGTCAGTGGCAATTTTACTGATTTTATGGATGCATTGTTATGGTTTGATAAAAAATGTTCACAATGTGGTGATTATAGCGGCCTCTAGTGGCTCCAGGGGTGGCAGGCAGCTGCAGGTGGAGATGTATACATGTTAATTGTGCTTGTTGAGCGCACTGGTTTCCAACCTTCACATTTTTGCGGACCACCGTGCAGTAAAACAATGGAAGTTCTCTTAATTTAAAAAACAACAGCTGTTGTGGCGACCACTTCGCGCAGCCTTGCAGACCAGCAGGCTGGGAACCGGTGGTCGAGGGTTTGTAGTTAATGTTGGCCGTGGTGAATTATTCAACAAGCACTTAACGTCCACCACACCGCCTGTGCAATCGCAGAACTTCAGTTCACAAAGGAGACGCACAAATAAACACCGCCACGCCGAGCCACAATTACGCTGAGCGTCCACCCGAATGAGCAAGCGGGCACTCACCGAGCATTTAGTACTGAACAGCATGCCTTGTGGGAGCACCCACCCAGGATTATTGAACAGAAATTACATAAGCTTGGCTACTGCGACCACACCCCAAACAAACTGGCCTTTGAGGGAGCCGCTCACTCTCACTCACTCGAACGTGTCACGGCCCCCGGCAATAATTGCTGTTGGGGGTCCCCGTATATAACGCGGGGCTTCGTGGCACTGCCTTCTGCCGTGCGTGGGAGGGGAGAGAGGGCAACTGCTCGGCGGTCGTCCCAGCGATGATGCCCTGCAAATTGAGCACCACCCTGGTGCTGCTGTTGGTAAGAGATGCTGGGCCGTTTGCTGCCAGCATGTGGTTTAATCATGCATATCGAATTGGGCTTTTCGCAACAAGTTGTCCCAAGGTGCTTTATAGTAAAACATATATAAAGTACAAAAACTGTTAGACTGAAATAGTGAATTAAATGTTAACAGACGGGATAAAATGCGAATTTAAAAATATCACATCAATAAAGATGACATTAAACTCTCATTGTTTTTAATGAAATTATTCTTATTAAGTGACAAATGCATAAAAAAGTCCCTGACTTTTTTCACGTATTTTATTGAACAGTATATATGGGACAATTTTACATGAGTGACTAGGGCCTAAAATTCAAATACAAATTAATTCAGATGTTCCACCAACACCATTTTCTATCAGCACTATAATCAACATTTATGGGTAATTTATTAACGAAAAATTACCAATAAATTCCATGTTGTATTCATCCACCTGCTGATAATGCAGATAATTGTCTTGAGGGAATAAACAACGTGGTAAATACATCGGATGAAACATAATTTGAGAAAGATTTAACGGTTGACGTCTCCAACCCTAATAAAATTAATTGACAGTCAAGTCGCTCATTGATCAGTGCGTTGAGCGGGTACTACTCAGAACCTGGATTCGACCGCAGGCTTCACCCGCCGGTTATCAAACAGGGCCCTCCAGTGCAGTGAGTTGTTGATGATGCCAGGCCAGCCTCCAATGATTGAACAAAACCAATCATCACGTTCAACATGGTAACCGCACTTCGTTTGACTGCGTTTCAGCGCTGACACCTAAGTAGCCGTTTGATTTTTATGCGGCGAAGAAACATTATTCTCGTTGGGCAAAGCCGGTGGCCACAATTCGGTCTCCCAACCGTGTGTAGTGCAGAGGTCAATTGCGGGGTTTTTTTGTTGTTGTTGCAGTAACTCTGTTGGTGTTCGCTTCCGTGGGACGTTCTCTAGCAGGACGGAATGGATTCTTCGTCTCGTGACATGCTGTCGATAGCACCGTTGGGATCACATTTTGGAGGGTGCTTCAAAAAAATGTTAACACTTACAATACACTGTAACATGGTAACAAATGTAATGTCAATAGCTTCAAAAAGTCTCCGCTTGTTCGCCATCATTGTCAACACGTACCTGTAATCTTCTCCAGGTGGTCTCGAGAATCCGGAGGCACATTTCCCGTGGTATTGTTGCAAATTTTCAGAGGTGTTAACATTTATTTTGAAGCGCCCTGTGTGTATTTATATAAAACGCACGAATCTGTGAACGCCTATGAACGCGCTGTTTCTCTGGTCTCATTTGGTGGCCTCTAGGCGATATGGAGACCGGGGCGAGCTTGCAAAGCATCCTTCTCGCAAGACCACTACATCGTGAAGGTGCCCATGGACCTTCACGAAGGGCAGTTCATCGTGAAAGGTAGGGACAACCTCGTCGATGTGCTCTCTGCGAGCCGGCACCGGCCGAGAAGGACCGAAGTCATGGGACCCAAACCGCCGTCGCGATCGACTCAGCCTCATAGCAAACATCGGCGCCGTTGAGTGTGGGCAGGGCGCGGTGTGGCGGCGATGGGACTAATGTAGCAAATTAGCGGCAGGGATGGCGGATCGCCCATAGATAGGGGAGGCGCTGTCTGTGTGAGACACGCGCCTACAGCGTGATGGTATATGGTGGCGACGATAATGGGGCAGTACGGCAAGTAGGTTTTTGAAAAGCTCCGTCTGCGTGGAGTTTTTTGTGGATTTCTGTTTTTACTTTCAGGTGCTCCCCTTTCTTTCCACATGAGGTCAACACACTCCGTGAGGAATTCGCCAAACATCCTCAGTCGATCTAAACCCGTATCCTAATCCAGGACTTTCCTTGTCCAATTGTTTAACGCTAATCAAAGCCTTTCCGGTTAAACAAATAGTAATGTTGTTATTATTGTTATTTACAGAATTATAACGTATTTTTATTTGCCAAATGAGTGATGGGATATGCACTCGTCTCTGTTGGCAGAAATTCCTAATTTTTATGGCAGGACAATGCTCTTTAGAGAGAAAACCACTGCCGATTTGATTTGTTCTCCCCCACAGGCGCTACTTATTTGATTGAACGCGCAGGAATGATAGACTGAGTACCCGGTGCGCTGTGTCAACATCAACAGCGGGGACGCGAGGGGCTCGCTAGGCGACAGCCCTCGCCCCAGCAAGCAGTCCGTTCAGAAGGCCACACGGGGCGACGGCGGGGGAGGCAAGGGGCTGCAGCTTTGTCTTTGTCCGTGTACCCGGCCACCCGCAGTGCCCTTTGAGAGCTGCCAGCGCAGCAACGTGCAGCTGCTGAGCAGCGACCCCCACTTCAAGGTGCTACAGGACGGCTCCGTGCGCGTGGCGAAGAGCTTCACGCTGCACAAACACCGCCACCAACTCGCGCTCAGGGCCAAGCACCACGCCACGGGCGACGAGTGGAAGGCCGTGGTGGAGCTGCACGTGTCCAAGCACGAGCACGCTCACCCGCAGGTGAGGGGGGGGTGAGCGGGCGGGTGAGTGGGGGGGGGGTGAGCGGGAGGGTGAGCGGGAGGGTCGGCGGGAGGGTGCGCAGGAGGGTGAGCAGGAGGGTGAGCAGGCGGGTGAGCGGGTGGGTGAGCGAGAGGGTGAGTGGGCGCGGCGTATAACTGTGAGTGTCGCTCTGCACTCTGCAGAAGTGAATGCGAACCTATGCAGTGACCCCCAAACGGCTTGGTATCAAAACGGCCGGCGGTAAGGTGAAGGACTGCTGCATACTCCTGGGCATCTGTGGAAAAAAAGAGCTTCATAGATAATCGGATTTCTCCAGGATAAATAAAGATGATGAATTCTTATTCTACAATCGGTCCGTGAATTACATGTAATATTATTATTACTTATACATTATCATTATATAGGTATCGTCATTCTATATATAATTCACGGGCAGTATATATAAACGATCTTCAGTTACACTGCGATGGAGATAACATGTGATTATATGCTTTGAAGAAGGGCCATTTCCCGAAACGTCGCGTATTATATTATATATTTTTTATTTTTAAAGCCACTTATTTACGAATGCGTTGAGTTATTTGTGTTAACACTGCCAACGAACTACAGGGACTCCTCTACTTACGAACTTTCAGAGATACGAGCAAACCTGTCCATATGTCCATTTGCCTGTTCAGACCGAGAGTCGTAAGTTCAACCGCCACGCAAAATATGGCGGTGGTGGCATCTACATCTACAGGACGTGAAGAACCAATGGCATCTACATCTGCAGAACGTGAAGAATCAGTGGCATCTACATCTGCAGAACTTGAAGAACCAGTGGCATCTACATCTGCAAAACGTGAAGAACCATTGGCATCTACATCTACAGAACAAAGAACCAGTGGCATCTACATCTGCCGAACGTGAAGAATAAGTGGCATCTACATCTGCAGAACTTGAAGAACCAGTGGCATCTACATCTGCAAAACGTGAAGAACCATTGGCATCTACATCTACAGAACAAAGAACCAGTGGCATCTACATCTGCAGAACGTGAAGAACAAGTGGCATATACATCTACAAAACATGAAGAACCAGTGGCATCTACATCTGCAGAACGTGAAGAACCATTGGCATCTACATCTACAGAACAAAGAACCAGTGGCATCTACATCTGCAGAACGTGAAGAACCAGTGGCATATACATCTACAGAACGTGAAGAACCAATGGCATCTACATCTGCAGAACGTGAAGAATCAGTGGCATCTACATCTGCAGAACGTGCAGAACTAGTGGCATCTACATCTGCAGAACATGGAGAACCAGTGGCATCTGCAGAACATGAAGAACCATTGGCATCTACATCTGCAGAACGTGAATAATCAGTGGCATCTACATCTATAGGAGATTATTATACAACTTGTAAAGACATTCCCCGTGTTTAGCGTACATGCCGCACAACACGTTTGGAATCGACAGTAGTAAAGTTGGACTTACGAACAAATCGACTTACGAACAGACTTCTGGAACATACCTCGTTCGTAAGTACAACAAGTTGTGTCCCTGTACCTCCAAACAACCATCGATTGAGATGTATCCATAAACTCAAGAGTTCGAGCCTCACTAATCGGCTGCTAGAGGGGACTATTTTCTACCTGGCAACACGGTTTGTTAAAACAATAGATATAATTTTAGTCTCTTCTTTTGCAGTGACAAATGTAAATGTTCATAATGACATAGCCAGTCAGGTTTGCCGCCTAAACAAGACGTGGAAATCGCTTACGTGATAAACCTTGCTGGCTGTGTAGGGTGGTGAAGGGTTACGACACATTTATACTTACGCGATATTACCCAAAAACCTTTACCATGACTAATATTGGTCGCGAAAGCCGATGCGTTAAACTGCCAAGTGACTGTGATGTGGGTATTGTCTCGACATGTATGCCTATTTGTTTTCGCTCACAGAAGGAGGATTGCATGATGAGGTTCCACCAGCACGAGTACACTGTTCCTGTGCACAAGGAAATTAAAGTGGGGGACTTAATCACTCACGGTGAGTGGCTGGCATGTCCTACTCGGTTCAATGATGCTGCATCAAAGACAAAGATTTCCCCGTATAGCCGTAACAGGCTGGTGGGGCAAGTGCCGTTAGCGAGCACCTGCACCCTGTGAAGACCAGCAAAGCACAATCGGGGATTGTCGCTCTGTAGAGGACACTCACATCTCAATTTGCGTGACATTAAATAACACAAAATTAAAGAAACGTATCCCACTGCTCCGACAAGCACGAGGGAGTGCTCCTCTCTGCAGTTTCTCGACAAAACGCAAGGCACATATGCACATGTCTATGCATAAGAACAATCACATGGTAATAATCCATCACTGTCAATGGCATCATCAGCAGCGGATAGATCATGTCTGATGATAATAATCGTGACGACGATGATAATCTAGGCATGTTGTGACCCCCATCTGTCTGATTTATGATGATGATGATAATCCAGGCATATTGTGACCCCCATCTGTCTGATTTATGATGATGATGATAATCCAGGCATGTTGTGACCCCCTTCTGTCTGATTTATGATGACGATGATGATGATGATGATGATAATCCAGGCATATTGTGACCCCATCTGTCTGATGACGATGATGACAATGATGATAATCGAGGCGTGTTGTTGTGACCACCACCACCACCACCACCACGCGGCGTGCCACAGTGAAGTTCGAGCGCTGCCTCCAGCACAAGGAGGTGGTGCTGAGCAGCGGCGATCCGCACTTCGCCGTGGGCGCCGACGGCTCCGTTCGCTGCGCGCGGCCGCTGCTCCTCGACGGCCTTCACTACTCCTTCGTGGTGAAGGCCGTCAGCCACCTGGCCCACCGCGAGTGGCAGACGCTCATCACGCTCGCCGTGCGCACGCACGACGAGGACACGCACGTAAGTGTGTGTGGTCCTCATCTCCACCACCACCACCACCCCCCTCCGCTCGTTATGCGCGCTCGTGCGCCCACTGCCAACGCAGCCATATCGACACGCGGTGCAGTGTGCCTCTGCTGCCCTCGTTTAATGATCGAATAATTAATCGGTGGTTGGCGCACCGCGCGGAGCGGCGTGGCTGCTAAGTGTACAGGCGGTGCAACTGCACCGGGGTCCACGGGCCGGAAAGTGTCCCAGGTGCCTGGCTACGAAGGGGACAGGTGGGAGGAGGAACGGTGGCATTTAAACCCCTCGCACCAGGGCCCTTGCTGCTGCGAGCCTGGCTCCGCCACTGCACGTGCCACCGATACCGCCCCCTCCCACACTGCTTGTCTCAAACTGGGACTGCGTGTTGTTGTTGTTTGTTTGTTTTCCAACGCAGGGCAAGCACCTGTTCAAGGATTGCAAACACCGCTTCGAGAGCGAGTTCTACAGCGTGGCTGTGCCTCCCGAGTTGCCGAAGGGAGCCTTCCTGCTCAACGGTGCGCTGCTCGTCCACACCGCGCCGCCATGCACACAGAGACGAAGATCACCCGCGTAGCAGCCTGCACACACACCGCCCACACCGCCCACACAGACCGTTAGGCTCTTGTCGTCTTTGTCTCTTTTGGGACTCCCTCGACATCCGAGTCCGTCGGCTGCAGCTCCTGAAGTCCCCCTCCATGCGTTAATCCGCGCCTGGTCACGGGTTTAAAAACTGAAACACCGTTTCAATCCGTCTCGTGAAATTACGCAATAACACTACGTGGCCTTAGAATGGAAACAAAGTACGTTATATAGCAGGTGACGTTTCAGACAATGGCTCTGCTCCCCAGCTCGTACTTGGAGAGGCCAAAGAGATCGAGAAGATGATGAGAGTTGGAGACTGCACCGTTTATATTTTTCTTATTTTGAGACCTCAGTGTTGCTATTCACAAATGTGTTCAGTGTTTATTTATTGAGTTATTGTGCTCGAAAGACTGCACATTAGACCACGAAGCCTTGATGACAATTACACTTTTAAAACTCTTTCCCGACAGTTTTTGTTGTTTAAAAATTAAATCGACAATTTCTAATCGTCATATTTTGTTTTTTAACCCGCGTACGTTTATTAAGCACGAGAACAAACCCCGAGTCACGCCCTGCGGCACCCCCCCCCCCCCATTCTCCGTGCCCCCCGTAGTTCTCTTCGAGCGCTGCGGTAAGGGGCACGACGAGTTCGAGTTCTCGACCAGCGACGCGCGCTTCACGGCGCGTCCCGACGGCTCCCTGCACGCCGCCTCGCCCCTGCGCCTCGCCCAGCGCACCGTGCCGCTCGCCGTGGCGGCGCGCCACCGCCACTCGCACCAGCAGTGGCTCGTCTTCGTGTCCCTCTTCGTGGCCAAGCCCACGGTGCGACGCGTGGCCGTGCCGCTCCACGGAGGCCACCAGCAGCAGCAGCAGAACCATCGTCACCACCTCGAGCACGAGCAGGTGTGTGTGTGGGGGATGTTGCGTTAGAGCAGGGGCTGGGCAACCTGCGGCTCTAAAGCCGCATGCGGTGGCTCCTCTTTGGCTCCCTTCTTGCGGCTCTTTGGCTGCCCCCCCCCCCCCCCCGCTGCGGGCAGCGGTTTAAAAAAATGTTTTAATCCTAAACGTAATTTAACGTCAAGAAATTAGATTAAATATTACAGGGAATGGGGGTCACACTATACCATATCTTGGTAGTGACATCGTAATGTCCAACAGTCAAACTGTATTGTTAGATAATAACTAGGGGGGGGGGCGTTTAAAACTAAATAGACGCAGTTTGTTCTCTCGCCTATTTTGTTTAAGTCACAATGTGTGTTTTTGTCATGCGCTGTGTACCCGCTGCTGTGTCTGTGTACAAGTAGCTCTGCTTGTGATGCGGCTCTCGGCACGATTGTGATCATGTCGGAGCAGCATTGCATACTTTGTGGGTCACTGAGAGAAAACAAATCTAGGAATCTAACAACGCAATTATAAAACTACGACTACTGCTAAGTAATAATTCGGAAACCCTTTGTCAACCCAATATCAACACATCCCTGGTATAAAGTTGTAAATTGGTTATAGTGGTATGCGGACAGTTGGGAAAGCCTAAATCAGGGTGAAACGAATCTATGAATCTTCTTGGTTCTTTCGGTAAAGTCACGTAGAAGGGAAATAATAAAATAATAAAAATAAAACATAATAAAATACAATTCTCACGACGTTTCGGCCACAACGCAAGCAGCCGTCCTCAGGTGAATAACCGAAAGAACCAAGAAGATGAATCCCTGCAGTCACGAAAGCTTTAAATCGAAATCGAATCTATGAAGTTTTGATATTATGAGCCACTTATACCCTGTCGATCAAAGGCTTGCCGCAAACTTTTAGATACAGAGCAAAAACGTCCAACACGTGTCTGCAAACACAGCAAGCACGCGTTGCCCGACAGCTGCCCCCCCCTCCCCCCTTTGCTTCCACACCTCGAATAAAACGACTCCCGAAGACAGAACGCACGTTTCGAACGCGTTGCAGAATTCCACGGGGTGGGCGCGCCCCCAGCCAGTCTGCTAAGGCTACCCTTGGAAAATGTTTGTCTCTGCACCGCATTGCGCACACAACAGTGGCACCACAAGGTGGATTGGAGCCCGGTGGGTGACCTTGAGCCTGCGGTCACGTGCCACTGGCCAGAGCTCACGGCCAAGTGGCCGGGCAAGCTGGACGCGTTCAAGTGGCCCGCGGGCATCGTCATCATCCCCGAGCACGAGAAGGGGCCCTTCCCCAGGCCCATCCTCATCGTGAGTCATTGCCGCGTGTGCACGGAGCGTTGCGCGTCCTCAAGGAGTGGGAAACCAGAAGTTGGGTTTCCCGCGGTGGGCAGTGGCGGATTCTCCCAGGAGCAAAAGTAGCAGCTGCAAATGCTAAGGTCCCTGCACTTTCAAGGGCCCCGCGCTAAATGCTTTCAAGATATCAATTCTGGTTCAGTGATTCTGCACTTACTCTATTACTATAGTACTATACCTCCTTCAACTTTTACGAACGACTAGGTGTTTAAGGTTAACGAGTTGTCGTATTATCTGGCTGAATAGCAAATGAAAAAATATAATTACTTTACTGTGCAAGTAAAAATATAGTTTTTAATATTTATGTGTTTTTTTATTTTATTTAGGGCCCCTTTATAACATATGCTACAGGCCCGCACTAGCTTCATCTGGCACTGGCGGTTGGTAATTTGATGTCCTGGCAGGGGCCACCCAGAGGTTCCTGGAGACTCGGGGATAGAGGCCTGGGTCTGCAACCCACGTGGGTGGCCTCCCTTCGTTACGAGTGGCAGAAAAAAAGACTGGGTGCATTGCGGGGCCCTCTTTTGCCTGACGCCCGGGCAAGTATCCACTTTTGGCAGCCCTGTGTCCTGGTGTTTTGGTAAATCTGGGTCAGCTATGATCTTATTGTACGGGGATTATCACGCCGTAGAGAGGTGAGGTATTCCCACCACTGGCTCAGGAGAGCCGATAGAGGTGACCACCACGCATGGCTTCTCTGAGCCGCCCTGGGGGTGAAGTAGGGGACGGGTGGCTCACTGCAGCCCGGCCTCGTTCAATGTCAGGCTGCTCATGCTTCCATCTCCCCCCCTCCTCCTCCTCCCTGCGCACCTCGTGCAGGTGAAGTCAGACAAGCACGGGGGGGAGCACAAGCTGCACTACAGCCTCACGGGCGCCGGTGCCGACCAGCACCCCGCCGGCCTCTTCAGCGTGGAGGGCGCCACGGGCGTCATCAGCGTCAACAAACCCCTCGACCACGAGCTCCGCGCCGTCTACAAGGTGGGAAGGTGGGGGGGGGGGGGCGTCTCGTGGCTGGGCATGGGCCCCCAGTGAGGGGGGGGGGGCATGGGCGTGATTATTATTATTGTTGTTGTTGTTCTAAGGCTTGCTTATCCAGGACAGTCTCACGAATCTTTGTGATGGAGCTTCCTGCTAAGTTTTCGCAGTCAAGGGGCGATGTTGATGCTGCTGCTTCTGTGTACAATAATCCCGATTGATTCATTTGCAGGTAATTCGCCGTCAGCATTGCGACGTTAGGCCAACACCGGTGACGTGAATGTCGTTTCATGCGGTGAACGTAATTCGTGACGGAAATGATCGTGTTTGTTGCTCTGTCCGCCGACGAGGGGCCTGGGGTGGACCAACATCATCAGGCGTGACGACCGCCTAGGGGCCGTCCATAAATGACGTCACGCACCTAGGGGGGGGGGGGGGGGTCAGACATTTGTGAAGATGCGTGACGAGGGGGGGGGGGTTGAGAAATGTAACGTCATATCAAAATGCGCAACTTTAAATAAATATAGAATTGTTGTAACAACACTAATTGTTATATCAACACTCCTACAATATCAGAGTGCAGCGCCACCTTAAATACGCACTACAATGACAATAGTTTAAAGCGATTTGAAGCATGACTTTGTGACGCCGTGTGACGAGGCGGGGGGGGGGTTAAAAATCGTCCAAAATCTAGTGACGTCATTTATGGACGGCCCCTTACGGGCGAACCCCAGAGTGTGCCATCGACTGTGCCGCGACAAAATGAATATCCCACAAATGTACTTGACGAGGCAAAAGCTACGACCATAATTAAGAATTAATTATGACTAAATTAACAATGACGATTGGAGAACATACGCAGGTAATCCATGACGGTTTTTTCATGGGAAGTTACATCGCGTAAATATAAATGTGTCGCTAACCCGTCACCACCCGACACAGCCGACTAGTGAGGTTTGTCACGTAAACAAAACGTGCCAATTCGTTACTACTTCAGCAAACTGGTGTGTTGGAGAGCAACATTTCCAATTTGAGAACGACGTTTCGCTGGTGATCACAGCAACCAGCTTCACCAGGCGATTTGCCAGAATTGTGAAGAAGTCTTCCTGTTCCAGGTCTTTAATCATACGCAGGTAAATGACGTTACTTAGACTGCCAGTGAGCTTAACGGGGCTCGCACAGGGACACGTCCACACCTCCCGCAGGGATGACGGCCTGCGGTCGGGGCCCTCACGACGGAGTGGCAACCAATGGCGGTGGCAGAGGCACCCGCACAGACCGCCGCGGAGACGCAGCGATGGAACGGGCTCGTGGTCAACAGCCGTGGACTGCGCACGCCTCTTGACCACGACCGACGGGATGTGTTTGTGTCGTCGTTGTCGACAGCTGAAGCTGCGCTTGACCGACGCGCACGACCACGAGCTTGAGGTGGCAGCCACCATCACGGTCCTGGTCGTCGACCTGAACGAGGAGCCGCCCGTCTTCGCCGAGAAGGAGTTCCACGGCTCCGTGCTGGAGGAGAGCAAGCCAGGTACGGGCGCGGGCGGGAGACCGACTCCCTGCAAAGCTGCCATCTGTCCCTGGTTGAACCCGGCCGCTCTGGGCTTTGGTGTCCGTGTTCGCGTGGCGGAGGGGAATGGATTCGCACCTATGTTGTGTTGAACTTCATCACGGTAACCTGTACAGGTTCGAGAATGAACCTGGCATGAATGAGAAATAGGTCTGGGTTTGGTCTCGAGTGGAAAAAGCGGAGATGCTAATTCGCGGTGAACAGCTGTATCTGCGTATGTTGAACCGTACGTAGCGAGCCGTGCTAATCGGGGGAGCTGTGACATCAGCCCCATTGTCGTCGAGCTCGAGTTGGGGGAAACGTCGTCAGCAGCCGCCTCAGTAGCGCCGCCAGTGATACCACCAGCACCTGCTTTGGCCCAGAAGGTCAAAAGCCAAAGTGACCTCCGGCTCAACCGACCATTGAGGCTCCGCTCATCGTCTATTTACAGCCCTGAAGCAGTGGTGGAAATTCCACATTCCTATCTTAGAGGCGAGACTATGCAAAGGACAACCACCGTTGACTTCCTTGCAAACTTGGTACTTATTATGGGCCGAGTCAACCTCCAGCTATAGGATTGAGCATCGCCAACCAAGATTTGAACTCTCAACCTTCCGGTTGCAATCCGCTCGCTCTACCGCGTAGGCGGCAGCATGAGCCGAATGAAGGGATAAGACACCGGCGGCGGGCAGTGCCGGTGTCACGTTGTGACGCGGGGACGCAGCTCACCGGCGTCCCATGCCCGACCTCAGGGCCACCGTTTTACAAAACAAAGCGGCGGAAAAGTTACAAAGTCGATTTTCGACTTGGGAAAGCGTAACCTACCCCGGAGTGGTTCGTGATACATTACACGCGCACAAGCGGCGACGGTCGCTTCCCTCGGGCTCCAGAGGGAAGGGGGAACGAGCCGGGAGCAGGGGAGGGCGCCGAGCAGAAGGCCCGACCCCGCGACCCCACGATGCCGCGCGGCTCTTAAAGCGTCGGCACACGGTACGAGCCCCTTGCCGGGACGTCACCGGACCGGCCTGGCAAGGGGCTCGAGTCCCGCTCCCCCGTCGGCCACCGGGAGACGCCGTGCGGCCTCGAACCCCTCCGCTTGCGTCCGCAGGCACCTTCGTGCTCAAGCTGTCGGCCTCCGACAAGGACGACTGGCGCACCCTCAACGGCCGCGTCACCTACCGCATCGTGGAGCAGGAGCCCAAGTCGCCGGCGCCGGCGTTCTCCGTGCACGAGCACACGGGGGTCGTGAGCGTCGCGAGCGAGCGGCTGGACCGCGAGGCGAGTCCCCGGCACCGTCGTCTTTTGCAAACAAAAACCACCGTCTTCAACGTGTGACCCTTGTCACCGGCCGGATAGAACGTGAATCTTGACTACTTCAGTCCCCCCATCCCAATGGCGGTGGCTTTGACTCCCTCTTCCTTTCTTTTCCAAAGCAGCATTTTTATTTTTCCGAGCAGATAAATTCCACCTTCATATATCTGTCTCTGCAGGTGAAAATACATAAGTAGATACATGTTTACACAACCCAACAAACGCCTCACGGCCTTCTGGGAGTGCATCATTTAAGCGGCATTCATTCAGTAAAATTCTGGACCGGTTTCAACAGCGTCTCATCAGGTCCACTTGAACCAATTCTGGTGATCTTCAAGATGTTGCAGGCAAGAAGCCTCCCGTTAAGATATGGGTCCTAGTTTGACATCAGTTATATGATACGTAACATTACCTCTCTTTCTGCCTCTTGGCCTTTCCCCAAACTTCATTCATTGAGCTTTCGTCTCTCAAAAAGTAACCCAGTCAACATGCGTTTTCTCTTCTGGATTGTACTCATTTAGACCTATACAATGCCATCACTCTCGTGCTATTGTTATGCCGCGAAATCCTAAATACAAATAACGACGCCATGTATTTACCCAGTAAAATCCTGACTGAGTCTCAAGACTTGAAGTGAGCTGTGGAATTGACCGTTAGTAGCGGAAGAACATCCACGCCCACGAGGGATAACGCTCAGATACCCGGAGTCAGGTTCAAGAATCCTCCTGCCATGCAGCCCCTTCGCAGCCGAGCCTATAACACCTGGTATTCCCAGCACATCTCCCACCCAAGTGCGTCCCAGGCTCTGTCCCGTTTAGCTTGGAAAGACCGATAAGATTGGTGCATTCAGGGCGACTTATTCACAAGCGTGTATGTTCTAATAATATGTGATTATGCTAATTTACACAGGAAAAACCTCACTGAATCTAAACTCTTTTTTAGGAGGGTCCTGATAAGATTTTTCCGTAGCATGGGGCGACGTTACTGTGGCTGTGTGATCTCAGTTGAGTTATTTGTGGATAAAAGTTTCAGCATTGGGACGTTTGGCGAATCCCGCTTACATTGCTTGCATCTATAAAGAAACATATATATTGTCACCGTTATAACCATCACCAAGACTGCCACCACAATCACTGCCGCTGCTACTTGCTGTGGTCTCAAAGTCGTCTGGTCTCTGTGCCGTCCTCAGGCGGTAGACAAGTACCGGCTGGTGGTGAAGGCGCTGGACAGCGACGGGCTGCCGTGTGCGCTCTACAGCCTGGCCACCGTCGTCATCACCGTCGCCGACATCAACGACCACCCGCCCGTCATCACCGGATTCCAGGCACCGCTCGCAGCGCGCAGCGCAGCGCAATGACACGAGACGACGAGATGAGAAGACGAGATGAGATGACACAACGAGAGGCTAGAACGATGTGGCACAGCACATGTAACGACGACACAAGATGACACAACAAGACGACACAAGATGACACAACAAGACGACACAAGATGACACAACGACGCGGCGTGACATACGTAACAACGCATGCACCCCCGTCTCTCTCCGTCTCTCTCTCTCTTCCCTTTATTCATTCCCACTCTTACCCGTGACTCGTTCCCACATCATCATCACCCCGATCAACATCATCATCACCTCTCTCTCATCCCCATTCTCCCGCGAAGGTGCTGGGCCCCATCAGGGAGAACAAGGAGAACGAGACGGTGGCCATCGTCGCCATCGAGGACGCGGACGAGCAGTTCTCCGACAACTGGAGGGTCAAGTGCTCGCTCGTGAGCGGCAACGAGGACGGCCACTTCGGGGTCATCACCGACCCCAAGACCAACAAGGCCCACATTTACCTGCGCAAGGTCAGTCGCTGTGCCACCACCGCGCGTGCAAACTGCGTTGCCGTAGGGTTGGGCAGTGGGAGGCAGTGCAGGGGAAAACAAAGCTCGCCGTTGTACTGCACTTCTATGCCCCCCGGCCACCCCCGATGATTGCGTGGGGCCGGCTGCTCGGGTCTTCCTTCTCCATGAGCTTCTCTTCTGCACCTCTTCTTGCATCCCCTCTCCTCCTCGAATCTCGCTCCACCATATCCTACCGCCTCACCCATGGCCACCCCTCTCCTCCCCCCACCCTGCGCCCGTGGCGTCTCCGTATGGTCGCTACTATTTCGCCCGTAACATTCACTTTGTCTGCCACAAAACGAAATTTGGCGTGCGGTGAAACAAAAAAATAACAACAAAAAATCTCAATTCTCATTTGTTTTGTGTGCCCACCTGAAACGTTCGCCCCGTTCGAAACCGAGCGCAGCCGATCGAGCACGACGTGAAGAAGGTGGCGGCGCTGAAGCTCGCGGTGAAGAACATCGCTCCGCTCGTCGTCTTCTACCCCCTGCACGACGGCGGGCACCTCGACGGCGGCTCGTTCTACCCGTACCACCGCCTGCACGACCAGCACCAGCAGCAGCACCCGTACCTGCACCACCACCAGCACCGCTCCGCGCTCGGGCACCTGGCGGCCACGCACCTGCCGAAGGACGACGCTCTCGTCGCGGTCCGCGACGGGACGAGCTTCGGCCACCACCAGCTGCATCAGCAGCACGGCGGCCACCTCGCCCCGTGCTCCTCCTCGTACGACGGCTGCCACCACCTCCACCACCTCCACCACGACCACCACCGCTCGCCGCCGTCGCGCGGCGTCGTCACGACGGGTCTGCACGGCTCTCCGCTCGGAGGGGCCCTCCACACGTACCCGGGGGGGCACGTCGCCCACGGTGGCGGCGAGGGGCTGGCGGCGTACGGCGTCGCCGTGGTGTCCAACACCATCGCCATCCCGCTGTACCGAGACTCCAAGGCGGCCGACGCCAAGCTGGTGGTCTACAAGGCCGAGGGGCTCAAGGCGGGCAGCCTCATCGCCTCCTTCCAGCCCAAGCACCTGTGCGGCCATCACGTGGTCAAGTGAGCCGCAACCTCCGTGGGGGGGTGGGGGGGGGGGGGTGGAGGTGTGGAGTGGGGGGCAGGGGGGGTGCTCGTCCTGCGACCCTCTCCTAATCTCGTACAGATATATACAGCCGGTGACTCGTCCCAAGGACGCTTTGCAACAATTGACGGCTTTCTATCCAGCCTAGTCTCAAACGGTGTTAGACTGTTAGACTAACACCGTTTGAGACTAGGCTCAAACGGTGTTAGACTGTTAGACTAACACCGTTTGAGACTAGGCTCAAACGGTATTAGACTGTTAGACTAACACTGTTTGAGACTAGGCTGGAAAGAAAGCTGTCTATGGTGTCTCTGGTGTGGACCAATCAGTTTCAAGGACAATGCATATATTATCAGAGTATGTATTTTTTGCATTCTGACCACAAGTATTGTACTTAATTCAGATATGAGTCCTTGTAAAAGGTTTCAGCTTGGTGTTTTAACAACTTAACACAACTGTTTTGTTGCCAGAAAAAAAGGGGAACACCTATTCTTATATTTTGTTACTGGCAAAGGAGGTCCCATGATGTAGACGGTCCATTTTAGTATAAAGTTGTTTTGCTATTAGGAACTAACCCTGCTGAAAACTGGCCAAACTGATTACATCATTTTCCTCAAAACAGGTCATTCAATCAATTTGGCCGAATAGAAAAGCTAGTTTGGCCAACACGATGACATCACAAGCCAGGCACCGTGTGACGTCATTATAATTGTCGCCTTGTCTGCTGTCAGTGTCACGTGACGACTAATCCATCACAGAAGGTGATATCACAGAGTTACCACTGAGATCCGTGTGCAACTGAATTAATTGTCCATCGACCGACTCCTCCGCAGGCACGAGAAGATGTACGACCCGGCGAAACTGCTGACGATCGACGCCACGGGCGACATCACCCTCCTGCGTGAGCTCGACCGCGAGTCGCCCTACATCAAGAACGACGTCTACACGGCCATCTTCCTCGCCATCGACGACGGTAATGACAGAAGCGACGGTGGCAACGATGGTAGCGATGACGGTAGTGATGGTTGCACTTTGGTTGGTTATTGGGCTGCGCTATGAACCTGGTATTATCTTTAAATTATTATTATTGGGGGGATTAATCCAAAGCTCAATAGAAAGAGGGGACGTTTCAGGTAATGGCCCTTTGTCATTGCAGAGAAAGATAATAAAATATATTGAATAAGTAGAAGAGCGATATTGATAGAAACATTGTCTACTGTATATTTTTTCAACTTCAGGTAAATGGTATTGACGACTGAGATTTTTTTTATTGATTGTGCTTGTGCACCACTGCTAACTCGCTTTCACGGTTTTTTTTGCAAATAAAATTTAGAATTTACCATTCATTGAAGAAAACCAAACACACACACATACACGTCTCATGAAGCAATTCTCAACATGAAAGTTGACCCAGAGGTCACTCAGATGTAGCTCTCCAGCATCCGGTTCCACAGGCCATTACCCAGCACGAACCGTTGCGACGCCGCTTGCACAATCGGGACAAAGTCGGGTGAACATACATACAGACAAACACAAACTAACGAACATTGTGGCCGTCAGATCCGCCCTGACGCCGGCCTAGCCTCGCAGGAGGCCTTTCGCGTCGCGGTGAAGCGTGGACGCGCCGGTCGGCTCTCCGGGGCCTCCGTCGTCGACGCGTTCTTGTAACGACGACGGTGCGACCGTCCCCTCGCCCCCCCCCCCCCTGACCCCCTCAGCCGCCCACCCGTGCACGGCCACGGCGACGGTGCTGCTGCACGTGGCCGACGTGAACGACAACGCGCCCACGCTGCGCCAGCTCGACGACGTCGTGTGCAAGAAGTCGGCGTGGAACTCGGTGCTCGTGAAGGCCCACGACGCCGACCTGGACCCGCACGCCGGGCCCTTCACCTTCAAGCTGCTGCCGCCGCACGCCGGCGCCCACGGCGGCGCCCACGGCGACGGCCACGCCATGTGGCAGCTCAAGCAGAAGGACGGTGCGACCAGTGGCACAACGCGAGCGTGCGGTGGACGCGGGGGCCATTGCCGGATGGAGCTAGTGCGAGGCCTGTTGCAGATGCTATAAAGGGGCCCTAAATAAAATAAAAAACACGTAAATATGAAAACAATAATTTTCTACTTGTATAGTAAAGTAATTGTATTTTTTCATTTGCTATACAGCCAGATAATACGACAAATCGCTAACTTAAATACCCAGTCGTTCATAAAAGTTTAAGGCAGTATAGTACTATAGTAATAGAGCAAGTGCAGAATTGTTGAACCAGAATTGATAGCTCGAAAGCATTTAGCACGGGGCCCTTGAAAGTGCGGAGCCCGTAGCTACTACATACGTAGCTACTACATATATAGTAGCTACACATGTAGTAGCTACTACATATCTAGTAGCTACACATGTAGTAGCTACTACATATGTAGCTACTTTTGCTACGAGGATAATCCGGCACTGGCGGGGGCCACGCCGTAGATGTGGGGATTGGAAGTTGGCAACCTCCGCTTTGTCCACTAAGGTAGCAAGTTTATCGGCATTTGTCTACGTTCGGGGAAACGACTTCTTCTTTTACAAGAGGAAATGGTGCTGCAACGACTGTCGGCGATTGCCAGCGACTGTTACCCTCCACTACGTCACCCTTGTGTGTTTCAATTGATTCCTACGCTCACAATACGTGCATGGGGTGTAATTATCGATTATTTGCAATTGATGCAACATACATGGAAATGTAGGCTAATTAGCCGATGCTGGAATATAAGTTAACACCATCGCTCCCCATGCTTCCTGCTCTCACTCTTGAACTGTGTGTGCTCCCCCCACGATCCGCACCATCTGCCCCATCTCTCCCTCCTCTCTCCATCTCTTCCGTCTTCCACCATGCTCCGCATTGCTCTTCACTCCCCGTGCTTCCTCGTGTTCCATCGGTGCTGTGGCCAGTTCGACATGTGCAGCTACTCCACCATCTCCCGTCTCCCCCTTCTCTCCCTTCTCTCTCCATCTCTACATGTCTCCCTCCATCTCCCTCCCCCCGTCTCCCCTCATCTCCCCTCTATACCCCCCTCCCGTCTCTCCGCCGCTCACATCTCCTCCTCGCGCGCTCTCCTGCCACCCGTCCGCTAGACCACACGGCGGCGCTGACGCTGCTGCACGGCCACGCGCCCACGGACGTGTACAAGGTGTCGGTGCACGTGTCGGACCACAAGGGCCTGGGCGAGACGCACCACCTGCACGTGACCGTGTGCGACTGTGGCAGCGAGCGCATGTGCCACCCGTACACGGAGTACGGACTCAGCGCCGGCGCTCTCGCGGCCATCATTTGCTCGCTGCTGCTCGTGCCGCTCGGTGAGCCCACCCCTGGTGGAACGGACCGTGCGATTGGCGACAATTCTTCCTCTCCATCTGCTTTTCGGATGGAGTTTCAAAAAAAATGTACAGGCTGCTGCAATTATCCATAAGAGAGATGTGTTTATGGGTTAGTTCGCGTCAATACAAATGTGCCGTTAAACCCGCCACCACCCGACACAGCCAATTAGTAATGTTTGTCACGTCAACAAAACGTGACAATTCGTTACCAGTTCAGCACGCCGGTGTGTTGGAGAGTGAACCCACAACATTTACAACTCGAGTAAATGTGCGTCCACTCTCCGACACACCCGTGTGCTTGGAGATGAATGATGGACCCAATCCGACTGAGCAGTCGCGGGGCTGGACTGTGGCCGGCGCTGACCGATGAGTGTTGGCCGTGTGTCCCTCCAGCGCTGGTGGCGGCCCTGCTCATCTGCAAGTGCAAGAAGAAGAAGCATCAGTCGGTTTGCCAGAAGGCCATTCACGTGGAGGAGTGCTCACTTGGTACAGTCCGCCCATACAACAAGGATGGCGGAGAGGAACAGCAGGTCGGTACCATTCTCATCGGGCGGGGTATGGGCAATTAAGATGTTTAAAAATATATAATTGGAAGAAACCACGGGAAATATTGTAATATTGGTTTATTTTATGACTCGATAACTGGTTGAACTACAAAATCTAATAATTCAGCAGTTAATTATTATATTCGTTATAATCGTTAATATTCTGCAGAGATGGTATTAAAGTCGACATTATTAGGTCTAATGTAATATAATTTGGTGTATTTGCTTTCAAGCCCAGCTACAAATCTACATAAGCACCAAACTACCTACAAACCTACCAAAGACGTACCCACACACCCACTATCCTGCCTGCCGACCCTCACTCAGCCTTCCATTTACGACCTGCTTACCTACCTACATAAAGCCTACCCACCCACCCAATCAGCGACTCGCCCTCCTACTGAAACTACCGTCAAGACAATTCCAGCCACTCGGATTATTGTAAACAATACACCTGTGTGTTATTTTTGTCTACTTCGAGAAATCGAGTTCATGCTGATTCCAACTCATTGACCTCACAGCATCCAAGGGCCCTGGTACAGGAATGAACCCGGGTCCAATCTCTCTCGCAGCCCGGCACTTGGGTCCTCCTATGGCCCCGTAGACCCCCATGCAATGGCACCGCCTACACACTCGATAGCTCCGCCACTGTTCACTACAAACCCATGAAACTGTATAAAACGGACCTCCATCCATATCTCTGCAAACACAATTTTTAAAAGATAAGTCTATCAGCCTCTCAGCTTTTCAGACCAATATTATCCAGCGGCATTTGTTCAAAACGTTAAATACATTTCCACAACAACGCGTAACGGGTTTGCGTACAGCGCTTGTGGGAAGCCCATTCAGATTCAACGGTAATTGATCATTATTCTCGAGGGCTCGTGGGTAAATTCCATCGCAGCGGGCCCCCCACGGCCCCCCCCACGCCCCGCCCCGGCGCTGACCCCAGCAGCAGCCAGCGCCGTGACCCGGTCCCATCGCGTGCGCGAGCAGCCCATGGCGATGCGCTGCCCGCCCGTCAGCTGCTCCGGGGAGGACGCGGGCACCAAGCCGGCGGGCACGGTCCTCGTCCACCAAGGTACGGGGGCGGCCGACGGCTCCGCGTGTCCCGCGCCGGCCGGCGGCCTCTCCGGCCGCAAGGTCCTGGCGGCGGTCCCGGCCGACGCCGCCGACGCCGACGAGGAGGGCCCCACGCACGCGGGGCCGCACGCGGCGTGGCCGTGCTGCTGCGGGCGAGGCTGCGCGCCGCCCACGGCGTGCGCCGTCTGCGCCTCGGCCGGCGCCGGCTGCCCGCACCGGCTGCCCCCCCACGGCGGGTTCATGCCGCGCCGCCTGCCCCACTACCCGCTGTACGGGGGACACCACGTCCCGTCTTCGTGCCCGTACTGCCAGGCCTACAGGCGTAACCCGGGTGGGGCGCCGCCGTGCCAGTATGAGTTAAGGCAGGTAACGGGTCTCCGGGAGTGCGACTAGCCCGCCGCCGCCTGCATGCCCGCCCGCTCGCCAGCCCCCCTCGCTCGACCGCTTGTGTGCCCGTCGGGCTAGACCCCCCTGCCTGCTTCGGCTTGCAAAATAAAGAGGTGCCAAGATTGGTTGGCTGGCTTGCACTTAACCTGGGCTGCGCGAGAGCTGGTGGATACCAGTACAGAAAGTAGGTTGTCGACCTATCTGGGTAGATTTTCGCCTGTTTAATTCTTGTGGGTGTGGATTTTCTTCGGGAGCTCTGGTTTCCTTCCACGAGCAAAAGATGTGTTGTTCCGCGCTGACAATGAGGAATTGGACTAATAGTTTCGGAAGGAACCTCCCTAAGAGAACATAGCTGGGCGATGGTGGCTCCACACGTGGCCTGTGGAGGCAGCGATGGTTGGTGGATCATGTTAATGTTGCCAAACTCCATTGCCGTGGGCCGTACCTTGGCTTGCCAGGACAATGTGGTACAGCAAAGTGCGGACTAATATCATCTGTCCCCTCTGTATGGGATTAGAGCGTTGCCCCTCGCACGGATAATTTGTTTTAAGTAGTATTTTATTAAACGTACAGGATGACCCCAAAGTTGGTTTACCGAAACTCAGACGAATCTGTGTCTATCTCGGTAAACTAAGTTTTTTGTCACCCTGACTTATTAAAAGAGGTCTGTGGTTGCATAAAACAGAAAGAATACCATATAAAGGACCGCATGTAAATGTTACCAACTTAATTCTATATATTTGCGCACACACGCACAGAGGTCGCCAGCAGTTGAAACAATGATCAAGATTTCTAAACTCACCCCCCGCATGGCCCCCCTCCCTCGTGCCTGTGTCCACGCAGCAGTGTAATTGGGCTCACCACAGTGAAGTCACGTGTGGTGGGGTAAAGTGTGGCTACTCCCACCTGTTCCAGTATATGTCGCTAGCAGGGAAGAGTTATTGCCTGGAGTACACAATCGCAGCACTTATCTGCGTGTCCAATTGTGTTTTCACGCAGGCAATGCTCATGCTTTGAGATGTGACTTAAGACGGTGCGATTGCTATTAAGCCCGGACTTTTAAAGGCTGACCGTGTGAAAAGCACTGCTTTTTAATGCAGATGTGGGTATTAAAGTAAGAAATTGAAAATGCTTATTCCATGTTTGTTACATGACTTTAATTTTACACGTAAAATATTGGAAATGTATTGGTAATCTGTGCAGATTGGTTTTGTTTTCTTTGATAATTATGAGCTACTCAATACACTGGATGTTTCAATGAGATACACATATCACAGTTTAATCATTGTAAACAAATATATAAAGTTAAATATGCATATTTACAATCTTTAACAATTGATGTTTTATTGGAAGGAGCGGTGGTGCAGCGGTTAGCGCATTGTGCTCTTAACCCAGTTGACCCGAGTTAACTTTCTGACCAGCGTGGTGAAGTATGGTCAAACCACCACGATGCCTGAACACGGCATGGGGAGGCCTTCAACACGTTTTTGGACAGGCAGAGGGTTGTAAGTTATGAATTTGCTTGTGATATCTTAACTTGAAAATATACGGCTGTATTACTTTTCATTTAGCATTTATTGAGCAATTAAAAACAAGCGTACCCATATGGAATAAGTATTTTGGTGAATTTCTCAGAGGCTTGGCAAATGGTTGCTTTCTGATGGCACGTGAGCACGTTTCTGTAAATCTTAAACCACGTGTGACCCCTGCGCATATGCAACCACTGCACTGTGTCAACGCCCACCGCAATGTTACTACGACTCGTCGAGTCTTCTTTTGAAACTACGAGTGCGCGGTAAAACATAAAAACTGTTCCTTTCACGTTTGTGCACGACGCTCTATTGCAGTTTTAAACTTTACCCGGGAGCGGACTGCTCGTTCGATTTCATCAGCAGTTGTTTTAAACTCCTCCTCCTCCTTCCCAACGCAGACTCTGCTGACCACAAATGGCAGAGCGGCGTCTTAAATCAACCACTGATGATGAGGTCACGCACGCGGGTCGTACCCGCTAAAGTTTAAAAATGAATTTTAACCAAGACTGTGGAATCCTTCAATATAAATGACCCTGTACTGCATGTTCAAATATGGTTCATATTACACATGGTGATCCATTTATAGTCACCCCACTACGTTCAATATAGCCAGTGTGAATTGTTTGCAACATTCGGTGATGTGTAAGCTGAGATCATTGACATCTAAGTCAGACGGTCAGTGGGGTATCTATAAATGGTTCGCCTTCGTATCGTATTGTGGTGTAACAATTCACCCCCTCGGTGATTTGATGAAATATCTCAAATCAGGGTCACGATCTGATTCAAGAATCGATTTCCTTTTTAACACTGCGGTGAATGTCGCGTCCACCTCGTGGCTGCATCAGTCACGCGAATCCGTTTTATACGCAACAATCAGCCGTGCTCAACCCACCGCTGGATAAAGGGCCTCTCAAAGCTGTTGCCATCTCTCGCAATTCCTGCGATCCACCTACAGCAGCTGCACACGAGCTGCTTCCCATCGCTCCATCTCTTCGGCGGACGTCCTCTCGGGCGCATTTACTCATTTGGCTGCCACTCCACCCTTGGTCTCGACCACCGGCCATCATCACTTCCCGCAAAGTTTCCTGCTCAATTCCACGATACTGAATAACCTCGATTCTTGCGCGTGTGATTTCATGCATGTCCCGTGACCCTGATGAGTCCATATTCATCTTTGTTACCGTCACACTCATGTTGGATATGCACGCACATGCGGTGTGTACATTTCATGTTCACAAGGGTAACATACTGCACGTTTATGTATTGATTTACTAAGCCTATACAGTACCTAGCACCGGAGAATTTCATACACAGCTCATGTAAGAGGTAATGGGTGGGCATTGTGTTGTTAAGTTACCGGAGTTTCATGCACTGTGCAGGTTCTCTGTTGTGCTGTGATGGGGATGTAAAAGTGTCAGCAGTGCCCAGTGAGCATGCAGCAGCACACAGGGCATGCCCGAATCTCGATGGTGGATGAGTACAACCTCGGCAAAATTCTGCCAAATCCAAGACTCGAGCACTGTCAATGCCATCACAATTAAAGTACCGTCATTTCCGAAAGTCTCGAATGAAATAATTTCATTATTTGTGTTGTTTGGTCGCAATGCAGTAGAGTATGTGCAGTATTAGTACCGTTTAGGAATAGAGTGTAAATACCGTACTTGTTTGCAGCAATTCAGTGGAAAATTACATCTATAATTCTGATGCATAAATCATGAACATACAATAAATTGTCTCAATGTAAACATTGTTGTACGTGTATTGCCACTACACATTTTATTTGCTACTAATGAAATACTGTACCCGTATTTAAGTGATTCGTTTAAAAACGATTTGCAAGTTATCCTTCAATTACAAAACCCTCTTCGCTCCCCTTCCCGTGCATATCTCGCCCCCGCCACCCCTTGCTGCTGCACAGATTGCTGAACTGAGGGGCTGCTCTGAGCGGGCATCGCCACCCCACGTCAGCCCCGCGAGACACGCCGCACCACGACGAGCAGTCGACCCACCGTGACGCCACAACTCCGCGCAGTCGGACGGGGCCGGATGAAGCGAGCGCGGGGCCTGGAGCATATGTTATAAAGGGGCCCGAAACTAAAAACCCACAAATTTTCAAACAAATGTTTAAATTGCACAGTAAAGGAATTGTATTTTTTCATTTGCTATACAGCCAGATAATAAGACAAAGCGTTAACCTTAAACACCCAGTCGTTCATAAAAGTTGAAGGCAGTATAGTACTGTAGTAATAGAGCAAGTGCAGAATCACGGAACTGGAATTGATAGCTTGAAAGCATTTAGCGCAGGGCCCTTGAAAGTGCAGGGCCTGTAGCTACTCCATATGGACCCGTAGTAGCTACTACATATGTACATAGTAGCTACTACATATGTAGCTACTTTTGCTCCTGGGATAATCCGGCACTGGGGTGTGGGGGGACTACGACGCACGGCGGCAGTGGTGAGGCGGAGCGGCCTCGCCCATCGGCAAGCGGGTGGCGAGCTCGCCAGCGACATTCTCCAAACCAGGGGTGTAGAAAGTATGGCCCATCAAGAGGTGCCTAAGTGGCTCCATGGTCAAAGATTTTGATCCCATTGAATTTGGACCCCAGGGATCCTCGATTTGAGTGTTTCAGACATCCACGATTAAACCGGTTTTCTCAAGTGTAGCGAGTTGGTCCTTCACCAATGACTGCACACAAGCGCCATCTGGTCAAATTTGGCTTCTTGCTTTATTCTGAGGTCACGCGATATCTCTACAGCAGGGCGACTGAGAACCATTTACAAAGAGTGATAGTGTAATGATTATTTAAAAAAAACGGTCTTAAATGGTTGGCAATTATTTGACGTCAAATTAGCAAACCCAGCCTCTTGCCACGCATACTTTTCATTATGGATATTTCAGCCACGTCGTATTTCCCTCCAGAAGAATGTCATTTTCACTTGAACTGAGAATTTGCAGTGCTGGGAATCCCTCATCCAGCAGTGGATTGACAAAGGGCTGGCTCCTCGTAGACGGAAATGCGATGTTTGCCAATGGCCAGTTCCCTTGCGTATTTTGGGTAATGAATTAGAGTATTTATTGTGTATAAATAGACTTAAGATAACTTGGGTCAAAGTCAGAGGTTGTATTTCAGTGAATAAATTGTTGCTGCAAGTTTTGTTGAGAATAAAGCCCGACAATTTAAAAGGTCTCGTCAATCTCTTAACCTAACCCAGTACTTGATATTCCTGTCTTTTCCAAAATGGGTGGTTGCTGCAAGAGAAAGCCTTTCAACCTACTCGACTCACGTGGGTGATCGGCCCCTACATTTTCGATTACACCAGTCCCAATGGCCTGCAAAACATTTACCTGCACATGCTGTGGGACGGGTCTGCATTTATACATTTCAGCTTTTGCCCCCTTTGATAATCGAGGAGTTTCCTTTGAGTAAATCGACCCAAATGAATGCTGAGAATTACACAGAGGCAAATACTTGGCAGCATATAACAAACATGGGACTTGAGAAGATTGAGTTTGGGCAGGAGAAGCCAATCAGGTGCCATTGACTGTCGATGGACAAAACGGGTGGCTTGGAAACCAATGGATGGAACACGCCCAAGACGACCAGCTCATGTGGAAGAGCAATGAGTGCCGTTTAGTTGGGGCTGGAATAGATGGCTATGTGGGAGACATTCATACAGCAGTGGATAGAGATCGTGGTCAATTATAGCAATCTTCACAAGGACTTGTCAATCCACTTCTGGGATGATGGGATTCCCTTTCTCTGCCGCATATAGGGCTTCGTTAAGATGTAAAACACTTGGGTGCACTGGAAACATGCTAGAAAATTAGCCAACCGAAAGGTTATTAGAAAGATTAGGTGTTAATCAATTGTGACACAACTTTGGTAAGTTGCTCAGAGATGTAATTGGTGCATTAGATTACCGACCTACAATTCTTGAACTATTTTATTCTCAAACTAGATTTACAAACGCAAATCTATAATGCAATACAGAAATTTTTTTGAGAAAGGTAAATTTCACTTGCAACCTCGCACATCAACATGCACCACACAAACCAGGCGCACAAGGGCACAGGAAACTGGCGCTGGAGGAAAATGGGTTGAGGAATCGTGCAGATTTGTGAAACTTGCAACCCCGCAGAGGGGCTTGCAGGCTGCTGAAGAGATCAACGTACAGACTGGACAAAGTTGTGTACAGACCACCTCCAGTTTCCTCCCACAAGTCAAACAAGCATTGATGGAACAAGCTGTGCATCCTATGCAGCCCCCCCCCCCCCCCTCTTGAATGTGTAAGACTGCAAGCATGAGGTAATGTCACAAAACACGTACAAACAAAATTACTTAATCACTTTATTGGTCACCGATCAGTGGGCAAGAATTATTCATTTGAAGGCCAAATAACAGCAAGTGCACAAACACCCCCAAGCAGGGCTAGAAGACTAACAGGGCACAACAGTTTAATGGTGGAATCTTACTATTTGGTCATTTCAAGTCCGATGCAAATCTGTCCAGTTCAGAAAAACGTATCGGAATTTCACCCTTTGGGTCAAACATTTTCTGAAAAAGTATCAAGTGCTCGCACAACTACACAAACGTAACACAAATTAAGACCAACTGGTAAATGACCAACAGCTGCATTTCGCCAAGACTCGCCTGATTGTAGAAACTGAACGCACAAGGAATGTGGACAACTTAGTTTACTATAAGCGCTAAGGTCTGCGTACATTCAACCTCTTTGTACTACAAAGAGTGGCTCATCTTGTGACAAAAAAAAAAGGAATTGTGTCAAAGCCGGGGTGTGGGGTGGGCAGCGCGATGACCAGCGCCTGCCGCTACTTCAGTTTCCCAAGACGAAGGCCTTGACGGTGGCGACGATGTGCGAGGCGCTGATGCCGAAGAGTTCGAGCAGCTCTGTGGGTTTCCCGCTCTGGGGCACGCGTGGCACGGCCAGGTGGCGCACTACAATGCCGGGCTGGGAGCTCACGGCGGCGCACACCGCCTCGCCCAGGCCCCCTGACAGCACAAACACGCAAAAGGGGTCACACACAACGCAGTGTTAGCAGCAGACATTGGGCTCAGTTCCTAGCACAGGTTGTTGCCACCGTTTAAAATAATCGGATCTGTTATAAAGACTGCATTTTTAAAATCGTTCAATGTCATAGGGGTGGGTTTTTTTCTACCCAAGAAGCCTGTTTTGGTGACTTGGGTGCACCATCTCTCCATTAGCGCCCTTCTCTCCGCTTCCTCTGACTTTTTCAATGCGCTTTGCTTAGAACACATCCAAGATACAAGGCTAGCAACAATCCACCATTGGAATTATTTTATTTGGATCAGATTGGTCAATTGAGAGTATTTTATTGTACAAATCAGACAATACCAGGGGGAAATCCCAAATGAGACTTGAGACTTCAGCGTGGTAAATTGCATCACTAGTTGGTAGAGCAGCAACATTCATCTCTGCGGGAGGCATGTGGATTACTCATATTTATATATATAAATATATCCATATTTATAGGTCAGAGAAAAATGCAATTGTGGCTACAAATTCATATTTAAAGAATGGTGGCAGGAGAGTAGCAGGGATATACAATTAAAATAACGAGTTTGAAGCAGGGCAAGGTTTGGAAACAATTTATGAAATTAAAGTATACCACTTGGGTGTTAGTTATGTAAAAGGCTTGGGTGAATAATGTACAATGGATATTGCTACAAAGTCCAAATATATCCCAATAGCCTACAACCTGTTATGAATGGTGGTCACCTCCTGGCTTAACAACCCTATACGTGCATTGTGGTCGATTTTGTCACGGGCCTTTTAAAAACAAAAGCATCAGCCTTTATACAAATTGTGTAAACACGAAAGCAGTTATCATGGAAACGGTTTCAACAGCAACTCGAGGCGAGCGACCCGGCGCAGGCGGACACACACGAGCCCACTGCACTGAAGTGGCGGCTCACCCTCGGGGTAGTGGTCCTCAACCACCACCACGCGGCCTCCAGTGGCCTTTACGTTCTCGACAATCGTCTTCTTGTCCAGGGGCTTGATCGTGAACGGGTCGATCACGCGCACGTTCAGACCTAGGGGGGGCGGCGGGGGGAGGGACAGACAGGGTGAACGGAGCAGCAAGGTGAACGGCACACACTGCACACAGCGACTAGTTTGTGTAGTCCAATAAAAAAAAACACATCCAATTGATGTATAAGGAATATAAAGCCACCATAAAAGCAGCAAGTCTAATAAAATGCGTACATTTGATATACATATTACATTTACAAAGCACTGCATATGTATCCGATTATAGCAAGAAGATGGATTCATTGCGGTGTTGATGGGCAAGGAGATTAGACAGCCTCACCCTCGGATGCGAGCGTCTTAGCGGCCGCCAAAGCCTCGTGCAGCGTCACTCCCGCCCCGATAACCGTCACCTTGTCACTGTCGCTCTTCAGCACCACCTGCCAGACAACACGAAACAGGTTTTCAACGGGACCACACTTCAGCAAGTACAAAGACACTGCAGTGTCTCGGGAAGATGACAAAGCAATCTGAAAACTTTTAAACAATCACAACTTTATTAAGGCAGCTGTGTGGCTCCGGATTGGCATTGCTGTGACTATAGGATTGAAAATTGGATTTTGTCAGCCCATAATAAGACTGGGTTTGCAAGCAGAAGGATTTCAGGGATTCAGCCAGGACATCAATGACTGCACAAACCATTCATAAAATTATCTTTGGCCATTAATGCATCTTATTCCAGTTCGATTTTTAGATTTCAGTTTGAACATGCAGTGAACACCCTGCAGATAATATAAAAATGATGCCCCCACCCCCTCCCCCCTAGTGAGGATAAAGAGGCCTACTGGAGTGACTTGAGAATTCCAGGCCACTCTACGACAGGAAACATTTACTTCATTCACATTCAACATCCAATAACGAGACGTTTTAATCTCCCGGGCACCGTTCTCACCTTGGCCTTGCCGATCTCAAACTTCTCATCGTTGGCGTAGAGGATGTCCGTGTCGGGGCGGCTGCTACGGATGAAGCAGATGCCCTGGCATGCGAGAGACACGGTGGTGTGGAACACAAGTTAGTGGCGCACGACTTGTGGAGTAGAGCCAGGCTTATGGAAATGGACTTGGAGGCAGATTCGATTGTTTTTTTCTTTTATCTTTCCAGATAGATCATACGTTAACATTACGCAACCTAATGGCCGTTTTTCCAAAAACCTTATAAAGAATACTCATTAACAATAACAAAATAGTCGGCTGTAACGAATTGTTGGGTGCAGCAGTGGTAGAGCTATGAATGCACTACACTACGAACTCGGCCACCAGAGTTCCATTCCCGGCAAGTGAGATGTGAACTAGTCATGTTCCACCCTTTAATCAAAACTGTAACCAGCGTGGTGACGTATAAAGGCATGGAAAAGGAAACCAATTTGGTTCTCCTAATCTTACATTTCAAGTCTAGTTTTAAAATTCTGGGTTGAACATAATAATAAATAAAACTTCAAATTAATTTCAGGTAACAGCTTGCTCGAAAAGCAAACTCTTACAATTAATACCAAGACAGTTAAGTATGCTTCCCCAATGGGATTGTGGCATGCTGTTTCTTACGGTATTAACCCTAATCTTCAGGCTCTAGGCTGCAGTTGCAGGGGAGGGGGGGGTAACCTTGGTGTTGGCAGAAAGCTCGACAGCACGTTCGGTCGATACGCCATCCGAGGGGTAGAACACGGTAGCGGTGGGGATGGCGCGGAACATGGCCAGGTCCTCCAAAGCCATCTGAGAGGGCCCATCCTCACCTGTATGCACACACAAAGATCCCTCGTATAGCCTTAGACTTTAGCAGAAATAACAAGACTATAAAGAAAGACCTATTTTAGATGGCGATACATTAAAAATGACCAATATCAAACCTAGCTGCCCTAACCACTACTCACAAATATTATGAATTATTCACACACAAGACTGCAACAAAAGTAAAAAAAAAAGACGGCACGCAAAAAATGTGGACATGGAAAAAATCCAATTACTTATCACTTTCCTGATCAGATGGCAAACTCAATACTTTCAGATATGAAACCATGAGTATGTAGGACCATATGAAATTCAACTTTGATACCGATACCTGCAGTCTTAAGTGGCACAAGCTTAAGATATATAAACTCTCCACATAGACTAACCTTGCTATTACAAAGGAGGGTGTGAAAACCTGTGCCCAGACAACAGTTTAGTGTTGAGGCCACTATTTTTGCGAGAATCAAGACACCAGTGGTATGACAGTCACTGGTGGGGACGGGGAGTACAGCTCACCGATGGAGACTCCGCAGTGAGAGCCGCAGAAGTTGACGTTGGTCTGGGAAATTGCGCCCATGCGGATCTGGTCGTATGCGCGGGACAGGAAGGCGGCGAACGTGCTGGCAAAGGGCACAGTGCGACCGCGTGCCGCACAGCCAATAGCCACGCTCACCTAAACACATGGGAGGCAGGAGACAATGAGAATTTCTCTTGAACGAGAGGATAATTTGGAAAGGCACAAGGTTGAGTAAGCTCTGTAAGGTATATTCTATCTTGTTATCCCAACTCAATCAACACCGTCTCATGAGATGAAAGTATCTGTTTAGATCTCAGCAAGGCAACCTTTCATGTCAGAGAATGGCCCCAACAGAAGCAGACATCGCCATCTTCAATTAAATGACTAAAAATAAATTAAGCAATATTATCTTTTACACTATGAGATCTCTTTTACCAGTGGCAAAATATAGTCGTAGGTTTTTACCCTTTTAAACTGGTACAAAACTGACACCTTTATTCAAGGCATCATGTTTGCAATAACCACAACACAAGTAGTCAAAAAAGCAAAGAAAAAGAAGCAACTCTGATGACAGTGCATATTATTATCATCATCAGAGTTGCTTCTTTTTGTTTGCTTTTTTGACTACTTGTGTTGTGGTTATTGCAAACATGATGCCTTGAATAAAGGTGTCAGTTTTGTACCAGTTTAAAAGGGTAAAAACCTACGACGACAATATTATCTTTGTTTGCTCACTTCGTTTCAAAGTTAAATACACAGTAACTCGTCGAATTCAACTAATCGATGTTAAATCCAGAAAACAAAACAGAATGCTGCAGTGATTAAAACAGCACCATTCACCCTTCTGTGGACCACAGGTCACTTAAAAGGAGCTCATTAGCAGTAGCTATGCAAAAGCCACCTGTGGGCCATTGTCTAATACGAAGAGGCTGTGATGAATCCAAATACATTCTTTGTTTCACGATGCAGAAAGCAGTAATGTGGGGAGGGAAATATCGGTGCCCAACACCCTTTGCACAGCCACTACGTGCTTCTTTTAAAAACTGTACAGAGCTGTTTATTTTCACGTTTAAAGATGTAATGACACCTTTTTGTGGCAGATGTGCCAGAAAAGCACCACATGTTAATCAAAAAAAATAAAACGGACTTTACTTTTAAACTCTCCGAACACAGCGTCTGCCCATGTAAAGTCAGTCCTCGTGTTTTACCATGTTCTGCTCGGCAATGAAGCACTCGATAAAGCGGTCAGGGAAGTCCTTGCGAAACATGTCGGAGAAGGTTGAGTTCTTGGTGTCTCCATCGAGGGCAATGACGTGGCTGTTCCCGTGGCCCAGTTTGTTGAGGGCCACCCCATACGCCTTACGCGTTGAGATCTGCAGTGCGCAAAAGACAAATTAATTCGTGTTCATTTTACGAGAGTACGTTGGGTATTCGCGTCATTCGTAGAGCACAATGCTGTCGCGAAGATGTCATTTCACATACTTTCAGATTCGGCCTGCACTTTGAATAACACGGGATAATTAATTTCCACCGAAGCAAATAATGTATGGTTTATAGACCCACATTATTAACCACGGCAGCTGCTGGACTAATTGTGTAAACCTCTGGAACAAGCCGGTAATATCTACTACCCGCTCCGCAATGTCACCTAGGAATATAAAATTGCGCCCGCTAAATGTCACTAAAATCCAATACTTAGTGATGTTTGATTGACAAAAAACAAAAATCTTTTAACAGCAAGAAAAACCCCTCCAACTACTCGCCTTATCTCCCAGTTTGTAGGAAGGAGGTGAAGACAGTTTGACGTTGCTCACGTCCACCACAGGTACATCTTCGGTGGGAAGTTCTGGACACAGCTTCGTTGCGTTGGAAATCTTCTTCTGGATGACCTGCACAACCTCCTCCACCTTGTCCTTGGGAATGGGTTTGCCATGCCAGTTGTCCTGATCCTCAACACCTGTCACATTTTAAACAAACAATTGTATTGTTAACAATTACATTCCATGTGTGCCGTCTGTGGGGCTACGAGATATGCAAAGGTCAAAAAAGCAAAACCTATTGTTGCAAATGTATTTCTATTATCCGATATCTACACTGCCCACCTCCACTCCAGGTACTGATCAGCATGGCGATGGAGAAGGCCCTCAACCACCAACAACATTGACAGAAGGGTTGTCTACATACCCACGAGCTATAAGCAATTCTATTTGGAATTATTGCAGAGCAGTGCATCACCCCATGTTTGACAATGGGCGGCGGAAGATGGTATTACAGGACCACTTCGGAGATAACTTCAATTATCCTAGGCTCAATTTAGGCATTCTGGACCCCCACTTGCCCGAGTATAGGAGGTATTAGTTTCAAAGAAACCAAATAGAATATGTTAGTCCTAAAGAGCTAGAATATACTGAACTAAGTGTGAAAGTAAATTTAACTATGATTTGAGCAGCCGTTAGCGAACGAGCCGAAACCATCACATGAGAACCCGGTTTAAATCGTAATATTACCAGTGAATTCATTGATGACACACTAAACATGTATAAGCATTTATGTTACGAGTCTACACACTCGCATGGATACTATTGTTTTGAGATATTACATTTAATCACAATATTGCCCGATAATTCATTGATGTTCACTTTTGCCATTGGGCACATGTTTCTTTATCGTGGTTCTGTATGAATATTGTCATTTTTTAAGGACTTTCCTATCGTCGCACTACTATGAGGAGTTCGCCTATTGTTCTATGGCTCAGTTTAACAACGTAACCATTGAGGGTTAATTGTACGGACCAATGAGTAGGACATCTACAGGAGTACTATGGTGGCAATTCCGATGTAACCCAAAAAAAACTATTTTGGATGATATTGGTCGCAACTCTAACCCTAAACAATGAAGCCGAGCCAATAATAATACACGTAACTACACGCACACCTATTGACCATAATACAAACTAACACACATCAATAATACTCTCCTACACACATGCACATACATATCTACGTAATACTTTATACACATTTAATCACACCTACGATTGATCATATTATACTTACACCCAATTAACATGAAAAAACACACGTGTATTTATTTGATTAATTTGCCTAATTAATTTACCTAATAACACCATTTGCATAATTCATAAATGTGCATAATCTCATAAATTACATCTTTTACATTTTAAATTTCATAATTTGTTTTTAAAACAACACATTGCATTGCTCCCACCACTTACCAGGAATGCCCTTTCCTTTGAAGGTCTTTGCAATGATGGCCGTGGGCTTCCCCTTGGTCTGGCTGGCAGTCAGCAGGGCCTGGCAGAGTTCCTCCACACTGTGACCATCCACCACCAGCGTATTCCATCTGCATCCATCATCGAGGCGGCATTTAAAAAAACGGGCAAAATTAGTCTTAAACAGCTATATTTAATTTAATTAGGCATCGTAAAATAACTTACTATTTTGAGCAATGTATAAAACCAAAATAGGTGACACGGGGAGTTTAGAAAATATAACGATTCGTAGGATTAAGTCAATGGGTAATATTTTGAATCCACTTGATAATTAACTTAATAAATTTATGTCAGAGCTTTAAATAGTCACAATATTAAAGGAGCTCATTTGAGCAAACTACACAAAGGCAGAAAAAGCAGACTACATGCAAATTGGCTGTAGAAATTAAAAAAATAAAGCCCAATTTAAGGGTTTAAAAAAACCAAATTTAGTTGACATCTTCCTTTACACAACATGCCACGCGAGATTTCACACAAACATCCGAGTACTAACCCGAAACCCTCACAACGGCTTTTGTAGACGTCAAAGTTGTGCTGCAGGGGGGCAGCCTCGCTCTGTCCCAGGCGGTTCACGTCGAAGATGGCCACCAGGTTATCCAGGTTGTAGTGGGAACCAAAGGCCATGGCCTCCCACACAGAGCCCTCCGATGATTCCCCATCGCCAAGGAGGCAGTAGACGCGGTAGCTGTGGGCGGAATGACAAGACAGAAGGGCCAAGGTGCTACACGTCAGATGGGGAACATTTTCTTCATCAAGAGATGAGGAGTTTCAATTTACCCTTGGGGAGGGTGGGCACAACAGATCACAGGTCACTGTCACTGCAAGAGAGGACCCTTGCAGTGACAGACATGACAAAGCTCACTAAAATTAAAAACACGGAGCCAGTAAACAAAATTAAAGCATGCTTGCATATTTTAATTGAAAATGCTTGAAGCAAATTGGTTTACTTTGCTGCATTATGAAAGACCCAAACGCAATGGATCCTCAAGTCTGGCTACGCATTCAACCTTGAGTGTAAAACTGCTTATAATTTTAAATTGACACTGTCAGGGGTTCAAGGGTGCCAGGACATTAGCAGACCTGGCTTTGTCGAAGTTCTTCCCAGTGTAAGCCATCCCACAGGCAGCGCCAAGCCCTTGACCCAGGGAGCCCGTCGCCACATCCACGAACGAAAGTTTCTAGCAGCACAAGATGGCATGGCACAAAGAATTCAGTTGTTAAAGACTGTTTTGGCACATTCCGTTAGCAAGTGACCCATCAAGGTTAGCACAGCACATAAGAGCGGTTCTATGCGCGGCTACATTTATCGACAAAAAATAAGATGCTCACAAAGTGATCTTTTTTTAGTTTATTTAATAATAAAAAAACCAGAGCTGATCTAGGAGGCAGCCCTTAGGACAAGTCCAGTTAGCACTTGCCGGGAGGTGTTGGTTCAGGCTGGGAATCAAACAGGTTATCAAGATTACAGCAGTGGATGTGTAGTGACATCGCGGACGTCACCGTGTAATGCCGGCCCTAGAGAGGCACGGAGTGCGATGTATTGACATCGCGGACACCACTTATATGCGAGTTCAGTACCAGCCCTAGAGGGGCTCGGTGAGCGCTGACTGACAGCGCTGGATGGCACCACGCTCTGCGTGCAGTGCCAGCCCCTACAGGATAGGGTGAGAGTGCCGGCCACGTGAATGGGGTTACTATAGGCCGTGGCACTTGCTTGACCCCAGAGGACACGTGACCGGTTAAGTCGACACAGGGCCCCCAAGTGGGGGCTAGGGGTGGTCACGTGTCAAGGTCGAGATCCTGCTCGAGGATTCTAGAAGGTGGTCGTGTCTAAGGGCAGACCCAGCCACGCCACAGAGGATACAAGCCGGGTTCCGAGAGGGACCGGCTGCTGTTGTTCACCCTGAAGAATCTACGTTCTACATCCTACAGAGTCTCCAACACGTGGACCTGGACCCAAGCTGTGGTCCGGTCCATTGTAGCTAGTTAGTGTAATTAGTGCAGTTAGCCTGGTGGTCACCACCACAGGTTGTTATCTTAAGGGGCAGTTACCCCGTGTGTTGTATTAATAATAAAAGTTGCCTCCAAGAAGTGCACCTGCGACTCAGTTGAACTCCCTACACATGAACCACTGCACACCCGTTGACCAGACACCCCACGGTCTAAACCGAAACATGAACTTTGTGAAATGCAACACCAGCCACGCCATATCATGCGTTGCCAAACCATCCCAACTGTTCCCAGAAGAACTGGTGATCAGCATCTGTGATTGATTGAATGGGGCAAGGTGCCCAGTTGCAATTTTTCTGCACCAAAATAAACTTTCAAATGGGGTGGTATGGCTATATCAGCAGATTAATGCTTACACAAGTAAAATTAAGTCCCAAATTTCAACACGAACTCCAGACATGCAATGAATGTCAGATGTGTTTTAGGCCATTTTGTGTGAAAACGTCAGTATAGACAGTCCCTCCCAGGGGGAGGGTGTCAAGGAACTTACAGGTGTAGGATGTCCCTCCAGATCAGAGTCAATCTTGCGGAGATTCAAGAGGTCCGACTCTGCGATATATCCAGCCTCAGCCCAGGTGGCATACAGCACGGGCGCAGCATGTCCCTACAAAAAAAAATCAGCACAAACGTAAAGCAAATGATAACAATCACTCACTACAGTTGTCATCTTGCCAGGCTCCTGCAATGTTGTCACTTCAATTTGTTAGAAAAACCCAAGACTCTAAGCTTTCAGCAATGTTAACACTTCATACTTAAAGTAAACTACGAAAAAACCACTGGTATCATTCCCTTGTAAGTCACAAATCGTTAAACAATTTACAATAATTCTGAACAAGCGGGTGACATTCTTTTCCCAGCTGACAATTCAATTTAAATGAAAAAAACAGCAGCTGTGCCAAGTGTCTTGCGGCAAAACTTTGCACGTTGAAAGAAAAAGCTACAAGGAGCAGGACCAACATTAATTCCCATGGGTCTGGTCTCGGGGAACAGGTGGCTCTGGTGATTAGCTCAAGGTCCTGGCTCATGGATGTCATATATGCAGGGTCATGCACTGCTGTCAGATTTTTTCACCCCCAATGAAACCCTATGGCAGCTGTCTTGCAGGTGGCAACAGATGCAGTGGCCAATTATATAGTATTAATTTAAGCAATCGCAACATGGCATAACATTAAGCAAATAATCACGCTGCAATTGAGAGAAAAAATGAAACGAGATTATAAATATATACATTTTTAAAAATCTTCAGTTACATGCCTAGGGTGGGGCAAAACTTATTTTATCCCAACACTTTACAAAGGCAAGCGTGTACACTACTGGACAACTGGTTTTGCATGGTACAACCATTTATGGGACACTTCGTTCGTATGGGCCGGGAGTGTTTAAATGTTTCTATGTTCAGAGGTTGGCGAGCTGGTAAACAGCTTCAGGAGCAAAGCCTAAAGTCAACTGCAGGTTAATGACCTCTAAAAACTCAGGACATAAACGGCCACCAATCAAGGTTCTCATTGCTTTACTGCACAAAAATAATCAACGTACACAACTCATAGGGAAGTTGCAATCGACAGAGAAAAACCAATTGACAGTACATAATCCACCACCTTGATAATGCACGCATAACTCAACCAGGTCTGGTGACAATCACAGAAAGTCTCCAAACACTGATTTTAAGGTAGTTAAAAAATGTTTAAGCAAATATCACCAGAACTTCCGGTTACTTGTGTTGCACAATATAACAGTATAATCTGTAAAGTCCAAACCGAAGTCTGACAATGGGGAAGTGCAAATACTGTATGAACTCAAACTTACTTTTATTTTTTACCTATGAATGAAATATTATACATACATCCGAATTAACAGTACCCAATGGGTTAATTTATTCGCATTGCTTTTTGGAAGTGTTAAGATAGACAAAATCACTGCCATTAAGATTCAACAAGTACATGGCAACAAGTGAAATACAATGTTGTTCTGTGGGAACAAAACACTAGGACATTCTATTAAAATTAAACTTTCTATAGCCTAGACTGTTGTTTTTAATAGTTACATTATTTCCCTCATGATAAACCAAAGCAGCATGCCAAAAACATACCATTCGATAAATGGATACAAATAATTGTACTCTATAACTCGGTTGGCACATCGAGATCATCTTTTGATCAGTAAACATTCAGGCCTCAACAGCTCATACAATACATTGCAACACAAGCTCTTTTTATCCATGAGATTTCATAAGCGGTGGTGCAACTCCGATTTTTTTTTTAAAATGGGAGGACATAAATCTCAATTAGAATTGTGGCCGGCGGTTTTTATTAAAGCAACAATAGTTCCACTGTAAACATCGAGAGGATCGTGGCATTAATCCATCCTAAATTTGAAAACTCTAACCTTTCAAAATCTGCCATGGTAATGGGTCAAGCCTCCAGTGTTGCAATGAAGGTTCAAAGTGCACATTTTCAGCATCAACGAGAAGAGCAGGCATTCCAGGGTTCCACATTTTCTAATGCCAAATCCAAATCTCAACACCTTGCCAGGAAATATTATCTTTAATAAGATTCAAATAATTATCATCACCACCACACTACGATTAGCGCAGTTGGCTACATTACTGTGTGAAAGACGTTCAACATACATACACCACATGCAATAATCGTTTACAATTGAGAATGACATGCTTAGGTTATATGCAGGCAAATGGGAGTTAAATTGAGCGAGACAGAATATAAATGCGTAAAAATTGAGAAAATCCACCACACACTCAAATCTTGACAAGTTGTCGAATCGCCAGGGAGCAATAGATTCACGTCCATTACTTTTCCATAAATCTTCTTTGTGCTGCAGTGAAATGGCAGTGTTTAAAGGCTCATTTTTTATTTTAAAATAGATTGAAATTTAGATTTTTCCCAGTATTGTTTATCTTCGTCTACATATTGATGAATACACGACTATGGTCTATTTTAAGGCCTAATGGTGAAAAACTGTGGGTCTGGAGGAGTGTCCAAACAGCACGACATACCTATTCAGTTCACTTGGCTGCCACACCCTGAGCACGGTTTGCCAAGTCATTTAACAAGCCAATAAGTGTGCCCGAAACCAGCAAGTCATTGTGCATTGCATAATAGTACAATGACAAACCATCAGTTCCCATAACTAAAACAAATATATAACACTACATACGTTCTTATTCCATGCAAACATATATTCCAATGATCTTTAAGTGCTCGTATCTAAAATATCTTGGTGCAAACGAGCATTTTTGAGAGGCACTTAATGTTTTTGAACCAGTGGTGGAAAATCAGTTCCCATGACAAGCCCTAGTCTGCATAAGAGTGGTGCTATTTTAGCAACCTTGGTGAGATATTGTAGGAATAAGTGTTGTTAAAACCCGCCACCACCCGACACGACCAACTAGTAAGGTTTGTCGCGTAAACAGAACGTGGCCAATTCGTCACTAGTACTGCACACCGGTGTGTTGGAGAGCCAAGCCTTACTAGTTGGCTATGTCGGGGGGTGGCGGGTTTTAACGACACATGCATATATTTACGCGATCCAACCCAAAAAACCTCTAGTATGGATAATATTGGTCACGGAAGCCTACATGTTAAATATAGTAAGACGTTGACTCCCAGGGAGGTTTGCACTCCAGGATTCAGAGCGAACAAAACCCGACAACTGCACCACAAAGTATTTTGAACAAATTAAATTTGTATTTTTGGCATGCGTCACTTTACACCGCTGGCGATTTAATAATTGGGTCACAATATAAGAATTGATTCTTTGTCCCATTTTTACCATCTGGTTTGTAAATTTGATGTGCTTTGTCTGACAAATTATCCAAAATGCAAACTTTGCATGTATCTCGAGTCGTATTTACATGCAACATAAGAGAACCAATTGCATTGTAATATTTCACACACTGCCTTTAAAGCAAACTATCAAACAGCATTTACACCGTGACACCAATACTTCGAAGCAAAAACGCCTGTTCGTGACAGCACCTTGGATAGCACAAAGCGGTCGTTATTGACATTGCCGGGGTCATCCGCCTTATACTTCATGCCGTAGAAGAAGAGCGTGGACATTATCTCTGCAGCACTGCAGCATGATGTTGGGTGGCTGTGCAGAACAGGAACAGGGCAACAACAACAAAACACAAGCAAGACTGAAATGAGTTTTCAACATCGGTCAACAAGGGGGTTGCAGGCAGTGTGCAGGAGATAGATGGTCAGGGCAGCTCAGGAGAGGGGTCAAGAACACCCAAGCTGGCACTGCCGAAATTCGTGGGGGTTCAAATCAAGGCAGTCGCCTGCCATGAAACCGGGTTCTCAAAAAGGTTGCATTTCCAGCACTGGGAATTAAAAACATGCTTTAACGGTCATGCAACAAACATTAACTCTCGTATATTATGTAATGCGACGAGGGAACCAAATGGATACGCATATCAATGACAGCAACAACTGTGATAGGGATTTTAGATGAGGATTTCTTTAAAATGATACAAATTAAATCTTGACATTTCTTCCTGCCTCAGCAGTCCGCCTGCTGTATTTTTTTCACCTGAAGACGATTGCTTTTGTTGCGATCGAAACGTCGTTATTTTTTTGAAAAATTATTTTTCAATCTACATGACTTTACCGAAAGACTCTGAGTATGATACGAATTAAACTTTAATGGTTCTGTACTGCATTGAACGGGCCCAGTGTTAACGGAAGGCTCCTTCCTGGCTGCGGTAAAGCAATGCGGCAGCTTTAGTTCAACTCGCAACGTTCTTTTGACGATATAAGAACATTTAAAGTAGCCAAGAATTTGGGCTGGTTAGGCGAAAACCACTGCTAAAACACTGGTTCGGAAGGGATATAGGCGGAGGGAAAAAACCCGCTTTACAAACGCTTTAATAGGGTAAAAACAAGACCTTTGCACGCGCACCGCCCTCTAAACTCATTGCCGGATCAAGCCGGACGTGTTTATATACTGTACTTTAAAGCTGGTTCATCAAAACTGTACGTCAAAGTGTTATCATGCTCAGACAAGCCAACCAAATATTTCGACAGAACGGGTTAAAAGTCAGATGTACTCAAATTATGTTTGCGTTAACCTTACAAAACCCCTGATGTGCTACTGCATCCCCAACTTCCACAAGGAAACCCAAAATGACTCGTCACTCCACACAGACGCGAAATCGAGATGCGAATTCGCACGAAGGTACAATCTAGAAGCCACAAGCCATGCTCTAATCCACTGCTGGATGATGGGCCTCCCACCTGAGCCATCTTACGATCCTGCAGATGCCAAACATCCACGCAAATGCATGGGCGCAGGCAGATTTCATCGCTTTCACATCGCTCCATCTCCTGGTGAAAGTCCTAGGATGAGCTCCACCCGCCACGAATCTTTACCGTCGCCTCTTCTTTGAACATCTCTGCCCAGCTACAGTCATTCTTGTGTCACGATGGAAGCAATCCCGCGTGCTTTCCGAAATCCATTGCGTTTCCCCTCCGTCTCCAAAATGCAATTACAATCATTCGTAAAAAAAAACTTGAGACCGTGACAATGTTGATAATTAGCAATAAAAAAATGCACATTCGCGTAACAGTGCTTATTAGCTACGGCACGTGGCCGATGTCAATTAGAAAGTCAGCAAAGGGTCAAACTATTACACAAAAAAGTGTAACCACGGTACTATAATCTGGACAATTGCCTTAAAAGGCTGGCAGGAAACGAGAAGTTGCATTGTTTTCACACAAACGCAGTTTACACGACTCGTACGTCGCATTACTGTACAGCACGGCGATTGCAGCCACACGTGTTCAAAACTCGGCGTGCGCAGGCGTTTAACTACGACATTTTTAAAAGCCACATATCCCAAATTCTTACACTAAGCCCACTGGCGCGAATTCAATTGCGCACGAGCGACAACATGCAGACGGCAGGTGCACACAGCGAGAGAGGCTTAGGATGTTTGGCCTCCATCATCGCCGTCTGGGCCACTGCTGGGAATTTAAGGCATTTCACGCGGCCAGCCCTCATTTCACTTAGAAACCCTCGACTCTTTTTTTGTATCAGCCACGGACGACGACGCTTTCACCGCGCAATATCGACCGCGACGCGCTCGCCGCAGTCTCGCGATGCCACCGACCCCGAGTTGGAGGCGCAGGTCGCTCGGATGGAGTGGATTCGCAGGCGATTGGCGGTGTCCCTCAGCGCCTGCAGCTTCTCGCCACTCGGGAGTCGTTGTGCCGCCATTGCCTCGATTGCTTTGCTGCTGCAGCCTCAACGTACCCCCCCCCCCCCCCCCCCGGCACTTTTATAGAGGGGAGGCGGGCAAAGCACCGCGCCCAGGAAGAGCCTCCGCGATTTTTTGGGTCTATAGCGCAGCCCTCCCCCCCGGCCCTTGTGTAGAGGGAGGCGGGCAAAGCACCGCGCGCAGGAAAACCTCCGCGTTTTTTTGGGCTTCTTTCGCTCGCGACCGCTTTGGCTCGTGGTGATCTCAAATGCTCCGAGATCTTCCGGAATAAATCCACCTCTTCTGGAAGAATCCTCAAGACTGCAGCATTTTTCGCAGAATTGTTGTTGTGGTTGTTGTTTAATATGTACGCATGCCTATCATGGAAAAAAAAAAATCTCAAAATATGTTTTACCCTTTCTGGCAATAAAACAGGTGTTAAGATACTCTTTGGTTCTTTCGGTAAAGCCACGTAGGTATAACATAAATTAAATCACGACATTTCGGGCGCAACATGAGGTGGGACAGCCACAGCAAGAAAAAAATTGCTGCAATTGCAATTGTTTCTTGCTGTGGTTGTCCCACCTGATGACGGACGCTTGTGTTGCGCCCGAAACGTCGTTATTTTATTTATTTTATTTTCTACCTACGTGACTTTACCGAAAGAACCAAAGAGTATGGATCCCTGCAGTCACGAAAACTTCAGATCTAGGTGTTAAGATGTTAAAACACCAGGTCCCATGTAGCTGCTCACTCCGAGCTACAAAAGCCATGATAGTGCATTGTCTTTGTTACTGGTCACCTTTGGGCATCCTCCGGTCTGACAATGGTGAGGCCAATCAGTTTGGAAGACAATTCCATAAATTACACTGTGACAAGTATTTTTTGTTACTGGGTAATAAGTGTTATTTTCTAATTGCTTATGCCTCAAAAGTACAAAAAATGGCTGTTATTCCCCACAAACTTTGCTTTTGTGACCAGGACAGTGATATTTTTTTATTTACCTTTTTTCCAGAACATTCCAGATAGATTCAGTGCTGAGTAAACTTGAGTAACTTCTAGAACATTCTAGAACTTTCCAGTAATATAAATGAGAGTATAAATACAGGGGCCTTAAGCCCACCAGCTCAGTTTAGTTCCAGCTGCCAAAGTGGATACATATTTACATTTTTCTGAGATGGCATCAAGAGGCTGCAAATGTGAAAAAGTACTCCGTGGAAGCATCTGCTAAGAAGTGTGAGGCCTACAATGCATATTTCGGCATGCCTGTCGGGGATCAAGACAAACCCTGGGCAACTAATTTCACCTGCGAGCAATACAAAAAAACTCTGGAAGGTAAGATGGACAATTTTTGCTTGGAATTTTACGTTATTAACTTTGTGAATTTTTTTTTAATTGTAATTTTTTTTTTTATAATTTTAAAATGTTTTACAATTTTCAATGTTATTGAAAACATATCATATATGAAAAATGTTGCGGGAATCTCTTACACATTAGTCATGGGTGAAATAAATGTATTTTTGTAGGATGGTAAAGAGGAGAAAAGAGAGCCATGAAGTTTGCTATCCCAAGAATTTGGCGGGAACCCACTGACCACTCAAGCAACTGCTACTTCTGCATGGTGGACCCTTCCAAACGTCTGACTGGCAAGAATGCAGCTGCTATCACGTATCTGGACCTTCCTTCACACTGCCATAAGCTCCCCGTACCCACTCCTCCGGAGAGAGAGCACCCGTCTTTAGAAGAGAGCAGCAAGTCAGAGAGCGAGGAAGACGTTGTAGATCCAGATGACAATTTCAGAGGTGGAGCTGAGGAGAGAAACCCATACTACCCCAACCAAAAAGACCTCAACGACTTGATCAGACATCTTGGTCTCACCAAGTCCAATGCCAAGCTTTTGACGTCTACGCTCAAGCAGTGGAACTTGTTGGATGAAAGTGTGCAAGTCGCAGATCAGAGGAAGCGTCACAAACCTTTTTGCAGCTTCTTCACCCGTCAAGATGGGCTCTGTTTCTGCCATAATGTGACCAGTCTGTTCGAGGCAATCAGAATCGCCTGTAACCAGAATGAGTGGCGCCTCTTCATTGACAGTTCATCCAGGAGTCTCAAAGCCGTGCTTCTCCATAATGGTAACAAGTACCCGTCTCTTCCCCTGGCTCACTCGGTGCACCTCAAAGAGGATTACAACAGCATCAAGGCCTTGCTGGATGCCTTGAAGTATGCTGAGTACGGCTGGGAGGTCATCAGAGACTTCAAAATCGTGGCATTCCTGATGGGTCTCCAAGGCGGTTTTACTAAGTTTCCCTGCTATCTTTGCCTTTGGGACAGCAGGGACACCAAGGCGCACTACCATAGGCGGGACTGGCCACAGCAGACCAAATTCTCTGTGGGGAGGAAGAATGTCAAGTGGGAGCTACTGGTGGACTCCCGGAAGGTGCTGATGCCACCACTGCACATCAAATTGGGCCTTATGAAACAACTAGCCTTTTGCCCGTCCAAGGACGGTTTCAGTAAATCTGAAATTTGCAAGCGAAAAGCAGACCGCGACATGATATTCATTGCATCAATTCGTGTGCATTTTGTAAGTCCGCAGTGACACAGACTTATTTCATTTAAAGGTTATAATCCCTTGTTCATCATGACGTCCTTTTTACTTCTATGTCTCAATAGCGTTACGGAGATCGCGTGACGTGAGGGTTCTGCCTTTGTAGTGAGGGTCATAAGTTGACACTGAGGGGGGAGGAGGTGCCTCGCCCCCCCATGTGGAGTGATGTCACCCGATAATTATTATTAATGGAGGGGGGGTTTCCATTTGGAGGATGTCACCTGTTCATGATTATTAGTGAGGGGGGCTGTTTCGATGTGGAATGACGTCACATGCTCATGATTATTAAGGAGGGGGGGGTCCATGGGGGGTTCTCCATGCAGAATGACATCAACTGCTCATTATTATTAATGAGGGTGGGGGTCCATGTGGAGGACATAACTTGTTCATGATTATTAATGAGGGGGGCTGGTGGACGTGGAGTGACGTCACATGCGGGACACACAGACATTTTTGGCTCATTATAGGACAAAATTTGTCAGAGCTGTAGATAAAGAGTCAGCAGCCTTCAAGTACCTTCAAGACTTCTTCCCTAAGCTGTCTGAGGCAAAGGTCAAAGCCGGTGTCTTCATCGGACCACAGATAAAGAAGATCCTGGAGTGCAATGAATTCCCCAAGAAGCTCACTAGTAAGGAGAAAGCGGCTTGGAACAGCTTTGTCGCAGTGTTTCGTGGCTTCCTGGGCAGTCACACGGTCGAAAACTATGTGGAACTGGTTGAGACTCTGGTGACGAACTTCGGCTGTAGGATGTCCCTCAAAGTCCATATCATTGATGCTCATCTTGATACATTCTGGAAGAACATGGGAGCGTACTCGAAAGAGCGAGGCGAGCACTTCCACCAGGGTATACTGGACTGTGAACGGCGCTACGAGGGACAGTATAATGAGAACATGATGGGAAACTACATTTGGGGTCTGATTCGTGAAAGTGATTTACAGGATAATCATAAATTTCGAAAAACTACTCACTTCTAAATCTTTTGTAGCCATTTTTGTATTACTTTAGTATAAATACAGTGAGGGAAAAAATTATTTGATCCCCTGCTGATTTTATACGTTTGCCCACTGACAAAGAAATGATCAGTCTATAATTTTAATCTTAGGTTTATTTGAACAGTGAGAGACAGAAAAACAACAACAAAATCCAGAAAAACGCATGTCAAAAATGTTATGAATTGATTTGCATTTTAATGAGGGAAATAAGTATTTGACCTCTCAATCAGAAAGATTTCTGGCTCCCAGGTGTCGTTTATACAGGTATCAAGCTGAGATTCGGAGCACACTCTTAAAAGGAGTGCTCCTAATCTCAGCGTGTTACCTGTATAAAAGAAACCTTTTCATAGAAGCGATCAATCAATCAGATTCCAAACTCTCCACCAAGGCCAAGACCAAAGAGCTCTCCAAGGATGTCAGGGACAAGATTGTAGACCTACACAAGGCTGGAATGGGCTACAAGACCATCGCCAAGCAGCTTGGTGAGAAGGTGACAACAGTTGGTGCGATTATTCGCAAATGTGTAATAACGGACTTCGCCACGCACTGCTTGGTCTCTGTCAGTCTTTATTTAGCTCCTTGCTCACATGCCGCTGGTCCCGACAGCGGACCAGCTGCTTCTCGCGCGCGCCCCGCACGCGCTCTCCCGTCAGTCGCTCCGCTCCTCCCCACTCCGCACACCGCTGGCCGACGGTGTGCCGAAGCCCCAACAGCCATGTGGCTGATGTCGCGGTGGCCACCCAACGCGGTCCCGCTTCTTCACTCCAACAACTTACCCGGAGCCCTTCCGGGCTCCCCCCTATATCCCCTTCACCACGTGACCCTGTCTCCTCCCTCACACCACGTGCCTTCGAACCTTCCAGATCTCGCCTCTCCATCGCGCCCTGCTGGCTCCGCCCCTAGGTTCCGCCCCCACTCACCTCGCTTCCGATTGGACCCGAGGTGAACGGGGATCTTCACATACGCCCCCATACTGGCTCCGCCCCCCAATACACCGGCCCATGTGATTGGCCCGAAGGCCAGCAGCGAACCCCACTTGCGCTCGCATTACAAATGGAAGAAACACAAAAGAACTGTCAATCTCCCACGGCCTGGGCCTCCATGCAAGATCTCACCTCGTGGAGTTCTAATGATCATGAGAACGGTAAGGAATCAGCCCAGAACTACACGGGAGGATCTTGTCAATGATCTCAAGGCAGCTGGGACCATAGTCACCAAGAAAACAGTTGGTAACACACTACGCCGTGAAGGACTGAAATCCTGCAGCGCCCGCAAGGTCCCCCTGCTCAAGAAAGCACATAGACATGCCCGTCTGAAGTTTGCCAATGAACATCTGAATGATTCAGAGGACAACTGGGTGAAATTGTTGCGGTCAGATGAGATCAAAATGGAGCTCTTTGGCATCAACTCAACTCGCCGTGTTTGGAGGAGGAGGAATGCTGCCTATGACCCCAAGAATACCATCCCTACCGTCAAACATGGAGGTGGAAACATTATGCTTTGGGGGTGTTTTTCTGCTAAGGAGACAGGACAACTTCACCGCATCAAAGGGACGATGGACGGGGCCATGTACCGTCAAGTCTTGGGTGAGAACCTCCTTCCCTTAGCCAGGGCATTGAAAATGGGTCGTGGATGGGTATTCCAGCATGACAATGACCCAAAACACACGGCCAAGGCAACAAAGGAGTGGCTCAAGAAGAAGCACATTAAGGTCCTGGAGTGACCTAGCCAGTCTCCAGACCTTAATCCCATAGAAAATATGTGGAGGAAGCTGAAGGTTCGAGTTGCCAAACGTCAGCCTCGAAACCTTAATGACTTGGAGAAGATCTGCAAAGAGGAGTGGGACAAAATCCCTCCTGAGATGTGTGAAAACCTGGTGGCCAACTAAAAGAAACGTCTGACCTCTGTGATTGCCAACAAGGGTTTTGCCACCAAGTACTAAGTCATGTTTTGCAGAGGGGTCAAATACTTATTTCCCTCATTAAAATGCAAATCAATTTATAACATTTTTGACATGCGTTTTTCTGGATTTTGTTGTTGTTATTCTGTCTCTAACTGTTCAGATAAACCTACCATTAAAATTATAGACTGATCATTTCTTTGTCAGTGGGCAAACGTACAAAATCAGCAGGGGATCAAATACTTTTTTCCCTCACTGTACATGTTCATTTTTATTCATGTTATTTTTTTCTGACTTTATGTGAACGAAAAGACACAATATAAGAATAGGTTTTCCCCTTTTTTGGCAACAAAACAGGTGTTAAAATGTTAAAACACCAAACTGAAACCTTTTACAATGAATCATGTCTACATTGACCACAGATACTTGTGGTGAAAATACAAACAAAAAACATGCTCTGACAGTATATGCATTGAAACTGATTGGTCCACACCAGAGACAGCTTTCTTTAGAGCCTAGTCTCAAACAGTGTTAGACCAGAGGACGCCAAAAGGCGAACATCTTAACACCTGTTTTGTTGCCAGAAAAAAAGGGGAAAACTTATTTTTATATTTTGACACTGGCAAAGGTGGTCCCATGATGAAAAGACACAAATTTGCCCGTTTTCTCGTTGAAAATAGGTACATTTAAAAATATCACTGTCCTGGTCACAAAAGCAAAGTTTGTGGGGAATAATAGTCATTTTCTATACTTTTTAGGCATAAGCAATTACGAAATAACACTTACTACCCAGGAACTAAAATTGTGTTACATAGTGTTATCATAGCATGATTTTTGTTTGCATGTTTAGCATAAGCACGTGTGGTTAATGCAACATGAGTCCTTGAAAATAGTATCTATTTGGTGTTTGAACATCTTAACACCTGTTTTTGATACTTTGATACAGGCAAAAAAGGTACCGTGTTGTAGCGACATACCTAACCCATACGGTTTACCCGTATTCTTGTACAGGGAAATAGAGTTTTCAGGGCCTACAGCAGTTTGAATACGGGCAACAACAAAAACGTGTATTTGTGTTTCTCTTTTGTGATGGGACTTTGTAGGAGGAACATTGAGATGTATAAGGGCATGGGGTGACCAATAAGGTCTGAATTGGCCTGTAATAAGGTAGGCACTGATAATTGGTTGACAGATATGATAACACAGGTACTATTATTTTACCTTTTTTTATTTTACCAGGTATAAGGCCCATTGAGCTATATAGCTCCTTTTCAGAAGTGATCTGGTCATCGCAAATGATAGCCCAACGAAGTGGTTCATCACGTGGACATTTATATAGCAGCCAAATACTCTAAAAACACACGTTTCTAAATGTGGAGGGGGAAAAAAACGAGAGGATCCGAAGAAAAATCCACGCGGCCAAATCCACGCGGCCACTGGGAAGACTGTAAGTTCTCCCATACGTGTTGGGTTGCCACCTGACCGGGTTTGTCCTGTAATCCGTTATCGTTCGCATTGTAATTTATATTAACCCCCCTCCGCTGCCCCCCTCTGGTCTTCGCACCTGATTGGCTCACAAGTGACGACGTCACATTTATCCCCCGTCTATTTAAGACCGAAACAGGAGGAGGAACTGTCGCCTGATGATCCTGTTTGTTGTAATTACTAGCGAAACGTCCTCCAGTACTCAGATTAGAAATGTGGGTTTACTCTCCAACACACCCGTGTGCTGAACTCGTAACAAATTGCCATGTTTTCTTTAAGTACACAAATCTTACTAATTGGCTGTGGCGAGTTTAACGACACATTTATATTTACGCGATTTAACCCCCAAAAAATCTCTACTATGGACAGCACATATTGTCAGTCCACTTCTGGATGGTGTCAGTTGGGGGTTCAGCCGTGCAGAACACCATCATTGCTCTCTACTGCCCACAGCGGCTACCTCTGTGTTGCATATGGGTGATCACCCGGTCTGGGTGATCAGGCTGGTGATCACTCAGACCGGTTGATCACCGTGCACAACACAGATGGATGGTATCCGCTGTGGACAGCAGAGAGCAATGCAGCACAATCCATTGATGGTGTTCTGCACGGCTGTACCCCCAACTTACACCATCCAGCAGTGGACTGACAATATGCGCTGTCCATAGTAGAGGTTTTGTTGGGTTAGATCACCCAGCCGTGGTGATCACCCACCCAGCCTTGCCTTCCACGGTTATCTCCGTTTAGCACGGTTGGCTACGTATGTGCAAAAGAAGTTCAACATACCGTACAATCAACATCGTGGTATTATAGACATGCAAAGCCATGTCTATAATACCATGATGTTGATGCACCACCTTGCCATTCACAAGTTGACCATGTACAGTGCAGCTGTTTTTGGATTGTTCGTGCATTGTGAAAGTCGTGGCAGTGGCCAGGTGTGTATTGTGTATCCAATTCCGCATCGAAAAATAACAAATGTATTGCCCAATTGATTTTACCTGTGCCAAAATAAACCTAAAATAAAACCTCATAAAGCAGCCTCGCTTCTGAGATCTGGCGAAAGGGGGCGCATTGCGAGTGATTTGGTCATAGCTACTGCAACGTGTATATTCTCTTGGATAAATTAATGCAAACCTTTTACTTGGCTGTAGAAAATGGTGTTTTGGGCAGGAGACCAAATGAGGAGACTTGCAAAGGAATGCCAGACAAAGGAGGAAACATGTCAAAGAGGACAACCACCGCATGAGATGGAGTGATGAGATCAGTTAATGTGCAGGAGTGAGATTGATCGATATAGCAGCATTGGACAGTGAGGGAGGTCTTCATACAGCAGTGGATAGACAATGGTTGATGGTAATAACAGATGGGGAGGTGTGGTGGTGATGGAGCATGAGTGCAATGCACTATGAACCCCGTGACCTGACCAGGCTAACATGTGGTGGGTGATATGTGAACAGGGCCTTGGCACCCACTTTAGCAACCCGCAATGACTAGCGTGGCAAAATATGATCAAACAAAACAAACAGGACCGGTGAGAGGCCTTCACGCAGCAGTGTATTGATGAAGATATGTAAAATATCATTATTCAAATCTGGAAAACCCAGCACTCTACCTGGCCGCCATGAAGTGCAACTGCAATTCTGTTTCCTTTTCCACTAATTTGCATAGCGTTCAAACAATATTTGCATAGCCGGCAGGTAGAGAGGCAGGGGTTGCGAAAGTCACTTTTTTTTCAACTTTACACAAAATTGTACTCGAGGTGTCATTGTGGGTTGGCTTGCTGAGGCCTTTATCCAGCAGTGGATTGGTCACGGATGATGATGAAAACAATTATATTCGGAACTCTTCGTGACCAATTTGACAACACTGTACCGTACTGTACAGGGTGTCCGTAAAGGTATAATCCACCATTAAAGGATTATATTTAGACAGTAGTTGGAACTGTGGGGTCGAATTGTTGAAGCCCACGTGACTACTGGACAAGCTACATCACTGAATTATGCCGCACGCGTGTATGACATAATTAATGCGATTAAATAATGTGCAACGGTGTTATTTAAATTATTAACTTTATATGTTCACTTTGCTCTGAATTTGCGCTCATTTTTGGTTCCACTCTAAATTCTCTCTTCAACCTGAGACCCCTTTGAGCTTATTGGGGTTTTACGCTTTTGCTTAATCATATTGCTAAATTATATCGCAGCAACCCCAGGAAGCGTCTCTAAATAAACCCTTCGTGGGTACAGGCACTTCGAGAAGTGGGTACATACGTCCCAATAAGATCAGAATTGCGGAATGTAACAAAAAAAGATGTTTATCTGAAGTGATTACGTAATCTCCACAGAACAAGAGATATTTCATGTTAGTGGGCGGGTCAACATTCACAACTGCAATGTATTGGGAACTGAAAATCCTTGCGTAAGCATGAAAACGTGAGTGTGCCGGACCACAGGTGAGTGTGTGGGCAGGCATCGTGCGCTTTGGTGAGGATACTGCTGTGTGTACCTTGGTGCCAACAACTTACTCACGGTCTCAACTGCCGCTCCGGGAGGTCAAACCCGGCGACCTCTTACTTGCAAGTCCAGTGTGATAACGATTACACCGCGGCAACATCCCAATAACTAGCATTTGGTGGTAATTACCCACACCAGATCGGTGGCCTGTCTGAAACCATAAACTAGCCAACCTTGGAAGATCGAGTTTAATCACAAGTGGCTGCAAGCTCTATTCAAACCCAGGATCTCAGCGACACCAGATGAGTGTCTCTGACACGGTAATAGAAGCCTGGACCTCCTGGCCACCTCACGATGAAACCCAAAATGTGACACGCATTTTTAGCAATAAAGCCAATTTCACAAACTTGCGCCCATAAATATAGGGATATAAACACTACTAACAACAAGGAAACATAATTTGGTGACTCAACCCCTGTACCGCAGCACTTTGGATGTCAGGGTTAGTGATTCACACAGATTTGTTAGATTTCAAAATCCACTGGGCCATGAAATGGCCTGGAGGTGCCAGTACACGGAGTGGGTTTGTGAAACCATCTGTGTGGCGCTTTGGATGTCAAAGCCTTGTCTGTGTGGGTTTCTCCAAGTGCGGAACTCATTCTGACTGTGACCAAAGGTCAGTGGGCATGGCCAGGACGCGTCACGGCTAGAAGGGACGATGGCCAGTGGTCGAGACTAACGACGGAGTGGCAGCCCAAGGCGACAAACGCACCCGAGAGGGCGTCTACCGTGCAGCTTGCCCTCTCTTGTCAAGTATCGAGTGGATTATAAGATTCTGCTGCTCACCTACGAGTCTCTGAATGGGTTAGCCCCACGATATTTGCAGGAACTGATCCAATTTTATTCTTTAACGATGTCTTTGAGGTCTTTGGATCACCTTATTCGAAGAACTCCGAGGTCAGGACTGTTCCTGGGGTGATTGGACTTTTGCCAGTGCAGCTCCCAGACTATGGAATACTGTGCCTTCCGTAATAAGACAATCAGAGGCGTTAGAGCTATTTAAGTCTGTCTTGAAAACTCGCCTCTTTAAATTTGCCTTCATGTAGGTTGAACTTGTCGTACCATGCATAGCCACCCGTGCTAATTGGGAAGGGCAACACACTAAACACAAAACGTCGTTTTAAAGGAATGAGATTTACCCGCTAGCTGTGGCCATTTCTGTGCATGTTTAGTTTGTTGTCCTTCTCTACCGCACCTCTGATGAGCACGTTTGGCTACGTGCGGTGCGAAATAAGTTCAAGATACACACATTTACCCGGGATCTGGGTTTTTTCTGCTTTCCGTACACGCGCAATGGGATCGACTGATGAAAAGCGCCTTACAAATGTCAAGTATTATTAACAGGCTGGGGAGGCCTTCGTCGAGCAGTGAATCGATGGCAGCTGATGATGATAATGACTGGAGTCCAGTTTTCTCCCAAAAACAAATCCTTCCTTGAAATTTATGAGACTCAGAGGATTTCCTGGACACATAATTGTTTGTTTATTTAATATATAATTTAAACATGTGGAAAACTGCACAAATATGAAAAATGTAGGCAGTATATGGAAATAACTATAGAAATCTATAAAATTATAAAGGTCTGAAATAAGAATTGGGGCTTGAGACGCAGACCACACCTGTATACCGGCTGCAATGTAAAAAAAATAACCAATAATGATTTTAAAATGAATTGGGCTTTTGCAGGAAAGGAAATTAACAATTACTGGCAAGCACATTCGCCAGGAGATTTAAATTAATATGAGAATCCAATATCCTAATCATATACAGTACGCATTTGTTCAGTGAACTTTTCATACGTGACTTTTGTTATGTTCGCATTTATCTTGAGCCCAACTTTTTTTTGTGGTGAATGTGTTTCCCTCGCCCATTTGGATAGGTAAAAAAAATAAGGCAGGTCAACCGAGTGGAAATGTCCTGCCTTAGAGATATGCCCACTTACAGGAGGTGTCACAAGCGTGATTGTAACTTTGCACGAACTTTGGTGTGTTTTTGAATTGAGAATTAAGTATAGTATAATAATTCCCCGTTTAACGTCTCCCCCCCCCCCCCCCTTTTACGTCGTTTCGCAAATACGCCGACACTTTATCACTACCACGACCTTGATTTGCGTCGCATCAACCCCACACTTACGTCGCTGACTGCATCATCCGTCATTTCTCGTATCCGTCGCCTCAGCCGTCGCCTCCACCTACCCCGTAAATTGCTTTGAGTTACGTCGTGAATCACCGTATTACTGCACAGTACAGCCAACAAAGTCTAAATGCTTCTGTAGATTTACCACTGAAACGTCGGACATCGTGCCAATCTCCAGTCCTCGTTACCCACCACTTACCGACTTACCGCCCATTCAGAAACAAATGAACGCTCTTCACGCTGCACGCGCCCAATCATTGTTAAACACGTGACGCGCTAACCAATCAACGCCGCCCGTGTCACGTGATAGAGATGAACGCGTGCACCGAGTGCACCGACACGTGTGCACGCACGCCCACATCTCAATCTTGATTTGAGTCGTCGGCTTTAGTAACGCAGACAGCGTTCATTGCTGAGCGCGTCCCGTGGGAGGTGCTTAACAATCATCAGGCGCGTGCAGCGTGGAACGCGTTAATCTGTATTTGAATGGGCGGTAAGTTGGAACGCGCGTAAAGACGGATTTGTGGGTCGCGAGGACTGGCGTTTTGGACGTTGCATATATTTACTTTAACCGTTAGATGGCGCACTCAATACACAGCGAGACGCGTTATTTGGTGAGCCTGATGCCGCTGCTGCGTTGTCAGTGGTGCACAAGCACAATGAAAAAAAACGTTAATAACACATTTTTAAATAACAAGACCGCGGCCTTAAAAGGAAACAAAGATATATTTGCAGTCTCCAACTCGTATTATTCACTCGATTTCTCCAGTCTATCTTATTTACGTGCTATGAAGATTGGCCATCGCCTGAAACGTCACCTATCATATATCTTAGCTTTTAATCCCACAGTGTTGTGGACGAACGTGTTAAGTTTTTTTCAGCCCAGTCAAGATCAGATAACAGACTGGTGCATTTATTATCTTTGGCGCAAATTTATTTCTTCAACTATGGCACTGTCTTGGCAATGGTGAGCCATCACTACCACTGCCTTATAGCGGGCACATATACAGCGGGCTAACGTTTCAGGCAATCACCCTCCCTGCTTCCTGCTGTGATAAATGGCATGTCCCAAAATCTACAGCCTACTCTTCATTTGCCCGTGATAATATGCACCGTACATGTACGGCACTTTCGTTAATCCACTGCTGGATGAGGGCCTCCCCACGCCTCTGAGGGTCATATGGGATTACGTGACCATAACTTCACCACGCCGGTCAGTGCGGATTGATGTCAGAGAGCACAGTACAACACTTGATGCTGCTGCAGTGCCCTCTACTGACAACGGAGTTCCGCAGCAGCGCCTGCTTTATGCATGGTGGTCGCTCATCCAAGCACAAACCAGGCCCAAAAGCCTGCTTAGCATCAGGATCTCAAAAGCTAAGCCGAGTTGAGCTGGTTAGCATTTGGAATGGGAGACCATCCCCTTGTGTGCACGTGTTTTTTTCCGAGTACTCTGCTTTCTTTCCCGCATGCCACACTCATTCACGGAATTAGCTAAATCATCCAAATTTCAAACCTCTGCTGAAAGAGTATTGAGACTCCACAAAGCTTTCCTGACTAAATAAAAAAACATTATTTTGTTACATGTGATTGTACACATGCTGTATAATTAATATATGAGCACAGTATGATGCCATATGGCTTAATGTAAGGCTTTGTAAAATGAGGATATCGTAAATGGATAAATGCTGTATGATTAACGTTTTCGACAATTTATTCACACAATGCTCATAACCGTTCGAAAACATTTGGCCTATGAACATTAACTTTATAGTAATTTGTGTGAAAGTAATTACCGTAATACTGTGGTTCTGTCTTTTTTCCCCAGAATTTAGTCCAAATTATTTGTCAGAATGTAATCCAAGTTGTCAGAGGGCCTTAATTGCCGGCAGCATGCTCTGCAGCACACTGCGGGGTTTGCTTTGCGTTTATCTTGCCCGTGATTTACCACAAATAAGCACGGCCACACCTTCCACAGACAAATATCACACCTGGAAACCAAACACGAGACCTGTGTGGGAGGGATCGCAATGAACACGGTTGAGGCCATTCAATTGAGTAATGACCCCGAGATTCAACAGAGAGAGGGGGGTCACAGAAGGGCCATGGATAGCAGCCGTCTCCTGCAAACGTTATCTCGTTTCACAAATAGAGTTCCGTGCACAGTATCTCATAATTTTCTATCCATCTAAAGCCTCCGTACCGTGTGGGTTTGTTGTCGCGGTTGTGCCGTGTAGCTCTCTGAGGCGTTGTCGGGCGAGTACCGCGTGTTGCTCGGCATGATGTCCGACGTTTCGCTATCCGCGCTGGGGGCTTCTTCAGAATCTGTCTTGGCCTTCATGCTTAGCTGTCATTGAAAAGCCAGCATGGCAGGTATCAATCACGTACGTGCCTGTGCACACCACTGGCGCAGCGTGGTGTGGCATATGTCCTGGTGCAACTAACCACATGAAATAGGACACCCACCAACCCCACAACACACAGGATTTCTAAAAAAAATCGTAAAAGATGCACAATTGATTCTTGCTTTAAATTAAATTGAGAGAAGGGTAAGAAGTGGGATTGGGCAGAATATCGCTACAAGGGATGACGGACGATGGTCAAAGTATAATGACGGGAGTGGCAGCCAGGGATGTTATTTTTAACGCAGCCGAGATGGCACCAACCAGGGAGATGGAGCGATGGGAATCAGCTGGAGCGGCAGGTACATCGCAGAATCGCGAGAGATGGCAGCGACGCGAGGTCGCTTTCATCCAGCGGTAGATTAACCACGGCTGATGATGACGACGACTATGACGATGATGAAGGGAAAGGCCCAAGATGTCCTGTCACCTTCATCTCGGGTTCACACGGATGAGCAGAAGGGCCGCGGAGAGGGAAATTTGACGCGGGCGATGAAAGCAACTCTCGCGACGGGAATGCGATGAGCCAGGATGATACGATTGGACAAAAGTCCCTGTTCCTTCGGAAGCTCCCAATCATGTAAGCGTGATGGGGAGCCGTACAACCGCGCATAATAGACTGCCTGTGTGTGAGGGCTGCATTCTATTCATTGGACGAGACTGTGCACGCATATCAAGTCGATTCTCTTTTTTCCCATTTTGGAGGCAGGAAGTTCCTGCATGGTGATGATTTATTTTCAGGCAAAAGTAATTGTATGCAAGGCATAAAAAGAGACCTGACTCAAATCATCCAAGAGGGGGTTTTATATATATATATACTTTTAGTGCCAGTGGGCAATTCGGATGTCCCATCTATAATTGCGCACATTGTATGAAGTCTTGTGTTTAGCGGCGCACGGCTGTCCGGTTGGTGAATCGCGTCGAGACGAAGCCATCGTGCAATGTGTGAGACGTCCACTGGAAAGGCAACACGGTGCCGGATGAATGAGACAGTACGGCAAGTAGTTCACGGACCGAGCAACCCGATCTGCAAGACGCTGTATTAAAAACACTGCGTGGGTTTTCGCGGTCGAGCCGAATAGCTGTGCAACACGTGCCGTCCGGCACGCTTCCGCTCAACGCGCTCGGGAATTTGTGGAGCGCGTGCAGAGAAACGTCGGACAATCGTGCCGAACAACAACGCGGCACGAGCCAAACACACATCAGAGAGCTACGCCGGACTAAATCCACCGCCAGCCATCACAAGCAGGCTTCGCAGCACATAGCGCATTAATTGTCGACGCGGCCACAGTTCCTGTGCCAAAATAGTTGTCGGGGAACGGAACCCGAGTTGGAGCGTTTCTTCTGCTCTCTCCATCCTGTAATAGCGGCTGACATCAGGATTCCTGGCCCTCGGGCTATGAACACATATGGGCTGCACACGGCTGGATTTTGTCCTGGCAGCTCTTAGCATTTACGATGATCAACATCATCAGCAGAATCGTCACAATCATTACTATAGCAGGACCACCATCATCTTGTATCAAGATTTTTTGACTTGAATGTAAGATCTTAGCAGGGGGGTTTGAGCCTCCAGCAGGGAGGGTGGGGGGGACACATAGCCCCCTCCAACCACCCCCCACAATGCTATGGGGCACCCCCCCGCCCCCAACCTCTCTCATTAGACCCAACCAACATCACCACTCCAACTCCAACCTAAACCACCACCGGCAAAACCACGTAAAACTGCTTTGCGGATTTGGCACAAAGCGCCTGGGACTGGAGCAGGCTTCATCTGTCACCGCAGCAGCGTCTTGGGAAATGGCTGCAGAAATAGGGCCCCAGGGCTCGGCAACACAAATTAAATGTCTGTGTGCTGGCGGAGGGTTAAGAGAGAGAGAAAAAAAAACAGTCACTTGATTCTCAGGCCCACGGAGCTCATGCGGGTTTGTATTGTTTCTGCTGCACGCTGTTTTCTTTTTCGCCCGTCATCAAATCACCTGGAATGTGCCCCAATCTGATCTCATCGGATCTCGGAAGCCAAGCAGGTAATGTTGAGCCTGGTAAGTACTCGGACGGGCGATCATAAGCGTGCACAAAAGCAGTTGGTGTAGGCTCTTGGCTGTTGTTGGGGGGGGGGGGGGGGCACGCTGTCAGCGGAGGGCAGCGCCGCAAAGTCGGCGCTTCCCGTGGGAGCTGCTCCATCTGGCCCGAAGATTTCCCTTCTTGAATCCTGCACTGCGAAAGGCAGTGCTAACTTCTTCGGGTGCACAAAGGATAGTAACATCTCATCCTGTGTTCTTGGAAGCTTACCCTTATTTATCCAGGAAAGAGTCAATGAGTCTCATGGCTCTTTTTTCCAGGAGGGTCCTGCCAAGTTTTCACAGGAGGGCGGCCATCGCTGTAATTTTTCACATTTTCAAAGGTGCAGGCGTACGATGGACTGCTCTTGCGAATTACTTCAGGGGACCTTTAACGTCCACGTAGTACTTTTTAACACGGTTAATTCACCCGCAGTATTAACCAGGGAGGCCGCTGTATCCAAACCACGAACCTCTACAACGGACGGCGAACGCACGACCGCTAAGCCATGTCATCGCCCCATGTTCTTTCTCACCTTCAAATAATAATTTTCCGAGGATACATACATTGCTTATGCCATACAGATATATATAGAATTATTCTACTTCAAAGATCTGCTTAGACTTCCTCCGCTGCTTTAGTCATGCACCGTGGTTCCATCTTGCTCCCTAAGGGCAACTATTTGTGAATTACCATTCATCACCTTCCTTTTCACGGCTTTCATGCTCTCCTTGCATGTTGTGATATATTAAATTATTGTGCATTGTTGAATTCTCTCATTTCCCCCCCTCATTCTTTTCCAAATGGTTTTACAGAGTTGGGTGTATCCTATGTTTTGCTTGGCATTTTCATACTTTTCGTGGTCGTTCCATTTTATTTACTACCCCCCCTCCCCAACTTTTAGTGGACTGTCAATTACGATGGTAGTTATTCCATTATTTCAAGTGGTGACATCCATTTCATCATTTAGGATCTCAAGGGATTGTAACCTGTTAATGGTAATGAATTACAGGAAAAGATTGAATAACTTAATAAAAAAAAGTCTAAGGTATGCGCAAAAAATAAAAGTAATGTTCAACAGGTTCACTGAATAAAAGCAAATCGTTGCTGGAGGGACACATTTGGAGTTTATTGAAGGTGAAGGCAAAGATGCAGCCCTGCAATTGCTTCCTCATGCCACTGCTGGCAGAAGGGACTTCTATTCGAGGCAGCTCTAGAGATGCTCTGTAGAGGGTATTTGGCCTACTCTTCCACGCTGGCCAGACGATCTTGGAAGAGGTGGGAGTACGCACGTGGAGACAGCTGCCTGCCGAGCAGCGCACACAGTACACATAGTACACGCACAATACACATAGTACACACACAGTACACATAGTACACACACAGTACACATAGTACACACAGTACACAGAGTACACACACAGTACACCCACAGTACACAGAGTACACACAGTACACAGAGTACACACAGTACACAGAGTACACACACAGTACACCCACAGTACACAGAGTACACACAGTACACAGAGTACACACAGTACACACAGTACACACAGAGTACACAGAGTACACACAGTACACATAGTACACACACAGTACACATAGTACACACACAGTACACCCACAGTACACAGAGTACACACACAGTACACACAGAGTACACACAGTACACACATACAGTACACACACAGTACACACAGAGTACACACAGCGCACAGAGTACACAGAGTACACACACAGTACACACACAGTACACAGAGTACACACAGTACACACAGAGTACACACACAGTACACCCACAGTACACACAGCGCACAGAGTACACACACAGTACACCCACAGTACACACAGTACACAGAGTACACACACAGTACATACACACAGTACACACATACAGTACACAGAGTACACACACAGTACACACAGTACATACAGTACACAGAGTACACACACAGTACATAGAGTACACACAGTACACACAGTACACACAGAGTACACACACAGTACACACACAGTACACAGAGTACACACACAGTAGACACACACAGTACACAGAGTACACAGTACACACAAAGTACACACACAGTACACACAGTACACAGAGTACACACACAATATTGTTCCACGTCCGACAGCTTCGCCGTATACGAGTGAATTCAACCCGCATAGTAGGAGTGAATTTTTGGTAGAATTACGTTAGCCGTATATCCGCTTTTGCGGCCGTCTGGAATGCTCTTCCTTTCGATATCAGAGACGCCACTGGAGCTATGCGCTTTTAAATCTAGATTGAAAACTCATTTCTTTAGAACTGCTTTGTGATTCGTTTGTTGTGCTTCCCCAGCACCTCCGATTAGCACGGTTGGCTATGTATGGTACGAAATAAATGCAACATACATACGTTGAAATCCTATGCAGTTCGAACCCACATAAAGCGAGGGAAACCTGTATAGAATTTTACTGTAAGTGGCCCGTATATATATTCTAGGGGGGGGGGGGGGGAGGTTGACATTGATTCCTGGGTAAAGGGAGCTTGGGAAGACACCGGCATAGTGACGGAGTTCCACCAAGTCATGGAAAACAGAGTTAGTTCAAAAGTGCGCACAGTGTCGTGAACATTGATGGGCCTCCTGAGCACATCACGACGCCCACAGCACGACCGAGACCAAACGTGGAAGAGATGTACAACGATAACGACCAGTGTAGCCACCGCGCCTCTTCCGCACGCCGTCCCCACGCTCGCTTCGCCCTCACCCCCCTGGCCCGCAAAACCCCACAGGGGTCTCCTCCTATATTCATTTGCCGTGGGGCTGTATGGTAATGGGAACCACATGGTAGCCTGCGGCACACACACGCGCGCGCCGCTCGGGGAGGCTTGGGCTCAGTCGGCTGTCTCGGGGCGGTTGCTGGTAATTCTGTACGGCGAGTTCGCAGCGGCGGCGGTGGTGGTGGTGGAAGGAGGTTCCGCTCGCGATTAATCAGCCGGTTCTGCCCCGGGGATGCATCTGCTTAGGGAGGGCCCCTTAGCGCCACAGTGCCTCGGGGCACACGAGGGGGTTGCCACCTGCCCTGGTTTTCCCTGGAAGTCTGAATTTTCGAGGCGGCTGTCCTGGGAAATCCGTAAATCTTCCCGGGACATTCATTTTTGTCGGTTGTGTACGAACAATAAAAATGAAGATGTACCGCTCGAGACAATGCATTGACTTGTAGTTCTCCCCTCTTTCGATATTGTGAACTATTCGTTTGGCCAAAGGTGGCAACCCTCCTGGGACGAAGGAGCAATTGGGATAAGTCAGTTAAGGGATGGTCACCCAGCGTGCGTGCGTGCTGGTGGTGGTCGGATCACGCAGAAGCCACGCAGGCATCGATACCTCAGTGGACTCCCGCCTGCTTATAAAGACTCCCTGCCTCTCTGCCTCCTCCCTGTCAACCTACCGTTCTGCCTACTTATCCACCGGTCTGTGTTCCTACCCACCTTCCTGCCGACACACGTGCCGACCTGTAAGTCTGCCTGCGTACCTGCCTTCCGCCTAGTGTACCGGTCTATCTTCCTACATCAGTGGCCTGTGTACCTACCTATCTGCCGTCCTACCTAGTATTGCTTGCCGAGCTACATGCAGGTTAACATACTTACCTCCTACCTACCTATTGACCTATCTACTACTTAACTAATAATACCACCCGCCTGCCTGCCTGCCTGCTCACTAACCCACCAATGATTCGAGATTCACTGCAGTTCATATAATTTTCAGAAATTAAATGTTCACCCCATTAGGATGTTAAAATAGAAGTTTCTCTTGGGTGACAATAATAAAGAGACGTGTTAAATTAAAGTATTTTTTTTTATAAATCCCATGGTCGAGGAAAAAAACTAAACAAATGATTTAACATATTCTTTGGGTCTTTCGGTAAAGCCACTAACATGTTAGAACATCCTGCTTCAGCGGCTCTCCCGCGAAATTGTTTTCACCTGATGACGATTTCTTGTATTGCGATCGAAACGTCGTGATATTGTTATTATTTTTCTATCTACATGGCTTTACCGAAAGACCCAAAGAATTTTAATTCCTGCAGTCACGAAAGCTTTAAGTCAAGAAATGATTTAACAGCAGCAGCGTTTTCCAAATTAAGTGTCAAATGTTCCTGTTTAAGCAACTGTAAAAACTAAAACACTCTTGTTAAAATGTTTTGCTTTGAACACGCACGTAAACTTATATTGCGGTGTTGGGGATTAAGTTTGGTAAACGAGGAGCAGAAGGTCATCGTTGGGACGATGCAGCACAACCCCAAGCGCCCCCCCCCCCACCCCGAGTGTGCGTGCAGGGGGGCACTGTCGCTCACAGACGGAGCCAGGGTAGCGGCCCTCAATAACCACCACCGCCACCACCACTACCGCCACCGCCACCACCGCTACAGCCACCGCCAACACCGCCGCCACCGCCGCCACTGCCGCCACCACCACCACCACTACCGCCACCACCACCGCTACCGCCGCCGCCACCACCACCGCCACCGCCGCCGCCACCGCCGCCGCCACCGCCACCACCGCCGCCATCACCGCCACCACCACCACCACTACCGCCACCACCGCCGCCACCACCGCCGCCGCCACCACCACGACAATCACCGCGACCACCGCCGCCACCATCGCCAACACCCCCGCCACCGTCACCGCCGCCGTCGCCACCATCCGCCACCGCCACCACAACCACCGCCAACATCCGCCACCGCCACCACGACCACCGCCACCACCACGACCACCACCGCCGCCACCGCCGCCACCGCCACCACCGCCGCCACCACGACCACCGCCACCGCCACCACCGCCACCACCACCACCACCGCCGCCACCACGACCACCGCCGCCACCGCCACCACCGCCGCCGCCACCGCCACCACCACCACCGCCGCCACCACCCCCACCACCACCGCCGCCACCACCACCACCGCCGCCACCACCGCCACCACCGCCACCACCACCACCGCCGCCGCCACCGCCACCACCGCCGCCACCACCACCACCACGACCACCGCCACCACCGCCACCACCACCGCCACCACCGCCGCCACCGCCACCACCACCACCGCCGCCACCACGACCACCGCCACCACCGCCACCACGACCACCGCCACCACCGCCACCACCGCCGCCACCACCACCACCGCCGCCACCACCGCCACCACGACCACCGCCACCACCGCCACCGCCACCACCACCGCCACCACCGCCGAGCCTTGGCTAAAACCTCCCTCAAGCTGCGCGGTCGCACCTCCGATTAGCGCGGTTGACTACGGACGGTGCGAAAGATGTTTCTATACGCAGGGGATCATCGATTATCAACACACAGGAGATAATCGATTATGGACACACAGATAATCGATTAACCACATGCAGTCGATAATCGGTTATCGACATATATTCGGCCATCGATTATCAATAGACAGTAGATACTCGATGACCTACATACAGTAGATAATCGATTATCCGGCGGCTTCGGTGGGGGGGGGGGGGCAGACAATCACGACATTGTTATAATTTAAAACTGCTTATTTTTTGCACATTCCGTTATGCCATTATGTTTGTATGTGTTGTTATATGTTTTTTCTGTGTTTTAAATTAGTTCACTGCATGAAATTCGCATAAACATATAGAAATAGACAAAAATAAAGCTCCTTTAAAAAGTGTACGCATCTGCTGAACCGTACTTGGCACTCCATGCTCGAAGACGCTGCGTGAAGGGGCGACGTATCCGCATGCAGTATTGAAACTGTCCAGGCGGTACGAGGTGTCACGTCCCGCCTGTAACATTTGACACTGAAATCGAGCAGAGCCACTGCTCTGTGTCGTGGCCCACGATCGCCGGACTGGCCACGCAGCCCTTGGGAGCGGTTTCGCCGGATCAGTCCAGGACCGCCGAGTATCTTCGGAAGCAATAGCCGGATAATTCATCGATGATCGATGGTACATACGATTTCACTGGCAATCACCTGCCGGTGCATTTAGCCACCGAGTTTGTGTTACATTCACTCGTCCGCCGTGTCCCCTCTGCACTCCCGCCGGACTGCTGCACCGCAGCCCACGGTGGAACTCTACACCAGCAGCAGCAGTGCGACTCACAGCCTCCTCCTGCTGCTGCTCTCTACACCAGCAGTGCGACTCACGACTCACAGCCTCCTGCTGCTGCTCTCTACAGCAGCAGTGCGACTCACAGCCTCCTGCTGCTGCTGCTCTCTACAGCAGCAGCAGTGCGACTCACAGCCTCCTCCTGCTGCTCTCTACAGCAGCAGCAGTGTGATTGACAGCCTCCTGCTGCTGCTCTCTACAGCAGCAGCAGCAGTGCGACTCACAGCCTCCTGCTGCTGCTGCTGCTCTCTACCCCACGGTATAGTACTATAATAATAGAGCAAGTGCAGAATCACTGAACCGGAGTTGATAGATTAAAAGCATTTAGCGCGGGGCCCTTGAAAGTGCGGGGCCCGTAGAATATGAAGCTACTACACATGTAGCTACACATGCAGCTACACGTGTAGTGCCTGAAAGTACGCGTCACGCGCAGAGGTCGGTGTGCGCACACGCGACGTACAGTGGGAGCAAATAAGGACACGGGGCGCTGATTGGCTGGTCGTTGTTGTTGTCGGGATGTGGGGCCGCGCTGTCTGAAGATGGTAGCAGGTGGCAGGGAGTAATTAAGGACGCAGGGCGCTGATTGGCCGAGAGGGTGTTGTTGTCGCGGAGTGGCGCCGCATTGTCTGGAAAAACATTCGGGGGGGCTGGGGGCGAGTGGCGTCACGGGGGATGCCCCTGATTAATTGGGGATTAATTGGCTGGTGATAAAGACAGGGGTTTTTGGAGAAGACGGGAGTTCGCGCCTGGGAGGAGACAGAGGATGGAAGAGTCGGAGCAGCAGAGCTAATAACAGTATAGGGTAGCAGTGGAGAAGTGTAGGGTGGCAGTGGAGAAGTGTAGGGTAGCAGTGGAGAAGCGTAGGGTAGCAGTGGAGAAGTGTAGGGTAGCAGTGGAGAAGCGTAGGGTAGCAGTGGAGAAGTGTAGGGTGGCAGTGGAGAAGTGTAGGGTAGCAGTGGAGAAGCGTAGGGTAGCAGTGGAGAAGTGTAGGGTAGCAGTGGAGAAGCGTAGGGTAGCAGTGGAGAAGTGTAGGGTAGCAGTGGAGAAGTGTAGGGTAGCAGTGGAGAAGCGTAGGGTAGCAGTGGAGAAGCGTAGGGTAGCAGTGGAGAAGTGTAGGGTGGCAGTGGAGAAGTGTAGAGTAACAGTGAGACGATGAAGAGTAGGAAGCGGCTGGAGTGTGGGAAGAGAAGCTGATGCAGCTACGACGGAGTGGGACGGCGGAGCTGATAAAGAGCAGCCGAACTGTGGCAGAGAGAGTGGAGAGGAGAGTCGACGGAGGAGTGAAGGGGAGCGAGTGAGGCCGGCGGAACGCGGCGAGCGAGCGGAGAGCGCGGAGGAGAACATTGGATCGGTGTTAGCGGGAGGAACGTTGAGCGATGTTGGATGGAGGAGTGTTGATCGAAATACGCGAAATAAAGTGAAGAGGAAAGACAAGAAGCTGTCGTGTCGCAACCTAAAGAGACGCTGACATTGGCTCCGCGCCTCAACAGTCGTTCGTACAATTACCCCTAGGTCTGTGAATTATCGTGCACGTTATAAATCGCATTATCATTACGAGCAATCACATGCTTAAGCAGCCGAACACTTATTTAGTCTTGTTCAATGAAAATATCCACAAGTTTTTTTTGTTGTTGCCAGACTCGTAACATTTACGAGATATAGGCAGCGACGTGGCCCCTGCGGTTGCGCGCCTTCGCGATTTTGTTCCAGAGGTTCGCGGTTCAAGCGCAGTTGGCCGGTCTCGTGATTAAAGCTACATGTTACATTAATTTTTATTTATTTATAGTGGATAAAAACAATCGTACTACGCGCCATCGGCTTCGCGGTGGACTCTATCCCCTGGCATTTGTTCGCAAGAGGAGGCCAGCGTGTGTGTGTGCCAGCTTTTGCAGGGTACGTGACAGACAACCTTTGACAAATTTGTGAAACTTGGTCCATTTGAAAGCCACTGCGAATGACTCGATTGAAATCTACCCTACACAGCGACCATCGCCACCCATCCCCTCCATCACCCACCGTGCGAACTTGCCGAGGAATCCTCCTGGAGCACGAGTCGCGAGACTCGGTACGGCTTTCGTGGCCAAACAAGAAAAGTGTTGTCGTAGAAGGAATAATGATACATTATTGCACGGTTCAGTAGTTTGGTTTCATCGAGAGAGGCACTTCTGCACATCTGGTTTTATTTCTTCCCGCGTTTAAAATTATTGACCCCGTGACCCCGAGCTATGCTCATGCATACTGTGATGAGTTAATGTCGGTTGCTTTGGGAATTAAATGGTTTTAAATGTCGCAGCGAAAGTACAAATTTGCTGTGGATCCCTATTTTACGAGCCAACGTTTTAAATTGTGTATTATTTATATGCACTGTAATTATGTCCGTATGCATTGGTGTACATATACCGTGTGTATGTAATGCAGAATGTGGGTTCGTGCATGTGCTGGGAGACGATTAACAATTTAAATGTACAGTACGTGTGTACGAGTGCATTTTGTTTACAGTGTAAAAGCGTGTTTATGTATATTTGTGTCTTTATGCATGGCCACCCACGCATGCTGATGTCTATAATCGGCTGTGGCGTGACCTGCCGCTTCTTGCAGAGTTTCGAGGTTCGAGTCTAGCGGCTGCCCTGGTCAACACCGTGGTGTGCGGTAGCCATAATCACACTACGCGCCGTCTGCTTCACTCACGGCGGACGCTCAACATCCCCTGACATCATTCGCAAGAGGAGCACGGTTGGCTACGCACGGTTCAACATACAAATTCAAACATCACACTGCAAATTATTCACCCGGGATTATACACGGCAATCATCGCCCCCCTACTGGCAGACTATTGCCTCAGATCATTCTGAGACACTCATCTTGGTTCAACAAAATTAACGTGAAACTTGTTGAGGTGAATTCACTGCGGTGATGATATATTTATGAAGGATAAATATGCAAATAGGTATACTTAACAAAAGGAGCAATATACCCCGTATGTACTTGTATATTTGGGGATGGAGTGGTCAAGGTGGGTTGATTGGCCATACCTCACTACACTGGTCAGCGCGGGTTGATGAAGCGGGGAGGCCTAAGACTGGGCACCACGGCAAGGTGTTAACTACCTCGCCTGGTATACAGGAGCGCGTGGGTTCGATCCCGACCCTGCGCCTGCTGCTGTATATTTGGAGTTTGTATATTCTCTCTCCCCGTGGTCGTGTGGATTTTTCTCTGGGTCCTCCGCTGATCCATCCCCACATTTAGAATCAACGTGCGTTTAGAGTATTTGGCTGTTGTAAATTTCCACGTGATAAGCCACTTCGTTGAGCTATCATATGTGGCCAGGTCGCTTCTGAAAAAGAGCTACATAGCTCAGTGGACCTTACCTGGTAAAATAAAAAGTTAAGGTTCAGGTATCGATCACCTCTAGCTCTAGCCGTGGCTCGGAATCAAATAGGGTTCACGGGGTTGTAGTCCAAAGCGCCAGGGCTCCTCCACAAACCAACTCACCTCGGATAAATTATCTGCAATTCCTCAGCTGCATTATCGCAGGCCCGTGTGGTGCTGCGACAGGCTCGTTCACGAGCGGGCGGTTTTCAAATTCCCCACTACAGGTGCAGGCAATAGAAGCCGTGTAATTTAAGATGGGGCGAATGCAGCTGTAGAGCTGCTTTAACATTATTGGCCCCATCTGGAAGAGCGGAATTTACAAATTTACACGCCGACCCAGCCCCCTGCGCCCCCCACCCTGTATGCCTCTACCTGCCTCCACGGGGCAGTGCGGATTGATGGCAGCTTCCAGACACGGCCTGGCTCGAGTGTTGACAGTGAGAATACCTCATCGCGGCTGTGCCGTCTCACAGCCTCCCTCGTCGTGCGCGTGACGTGCTATTGCGCTCCAGATGGGTCTCCCGTGCAGGTGTGCCGGCAGGTAAGACATGCCTCCGATGGACTACGGCCTGTCTGGATGTCACCTGTGTGAAACGTGCAACGCAAATTGTCCGAGTCCAGGCCATGCATCTCGGTTGTCAGTACCACGTGAGGGTGGCATAGGTTTAGTGGTTCTAATCTCTTCATTGCGGCCATTAACAGTGAATGACGTGATAACCATTTGACATGAGTGGGAATTTCAAATCATTGTCGCCATGCAACCCAACCTCTGGACCGCACAGTAAGCCACCGTAGTCTGGGCTCCTTCGACGAAAGAGGAGGATTAGCAAAACGACACGAACGAACTTCCTGCTGAAGCCCCCTCGCCGTGGCCGGCAGACCTCGACATTGGCACTCATTGCCGCAAGACGCCAACATAGAATAGAATATAATCAGTAATTCACTCGTATTGGCCATGTGAAAAAAAAAATCGACATGGCTATCAATGTTGCTGCCTTAGGTGGTACCAACATCTGCTCCAGCCCATGGGCCAAAGAGCCGAACGACGACCTGGTCGAGCCACATCGGCCTGGCGCGTAATCTACCAAAAGCAATTGCCACCACTTCATGCATATTGTGGCATTGTCAAGCAACCGTAGCCCAGCATCCTATAACACCTGTTATGCATGGTGGTCTCCATCCAAGCGCTGTCCATGCTCAACTGTGCTTAGCTTCTGATAAGGTAATGATTTGGTTGTAGGCATATTGTAACTCATCCGTTTTTATTGTATTAGTTTGAAATTTATTATGCCCATCGTTGGTTTAGCTTAAGACTGCTGATCTCAGTAAGGCTTTTCTGGATAAATGAATAACACCACATACTTTATTCTGCTGACACAGAGAATAAAGAAATAAGCTCTTGGGCAGGTGAGAGCTGGATTGTTGCATAACAGGACCATGAGAGATGGCAATGGGTTCGGGAGACCTTCATCCAGCAGTGGATCGACCATGGCTGCTCGATTTTGAGTCATCCCCTTGCAGCGGTCAACCGAGGTTGTTTGAGCATACTTCTTCACATGCTGGTCAGTGCAGGTTGGTGAATCAGATAGTGCATGATGATGAATCGTTACTACACCCAGAACTATATTGGTCTGTCCATATTCCTTTCAACATTACCCAGGTCTAACTTACAGCACAGATGTATCATCACAATGGGCTCTCGCTTGGCTTGGATAAATAAATGAAGACCTCCCCATACCGTGTCGGTCACGGGGCTTGTTTAGCTGTACTTGGCGCTCGCTGGATGAAGAGGGATTTTAAGGTTCTCACGATTAATTATCGATTAGTTATCGTTCGCCACTGATGTTAGTTGTGGCCGGGAATCGAACTCGGGACGCCTGGTTCACCGCGCAGTGCTGTAACCACTGCGCCACCACTCCACAGGAAAATAGCGTGCGTGAGAATACATGTACAAGAGCATTTGGGTCTGGGGCTTTTCATACGGCGATGTCGGTCTGGACCATGGCGGCGTTTGGGCACTAGGTGTCACTGCAGCAGTAGACAGAAACTGGACCGAGCGCTGTGACCGAATTGCGCCTCCAACAGGGAGGAGTGCTGTTGCCTTGGAGCAGGGGCCAGCAAGCTGCGCCTCCGGGGCTGCATGCAGCTCATTAAGGACTGCTGCTTCGTGACGTCATTTATTAAGGACCACCGTTGCGTATTCACATTGCATTGTGGCTCTTGAAATAGAGGATTTTTTTTAGCGAATTCGAAAAGAATGGCTCTTGTTATTTTGGATGCTGACTCCTACCTGGGAGTTAATGGTCAGCACGGGCAACAATTGGCTGTCACTGCCGCAGTAGACAAGGCAGCCTCTGATGAGAAGGGGTGGAGGGCACGCGAGGGGACAGCACGTCCGGGATTGCCATCCACGCTGTCCAGCTGTCCGTGGTCGGTCGGTCGCCCCTCCGAGCACTGGCCAGGCTGAGGCTTGCTGAGCCCCTGAAACCTAACGAGATGGGGCACATTCCAGGCGATATGATTCATAGGTCGCGAAAATGAATGAACGAATGAACGAATTTCAGCAACGAATACCAAAATATGCTCGGTGCGTGCAGGTACAGGCGTGGCATCGTCGCCACCGCGGTGAAACTGACATCAATAGGTGCGGCTCGTCCCGGAGTAGAGACGGCGTCGGGCGTGACTCGCCCGGCCCAAACCTCACCGGTTTAATCCCTCATCCTGGCCCTAGGCTCTGCGCTTACCACAAGCACAACAACAAATGGCACAACAGCATCGAACGCGGCCAGACAGCCAGCCAGCAAAACAGACGGACAAACCTGGCAGACAAACCTGACAGAAAGACAGTCAACCTGAATGCAGGACAGCCAATGTAGTCAACCAGACGAGACAACCAGGACAGCCAGCCAGAGAAGCAGCTGGATGGAGAGAAACAACGAGATGGCGGGCAGCTGGTGTTAGCCAGCCGGTTCGCCAGCCAGGAGTTTGTGCCATTGTATTTTCAAAGAATGATGGTGGCCATTGTGAAATTGGGTCATTGTCAGAATGCGCAACATGAATAAGTCATCCGTCCCAGGCGAATACGAACAGAGAGGATTCTTGTAAACAAACAGCATGCGGCTCAGATCCCACTCTCCAGCCATGCTGCCCCACACATCAACAACAGATGAGAGCTGGCTGGCCGAGAAGCCACCCGGCCGGCCAGCTCTCCTGTATGCTGTTGACGTGTGGGGAGATGTGGCTGGAAAATTGTGCAATTGTGCTGTGCAGAGAGCTGACCAATGTACAGCTGTGTCAAGGTCAGAACGTGCGACATGAATAAGTAATGATTCCAGGCAAGAGCCGATTCTTGGAAGCAAGTTGCGCGTGGCTTAGACGCTGTACACCATGTACGGGTTGCCACCTGTTCTTAGGTTTTCCAGGATCGTCCTGTTATTGAGACAGCTGCTGTCCCGGGATATCTGAAAGTCTTCCCGGAACATTAAACTCCCGTTTTTTTGTCAGTTGCGTAATAAAAATAGTAATGCACCGCTCTCAACGTTGCATTTACACTACACGCAAGTTCTCCCCCTATTCTGCTTTTGTCAGATACTCTTCTTGCCGCGACGTGTGCCGCTTATTTTGTACTTCGGAGGTGGCAATCCCTACGCTACGCCGGGATCCCCAGTGGGAGCCTGTGAGGTTTCCTGTTCACTTCCTAACTCAGCGGGGCGTGACTTGGGTGGAGAAGCGCGGTTGGCACGGTTGGCACGGTTGGCACGGTTGGCATGGGCTCTGCTGCAAGGAATGAAGCGGGGGCCCCCTGTCCGATCTCCTCCCCTCTCCGTAGCCCCTGGTCCCTGGGGCCCCTTCAGGCCCGTGGGCCTCGGTGCAGTTGCACCACCTGCACTCTCGGTAGCCACGCTGCTACCGCGACGCCAAAGGCGGTAGTGGCGAGGGTGGCAACAACTTTCACTGACAATCCAGCAACAGGGAGGGCAATCGCATGTCCTAAGATGGCACATGCTGATCCATGAACAGATATCTTACTAAAATAGTGAGTATTTGCAGAGGACAACTATATTTGAATTCAAAGCCTCTACACGTCTGCCTCCAATCTCGATGCGACTTATTATAATCTTTAACAGAGTTGCATTCATAAATCGATCACCTATTTAGAAGTTACCCAGGGGTCAACTCGAAAAAATCAGCAGGGCATCTATAAATGGATCGCCCTCAATTTCTCACGCTCTACTTTTTACATGTTAATCATCTTTGTTTACCCAGGAAAGGCAAGAAAATAGTGGCCATGCACTAATTAGAGCAATTAAACAAGGAAGTTGTTATTCTATGTGTGTCTGCGGTCACCCTTGAGTGCGCATATGCTTGCTGCGTGAGTGGGTTTTTGCGAAGGAAGGAAACAATTTTTGTCATTCTAGAATTTGATATTTCTAAAGTCTCGTCAAATTTACGACTGCCAATAAAGTCTATGCGCAACTTGTGGGATGAACCCGATGAGGTTCAATGCCATTAGATTATTTTTAGAGGGCATTCTTTGCCGAAAATCTAGAGCTTTTTCAATGAGTAACAGTTGTACGATGTTGAAATGGGGCTTGCATGCGGTGCCAGAGTGGAGGAGCAGGATGGGTGATGATTAGAGGAATTATTGGGTAAAAGGTATAAAAAAAGTATCCATGGAGAAAAAAATCCACCTTATTCATATTTATGACAAATCATACCAACACACGCACATACAAATTGTGTACGCATAAATTGTGTATTTGTCCGTGTACAACTCTTTGTTGATTCTCTGCCGTTTGAGGACCTCCCCGTGGCTTCCCGGGGAGTTCTTTGACAATACTTTGCAGGGTGAAGGCAGGGACCGTAGACGTTGGATCATAGTACAGCACAACAACGGATGTGTCTGCACTGGCCTCCTGCTGACAGTGCTATAACACCTGCTTTGGTATTCGTTACTTGACCTCTCTGGCCTCTCTCTGTGCTCTGAATAAGGGCCATTACCCAAAACGTCACCTACTATGACGGGTTTTATTTTTAAGGCCACGGTGTTGTTGAGGTGCTTTGTTTGGTGCACTGTGGTTCACGCATTCAAGCGCAGTCCAGACTTACACCTGCTTAGCTTCCAATAATCTAATGAGATCTGGATGCATTCTGGGATATTTGTTTGTAGGCTCATACCTATTATCCACTTACAAAGCTGATGTGCACAGAATGACAGCTGCTATGGTAAAATAAATGAGGACAGATTGATGTATGACTTTCAAATGTTGATTTTATTCATGGTCAATGTTTGTTGTTGTTGCTGTGGCATAAAGATTCGCAGAAAATTTTTACTTTTGGATTATCCGCGACTTTTAATAATCCCTGGTCGTCCTCTCCGTCATTAGCGCGGATAATCGAGAGTCTATTGTATTTTAAAGTCAACACTGTTTCTGGCTGAAGCATGCGTGGGGGCGGCATTCTCCACCTCTGTACCCGTGGGGTATTCTCCGGGTTCTCTGGTCCAGAGGTGTGGACTCGAGTCATGTGACTTGGACTCGAGTCAGACTCGAGTCATGAATTTGATGACTTCAGACTCGACTTGGACTTGCATAACAATGACTTTGTCCCACCTCTGAGGTGTGGACTCGAGTCATGTGACTTGGACTCGAGTCAGACTCGAGTCATGAATTTGATGACTTCAGACTCGACTTGGACTTGCATAACAATGACTTTGTCCCACCTCTGCTCTGGTCTCCTCTCGCGAGTCAAAGCTCATTCGTGGAATTGGGCCAAACATCCCAATGCAGGACCCTCCTGATGAAGAGTCTTCATTTCACCCCAGGGTGACTTTCCTTGATAAATAAACGACTTTATTATTATTTAGTACTTACGAGGGCAATTGTGAGTTTGGCTAAGTATATTCGGCTGGCGTTTCTATGCCGCTGTCCACTACAGCTGGGCTGTGAAATTACGTGAGTAAATAAATGACTCTCCCCATTTAACCGGTCCAATTACTCGGCTAATCGACTGACAAAATAGTGTCACCTCTGTTCTCACGTGTGCCACTGTACGGGAGGCGATCGGTAGGAGTTTTGATGACGTGTTTGGGCGTTATCAGCCACGTGACACTCGGCGTGGCTTGTAAGAGGTTTCCCAACTTCGTGAGGCGGGGTTGTGGGAGTGACCGTTTTTAAAAGGGCCTGAGTATGCATCATGGAATGGAACACCTGAGCCATGAGCTCAAAGGAAAGGAGAGGGAATTCGAGGTCAGATGGTCCTCCCCCCCCCCCCACCTCATACAACACCTAAAATAAGTTAGCAGGATGGAGGGGTCGGGAGACAGGGACCGAGCCGGAATCGGAGGGGTGGAAAGAAAAAATACTCGTTTAGGTCGCCTCTTATGTTTATATATTTTTTGTGTCAGGTGTGTCTCAGTTATATCCCTCCCTCTCCCCTTATCATCGCTTCCCGCTTTAAAAACAAAGAGTTCCCCTTTCTGTGGGACCCCCACCCCAACTATGGTTTGAGGCAGCAAGCCGGTTCCCCATCTTTCTATATCCCCCTGCTTTTCTTAACCGGTTTGGCTTATGGTGACGGTACGTGTACGTGCGCCACAACGTGATGTATCAGGCCACACATTGCCTCAATAAATACATAAAAGATCCTGAATAATCAACCGTAACAAAAGTATACTCTTTGGTTATTTCGGTAAAGTCACGTAGCAATAAAACAATTTGGCTGTGGGTTTCCCACCTGATAATGATTGCTTGTGTTGCGATCGAAACGTCGTGATTTAATTTACTTTATTTTCTACCTACGTTACTTTACCTAAAGAACCAAAGAGTATGGATCCCTGCAGTCACGAAAACTTCAAATCTAGATCGTAACACAAGTATTACAATTAATTGAGTTAATTGCCTAATTTTCCCAGCTCGACTGCTGTTTGGTGGGGGTAAAAAGGTGGGTACCTACTCGGGATATCCGAATCAGAATCTTTATTAAGCTGGAGGAATCTGATGAGCTACGAAGCACTTTTTCAAAGATGCCCAGTAGGTCACAAATGTCCATGTTCAAGATTTTGGATAATGCGAATATATAAAAGAAATACCCGTGCACCTAGACACAAACATATCAGACAGTCAAAAAATGTTTTATTGTTTCGGTTTTATCCGAAAAACATGACATCACTTCGGTGCTTCTTCCCACTAAAAGCGGTTGCGTCGCATCGGCTGATGTCGCTATTGTGAGCGTGAGGGCATTTTAAATGAGCACATCAAGTAAAACAACGTGAAAATCGAACAAAAAATATTTCGAAATTGTCCTTAAAGTACAAACATCCGATACTCATGCCATGTACTTACCATATTTTCCCACCCATTGGGCCCAATGTGTGCAGTGTGCCAACCCGTTTATCTCAGCAAGAGGCTGAAGCTTTCGATGTACAGTGGGAGTGATATTCCCCCAGAATGCCTGACGTGTATTTTGGTTATTTGGAAAATTCTACGTAATGATTTGCACAGATTTTCAGTGGACTTTTGCTGTGGTGCTTAAAGCATGCAACCCCATTTTTGAAGGCCACTAATCAGTTTGTGGATACTCTTAGGTTTTTTCGGTAAAAGTCACGTAGGGAAAAATTAAAAATAAAATAACAGAAATAATAATAGAAATAAAATAATAAAATAATAGAATAATAGAAATTTACTGATACAATAAATTTAGCTGTGACGGTCCCACCTGATGACGGAGACTTGTGTTGCATCCGAAACGTCGTGATTTATTATTTAATTTCTATTATTTTTATTATTATTCCAATTATTTTATTTTGTATTTTTACCTACGTGATTTTACAGAAAAAACTTAAGAGTATGAATTCTTGCAGTCACGAAAGCTTCAAATCCAGTTTGTGGATGTTGAAAATATGGCCTCCCAGTTCCGTGCTAAGATAGCGCAATAAACAAACAAAACCAGAGAAAGAAAACCCCTCTTTAAATACACATTGAATAGAAAATCAAGCATGCTATGCCACATATTGTCTGCAAGCTGGCAGTGACTGCGCTATTCTCCAAATTGTAAAGCTCACTTTTTGCCATTATATTTTAAAGCAAAAGTTGTGTGAGGGGGTGGGGGTCGTGTTATCTACAGACTACGTTTTGGAACACATGTTTTAAAATCGCAGTTTGGAATCGGAGCGATCCACGAGCACCCAGAGGGCAGAATAATCTTCCTGGAGACATTTATCACCATAACAACGCAGTGGGGTTCATAATCATCCCCCTGGAAGATGGCTCTCCATATAAATACATACATAATCTTCCAGAAGACGTGTCTTAATCTAACTGTTAAGAATAATCTTCCTGGAGACATCCCTCGCCATTACAACATAATCATCTTCTGGAAAAAGATGGCTCTCCGTGGTCACCCGTAATCTCCCGACGATGAAGCATATTTTATTTTTCAAAGCAACATTAACCCCCGAAGCTTGAGTCTTACTTTCCAGACCATATCATCATCCGAAGACCACGGGTATCTTTCTTGTGTGCTCGACAAGCGCCAACATGACCTGCGCGTGAGCTGTCGCGGGCTCGCTCGACACACTCTCTCGGTGTGTCGTCACTGCCCTGCGAAAACGCGGCAGCCAAACGTGCGGAGCGAGGGACCCGAAGTCGAGATTATTATTTGGGCCTACCCCCCCCTCCCCCCCAAAAAAGATTACATTTCTAAACTCATAGCAATCTTCTTCTTTTTACCGTTTATGTGGCCGATGTCGATGTACAGCAGTTGTCGGCAACCTGTGGCTCCGGAGCTGCTGGCGGTGGTTCTTTAAGGATTGCTTCGTGAGACGTTGTTCACATGGCATGGCGATCCTTTTATTGTTGAGTTTTTTTTCTTTCTACCAAATTCATAAGAGATGGCTCTCCTTGTCCTTTTGGTTTGCCGACCCCCCGTGTTACCGAGTACTGTAGCCGTGGTTTGTGCCGTGGATGCGGTGTAGGGTTGAACTCCTGGTGAACCCCTGAGGATTTTCTCATTTAACATATTTTGAACCTAAAATGTTATTAGATCTTAATCTAATTCCTAACGATAGATAAAGATAACCCGATTAAACAAATTACACAAAACTTGATACTCTTTCAACATTTATTCATCCTCATGATTTTATATTCAATAACCACGTGAAAAAAAATGTAAACCTTTAGATTCAGTAACTGGTGACACCCCTTTGAGCAACAATGACTGCAACTAAGCGTTTCCTGTCACCAACCATTGGTCAGTCTCTTACATCGGATTTGAGGAATTTTGGCCCATTCCTCTTTATAGGACTCCTTAAACTCGGTGACATTTGAGGGTTGCCTTGCATGGACAGCTCGCTTTAGGTCCTGCTACAATAATTCGATGGAATTTAGGTCCATACTTTGACTAGGCCATTGTCAAACGCGGAATTTCTACTTCTGCAGCCATTCTCTTGTAGATCTGCTTGTATGTTTAGGATCATTGTCTTGCTGCAAGACCCACTTTCAGCTCAGCTTCAGCTCACGGATGGATGGCCCGACATTCTCCTCTACAGTCTTCTGACACAATGCAGAATTCTTGGTTGTGTCAATGATGGTGAGCCGTCCACGTCCTGAGGCGGCAAAACAGCCCCAAACCATCACATTCCCACCACCATGCTTGACGGTTGGGGTGAGGTTCTTCTGTTTGAAAGAAGTGTTTGGTTTTCGCCAAGCATAACGTTTCTCATTGGGGCCAAAACGTTATACCTTTGACTGTCTGTCCAGAGAACATTGTTTTAGAAGTCTTGTGGATCAACTATGTGTAGTGAGACACTAATAGTAGGAGGCATCCACGTTTATTCTACACTTTCCACAGTTTCGGGTATAACTATATACGGGTCAGGACAGCCGGCACACTGCCTGACCCAACACCGACGAGGAGGTGAAGACGGGGACGAAGACTTGTGAAGAGGACGGGTTCCATTCCCAAACCGCAGCAGCCCCGACCCAGCGTCGGGGCCTCCCTTTTATCCTCCCCAGCGTGGCCTGGCTCCGCCCTCGGCCACGCCCCCTTCAGGAACCTACCAGAAGGTTCTGGGCTCTGCCCCACGTGTCCCCTCTGTCGCCATTACCCTACATCCGTGCCTGTCACGTGGCCTCCTGGCAGACCGGCTGCTGTATCCTCAAATGCCCTTCACTGCCAGCAACTGGCGCTATGTGCTCCAGGGCACACTTCACCTGCCCTGCTGGTAGACCGGGCTATTACACCCACGATCCCGCTCTCTACCAGTATCCAGTGTGACGCACCGTAGTGACCCATTCTATGTCACTACATATGTGCTCTTTGGTCAACTTCAAGCAGGCAGCAATGTTATTTTTGGAGAGCAGCGGTTTTCTCCTTGCTATCCTTCCATGAACACCATTCTTGATCAGTGTTTTATGATAGTTCAGTCATGTGCACTCACATTAGCTAAGACTGGCCTGCAGATCGTTGGATGTTTCTTTGGGGTTCTTTGTGACTTCCTTGATGATTTTCCGCTTTGTTCTTGGAGAGATTTTGGTAGGACGACTGCTCCTGGGTAGAGTGACCGTGGTCTTGAACTTTCTCCATTTGTAGACTCTCTGACAGTGGATTAGTGGAGCCGCAAATGATTTTGTAACCCTTTCCGGACCGATGAGCATCAATAACTCTCTTTCTGAGATCCTCAGAGATATATTTTGATCGTGGCATGACTTGTTCCCACACGCACCTGTATGGTGAAGACCAAACTCACGAAGTTTCTGATCTTTATATAAGGTGGGGCCTCCCAAACTCACCCCTGAAGAGCTGCCTAATTATTTAAACACCTGATTCAAATTATTCCCTTAATTGACCAAATTAAACCAGGGGTTTACTTTTTCACATACTCTGAACCTTAATTACTCAATGTTGTTTTAATCCATACATCATTTGTTGCAAAATACATGGAGTTGGTTAATATAAACCATTTTGGATATTTAAGAAAATACCAGTTTTGATTCAAGAAGGCTATCATGTTCTTGGTTCTTTAGGTAAAGTCACGTAGAATGGAAATAATAAATAATAAAAAATAAAACATAATAAAATAATTCTCACGACGTTTCGGCCACAACGCAAGCAGCCGTCCTCAGGTGAAGAACAGGTCTGTCGAGAAGACAGCGTCTGAATGTTCTTCACCTGAGGACGGCTGCTTGCGTTGTGGCCGAAACGTCGTGATAATTATTTTATTATGTTTTATGTTTATTATTTTATTATTTCCATTCTACGTGACTTTACCGAAAGAACCAAGAAATTGAATCCCTGTGTAGGGGTTATTACGGGAGAAACGGCGGACAACAAACACAGGGCTGTCGGCACTCACATACACGGGGGGTTACACCGACGTCCGCATCAGTTATTGCCCACGCCCCCAGCCCTCGGAGGCGATCCCTATAAAAGGTGGAACCCAAAGAGCTCGAGGCAGTTCGACACGAAGCTGACCAGTGAAGATCCAAGACTCGGAGATTAGGCCCTGGGACTCCCCGGTCTCGCCGTCCTTATAAGGGCCGAGCCGGGTAAGCCAGTGGCGCGGCCCAAGAGCTTCCAGACCGCTGCCCTTATCAGGGCAAGGCTGGTTAGCTGGTGCCGAGATCTGTGCTTGCCAGGGCCAGATCAGTCAGCCTCCCGTAGCCCAGTAGAGGAGGACTGGGGGACAGGACAGAGGGCTTAGTACTAGGGTGGGTTTCCCATAGTACGGGTGAAGGGGCCGATACCCCTTCAACTATTGTATCTGTCCCGGAGTTAATAAACAGTGTGTCTCAACTTCCTCATCGTCTCCTCATCAACTTACTACATCTGGTGTTGGAAGTGGTCCAAGCATGGATACGAGACGGAAGACTCGTGCCCAAGACCCAGGAGAGGATGACGACGAGGGAGGGGCAGTGCAAGACATCGCCGCCGACGTACCTGCACAACTGCTGCCGGCTCCGACATCGGCGGGGTCGTCGGAGAGGGCCGGGACGTCGACTGACGAGTTGGCGTTGGCTCACTCGCGGCTGGCGGAGCTCTTGTATGCAGCGGCCGCTATGCTGGAACAAATAACTCGCCTGGGGCCGGGAGGAGCGACGCGGCGGGAAGATGGACAACGCCCGCCAGAAACTCCCGCCTTTACAACAGCGGGGCGACTCGAAAATCCCGCCACGAAGACAGTAGGGGCGGAGGGAGGAGTCCCAGCTCGTCACGCGGGAAACGGTGCCCAACCAGCAGCCGCCACGTCATCGGCGGAGGCGGGTCGCGGTGGCAGCCTATCAGGGGTTGAAACGTCACCACCAGCGGACGCCAGCACCGACCATACAGTACGGGGACGCGCTACGGATGCTGCAAGAGACGTTGCAAAAGGATCGGAGACGGAGCCGACATTCCAGCAACGCCTGCCGGCCCTGCAGGTATTTGTTGCAAGCGACGGCGATTGGGGGGGGTTCCAGCGCCGGTTCTTGGCCCACCAAGAGATGGCAGGCTGGTCGGACAACGAGGCGCTGTGTGCTCTCCCGGCGTTATTGGACGGCGACGCCCTGGGCACCCTCACTGCTGCACCCAAGTCGGCACGCTCCACCATTCAGTCGGCGCTGCAGCTGCTGGCCACCGTTTATGGGCCGCCCTCCGATTGTCGCCAGCTCTTCTATGAACGGCAGAAGGGTGATAAGGAATCGCCACTCGCTTATCGCACGGCCCTGCTGTCATTGGCGAAAGACGCTTTTCCGCGTATGGATGAAGAGGGGATCGATGCGATGGTGGCCGAGAAAATTTTGCTGCTGGCTGACGATCTGGACTTCACCATCTTAGCGCAGGACGATGCGGATATGTCATCACTGCGGGCTGCAAGGCACATTCACGCCAATCTCATCTCCCAGCGGAGGAAGGCGAACAAAGCTGCTGCACGACACACCGTGGCGGCAACCTCTTCTGGAATGGAGGGAGCCTTCGCTGCGGATCGTTCTGCAGGATGGCGATCTGCCGAGCGACCGGCTCGGGACGTTCCAAGCCACCGAGACCAGCCCAAGTCCTCTGGAACGCTCGTCGTCTGCTATAATTGTGGCCTCCGGGGCCACGTGGCGTCCGGATGCCGGGCTCCTCGACAGCGCGGTGCGAGACCTGGAGCTGCGGACGGCCCTCCTCACAAGCCTTCGCAACATCCTCGGGCAAGTCATGGCACCCCACATGTTCGGCCTGCACACACACCCACTTTCCTATCACATGGTCCGATACACAATTCTCGGGGGTTGGGTGCTGGTGCGTCGGGTCGCGGCATGTCGGGGAGGGCGCTCCAACCGGGCCAATGGTCCGAGTTGGCTCACCGAGTTGTGGCTGCATCAGCGGGGTCGTCCGTTGTCGCGGGGCATATTGACGGGGTGGAGGTACGGCTATTGGTCGATACGGGAGCTTCGGCAACTATCATTTCAGATTTGATTTATAATATCCTGCCCGTTCAGAGTCGCCCGTTGCTCCCTGTCGATATACCGTTTTACGCTGCGAATGGGGGCTCGTTGGGTATTATCGGTCAAATTCGAGCGCAAATTTCGATAGGGGACATTAAACTATCTGGCCCGGTGTTCGTCTCCTCCTCGCTGGCTATTCCGTGCCTGTTGGGGACAGACTTTTTGGCCAAATTGCCCATCAAAATTCTGATTGACCAGCAATGCATCGAGCTTCCATCGGGCCGACGTATGACGTTCCTACCTGCCACCCCTGCCGTGCGTGTTGCCTGTGCTGCGGTACAGGCGCTTGTTGCTCGGACGGTGCGTGTACCCCCGGGGGCACAGATGTTGGTACCCCTGCGCTTGCGTCGACCGTTCGATAAAGGAGTCTCTGACCGGGGCGTTATTTTGGGACCATCTAGAGCCGGGGTGAGTGGGCCAGATCTGGTGACGGCCCAGACTATTGTTAAAGGGGATGGGGACCCGTTTATCGCGGTCCTCAATGTCGGGACACGGACGGCAGTGGTTTCGCAAGGTACCGTGTTCGCACATGCGGTTCCGGTACCTGCGGAAACGCCGATCATTGGCCAGGTGGCCACCGATTCTCAAACGCGATTAGCCTCAGACGCTGACGAGGGTTGGCTGGATGCGTTGTGTGCTGAGTCACCTGACCTGTCTGACGCACAACGTGCTAGATTACGCGCCTTATTGCGAGAATTTTCCGACGTCTTCAGTAAACACAAATACGATATCGGATGTACCAAATTGCTACGCCACCATATTGACACCGGTGACAACGCTCCTATCCGCCAAAATCCTTTTTGGTTAAGTCCCGCCGAAAAGGATCATGTCAAATCGGCTGTAGATGACATGTTGAAATCGGACATCATTTCTCCCTCGACCAGCCCTTGGGGTGCACCCATAGTGTTGGTCAAAAAGCACGACGGGTCCCTAAGGTTCTGCGTTGATTTCCGGCGATTAAATAAGATCTCGGTGGCCGATGCTTATCCGCTTCCTCGAATGGACGAATCGCTGGATGCCCTCGCGGGATCGCGATTCTTTTCCACTTTGGATTTGCTCTCAGGATTTTGGCAACTTCCCTTGGACGACGAATCTAGGCCCAAAACAGCTTTCCGAACGCCGCACGGCCTCTTCCAATTCAATCGCTTACCCATGGGATTACACTCTGCTCCCGCGACGTTCCAGCGCCTGATGGAATTGGTCCTCGCTGGCTTGCAATGGGAGGTGTGTTTGATTTACCTGGATGACGTTATCGTATTCAGTAAGACGTTCGAGGAACACCTTGATAGGCTTCGGGCCGTCTTTCTCAAAATGCGCGCTGCTAATTTGAAATTCAAGCCACAAAAGTGCCATTTGCTGCGCGAATCTGTTAAATATTTGGGTCACATCGTCGGCCGGTCAGGTATCTCAACCGATCCCGCCAAAACGCGTTGTGTCAGCTCCTGGCCTATTCCCACCTCGGTGGGGGAGGTTAGAAGCTTCATCGGCTTTGCTTCATATTACCGCCGGTTTGTTGCGGACTTTGCTTCCATCGCTAAGCCACTACATGCCTTGACGTCAAAAGGGGTCAAATTTCATTGGGGGCCGGTGGAGAACGCCGCTTTTGTCTCTCTTCGGGATGCCCTGGTGGGGGCCCCGCCGTTAAGCTACCCCGATTTTTCCATGCCGTTCGTGCTCGACACGGACGCAAGCAATACCGGGATTGGAGGCGTGCTGTCACAAATTGTGGGTGGCGTGGAGCGCGTTGTGGCTTATGGTAGTAGAGTACTGTCCCCGGCCGAGCAGCGGTACTGCGTCACCCGCCGCGAACTGTTGGCTATCGTGTTCTTTATCCAACAGTACCGGCCATATCTGTACGGCCGGCATTTCACCGTCCGTACAGATCATGCAGCGTTGCAGTATGCCCTACGAATTAAACAGCCATCGGGGCAGTTGTCCCGATGGCTCGAGATCATGCAGGATTTCGATTTTGAGACAACTTACCGGAAGGGGATTCGCCACACCAACGCCGATGCCCTATCACGCCTGCCGATCGCCCCGGATTGCACTTGTTTCTTGGGTTCGGGCCGTTGCAAATCGGCAAGTGACGGCCGGGATCGGGTTCTTGCGGCCGCAGTTGATACTCCTTCGGACGCTGGTCCTATTTCGGAGGGTGGGAGTGATTCCCTACTTGGCTTGTCAAGTACTGAGTGGGGTCGCCTCCAAATGGAGGATGCGACCCTCCTGGCGCTACGACGTCGCGCGGAAGGATCAGGTCAAGGGAAGTCGGGCGTTGACTCATGGGGGTGGTGCCAGGGCTTACTCATGCATTGGGACGGGACGATCCGCCGTCACAGGCTGGTGGTGCCTTCCACGTTGAGGGGTAGGGCTGTATGGGCTGCTCATGAACGGCTCCTGCACCTGGGTACCCTCAAAACACTTGCCATGCTCCAGCTTAATTACTTTTGGCCGGGCATGGCAAGAGACGTGGACGATCTGCTGCGGTCCTGTACCCAGTGTGCACAACGGAAGCCGCCGGCGAAGGGAGCCAGTCCACCGCTCCAGTCCATTTCGGTCACCCGGGTTAACGAGCTGGTCGCCCTTGATATTTTGGGACCGTTTCCTTCCACGCCGAGGGGTAATAAGTACCTGCTGGTTGGCGTGGAATATTTCACGCGATGGCCTATGGCTTGGCCCCTCGCCAACCAGTCCGCAGCGGCCGTTGCGGAGGCTTTTGTTCAGGGCTACGTCCTCGACAAAGGCGCTCCGGAACGGTTGTTGACCGATCAGGGAAAGAATTTCACTAGTACTCTTTTACACGAGGTATGTGGCCTTCTGGGTACAAAGAAAGTTCGTACCTCGCCTTACCATCCACAAACGGATGGGATGGTGGAACGCTTGCATAGGACTCTTACGTCCATGCTATCCCACCAGGTATCTGAGTCCCAAAACGATTGGGATCTACGGATCGGGGGAGTCCTGGCGGCATACAGGATGGCTCCTCACGCGGCGACCGGGTTCTCGCCATTTTTTTTGATGTATGGTCGCGAGGTTGACCCGCCTGTCGCGACTCAGCTGACGATTGCCGCGCCTCATGCTAAGTCGAAAATCGCCGACCATGTTAAATTTAACATCCTTCGCTTGGCGGAGGCACGGCAGGCGGCCATGCAAAACTCTGACTCTCGCCAGAAACAAAACGAGAGATTGCGGTCGCGCCGGACTCACACGCACGAATGGCACCCGGGCGACCGAGCATGGTTGCACTGCCCCCAGGTGCCATTGGCCACCTCGGCTAAGTTGTTGCGACCATGGAGGGGCCCCGTTGAAATTGTGCAGGTTGTGCGGCCTCAATGTGTGCGCATTAAGTGGGGGAAGCGTCGGTGGTTTGTGCACCCTTCACGGTTAAAGCCATTTTTTGCTCCGCACGCTTCCTCCCACGTAAATGGCCAAACATGTGGGGAGTCCTCTGACTCCGGGGGGGCGGGATCGATGCCAGCCTCTGATCCACTAATGACTGTCCCGTCTTCAGGAGCCCCAGGACTGAAGCCCTCTGGGCTGCCAGCCTCCCCCGTGGGGGGCGGCGCTGGCACGTCCGGGAAACCGGACGACCAGGCACCTGCTGATGCGACACCTGCCACCGACTCTACCAAGCCGGCCCCTTGTGACGGGCCCGCTGCACGGACTCGCGCCAAAACGCGCCGGTTGTTATGATTAGCTTTCCGCGCGTGTTCCGTTGCTGCGGAACCCGCTCATTGTATATATGTTTTTTTAATGGTTGTATGTGTGTGTAATAACGATGACCACGCTATCTGCTTGTTGCTTGCTGTCCATGTAAGTGTGTGCGTGTGTTGGGAATGGACGGAGAGTCTGCTGTGGTTGCTGAGTTTCAAAGGGAGTGTGTGCGCTGCTGAGTGGAGTTGTTATCTTGATGGTAAAGTTAATTATTAACGTGGGAGCGTCGGGTATCCTGTGCTGTACCATCTCGTGGGTCACCGTGCGCGATGGGCTTAAATGAAAAAAAAAATGTTTTTTTTGGGCTGTATTATGCTGCGAGGTGCTGTGTGCGATGCGGTCGTTGCATGAGAGGGAATAACTGTGTTGTGGTTGAAAAGTTACGACGGGATTGATGGTGTGTTGGTCGCCTGCAGATTTGCTTGCTATTGTGCTTCAATGTACGCGTGTGATCGCGATATGCTGATTGCATGTGCTGTTATACCGTTCTGTATATGTGTTGCGGTTCCGGGTGGGGTTTTTTTTTTTTAAGGAACCATCGGTTGATGTTACGCTTGTTCTTGTTATTGTTACTGTTACGAGGCACACGTGTATTGACGATGTTAATCTTTATTCTTGGGGGTTGAGGGATTGTTGCAGCCGGGACGGCTGCGAGCTGTACAGGGGGGGGTGATGTAGGGGTTATTACGGGAGAAACGGCGGACAACAAACACAGGGCTGTCGGCACTCACATACACGGGGGGTCACACCGACGTCCGCATCAGTTATTGCCCACGCCCCCAGCCCTCGGAGGCGATCCCTATAAAAGGTGGAACCCAAAGAGCTCGAGGCAGTTCGACACGAAGCTGACCAGTGAAGATCCAAGACTCGGAGATTAGGCCCTGGGACTCCCCGGTCTCGCCGTCCTTATAAGGGCCGAGCCGGGTAAGCCAGTGGCGCGGCCCAAGAGCTTCCAGACCGCTGCCCTTATCAGGGCAAGGCTGGTTAGCTGGTGCTGAGATCTGTGCTTGCCAGGGCCAGATCAGTCAGCCTCCCGTAGCCCAGTAGAGGAGGACTGGGGGACAGGACAGAGGGCTTAGTACTAGGGTGGGTTTCCCATAGTACGGGTGAAGGGGCCGATACCCCTTCAACTATTGTATCTGTCCCGGAGTTAATAAACAGTGTGTCTCAACTTCCTCATCGTCTCCTCATCAACTTACTACACCTGCAGTCACGAAAGGTTTAAATCGAAATTTAAGGCTATCATGGTAAAACTATGGAATTTCCATAATTATCATTGGGGTTCACAAACTTTTTCTCAGCACTATAGTTCAAGAGATAGAGATGTTAGGCGGTGGTTGAAATGTTAATGTATAAGTTCCGGCTGCCCTCTGTGGAAGAAACATCACAGCAAAGGAACAGGAGCCATTGTGAACAGAGTGCGGGTGGTACAGGGGTGTTCCATGCTCTGAGAAGTGCCGGTGTGGCGTAGACCGCCGTATACTGCTACATTTCCAACACTGTGAGAAGATAAATGTAGACAAAGTAGAGAAGAGAGGCACGGTAGAGATGAGAGCCATACATTCTGTTTATTTCCTTGTTATGTTTATAACAATCTAAGGTTTGGGCTGATATTTTATGTACCCTTCCTTTGGGGTGCACAGCCACACACAGCAACAACAACCACACAATAACAACACACAGCAGCAACAACAACCACAAACAGCAACAACAACAACCACACAGCCTACAATAACCACACACAGCATCAACAACAACCACACACAGCAACAACAACCACACAATAACAACACAGCAACAACAACAACCACACACAGCCTACAATAACCACACACAGCATCAACAACAACCACACACAGCCTACAATAACAACACACATCAGCAACAACAACCACAAACAGCAACAATAACAACCACACAGCCTACAATAACCACACACAGCATCAACAACAACCACACACAGCCTACAATAACCACACACAGCATCAACAACAACCACACACAGCCTACAATAACCACACACAGCATCAACAACAACCACACACAGCAACAACAACCACACACAGCAACAACAACAACCACACACAGCAGCAACTACAACCACACACAGCAGCAACAACAACCACACACAGCAACAACAACAACCACACACAGCAACAACAACAATCACACACACCAACAACAACAACCACACACAGCATCAACAACAACCACACACAGCAACAACAACCACACACAGCAACAACAACAATCACACACACCAACAACAACAACCACACACAGCATCAACAACAACCACACACAGCATCAACAACAACCACACACAGCAGCAACAACAACCACACACAGCAGCAACAACAACCACACACACCAACAACAACAACCACACACAGCATCAACAACAACCACACACAGCATCAACAACAACCACACACACCAACAACAACAACCACACACAGCAGCAACAACAACCACACACAGCAACAACAACAACCACACACAGCAACAACAACAATCACACACACCAACAACAACAACCACACACAGCATCAACAACAACCACACACAGCAGCAACAACAACCACACAGCAGCAACAACAACCACACACACCAACAACAACAACCACACACAGCATCAACAACAACCACACACACCAACAACAACAACCACACACAGCAACAACAACAATCACACACACCAACAACAACAACCACACACAGCAGCAACAACAACCACACACAGCAACAACAACAACCACACACAGCAACAACAACAATCACACACACCAACAACAACAACCACACACAGCATCAACAACAACCACACACAGCAACAACAACCACACACAGCATCAACAACAACCACACACACCAACAACAACAACCACACACAGCATCAACAACAACCACACACAGCATCAACAACAACCACACACAGCAACAACAACAATCACACACACCAACAACAACAACCACACACAGCATCAACAACAACCACACACAGCATCAACAACAACCACACACAGCAGCAACAACAACCACACACAGCATCAACAACAACCACACACAGCATCAACAACAACCACACACAGCACAACAACAACCACACACAGCATCAACAACAACCACACACAGCATCAACAACAACCACACACAGCATCAACAACAACCACACACAGCATCAACAACAACCACACACAGCATCAACAACAACCACACACAGCATCAACAACAACCACACACAGCAGCAACAACAACCACACACAGCATCAACAACAACCACACACAGCATCAACAACAACCACACACAGCATCAACAACAACCACACACAGCATCAACAACAACCACACACAGCAACAACAACAACCACACACAGCATCAACAACAACCACACACAGCATCAACAACAACCACACACAGCATCAACAACAACCACACACAGCATCAACAACAACCACACACAGCAACAACAACAATCACACACACCAACAACAACAACCACACACAGCAACAACAACAACCACACACAGCAACAACAACAATCACACACACCAACAACAACAACCACACACAGCAACAACAACAATCACACACAGCAACAACAACAACCACACACACCAACAACAACAACCACACACAGCAACAACAACCACACACAGCAGCAACAACCACACACAGCAACAACAACCACACACAGCAACAACAACAATCACACACACCAACAACAACAACCACACACAGCAACAACAACAACCACACACAGCATCAACAACAACCACACACAGCATCAACAACCACACACAGCAACAACAACAACCACACACAGCATCAACAACAACCACACACAGCATCAACAACAACCACACACAGCAGCAACAACCACACACAGCAACAACAACAACCACACACAGCATCAACAATAACCACACACAGCATCAACAACAACCACACACAGCAACAACAACAACCACACACAGCATCAACAACAACCACACACACCAACAACAACAACCACACACAGCATCAACAACAACCACACACAGCATCAACAACAACCACACACAGCAGCAACAACAACCACACACACCAACAACAACAACCACACACAGCATCAACAACAACCACACACAGCATCAACAACAACCACACACAGCAGCAGCAACAACCACACACAGCATCAACAACAACCACACAGCATCAACAACAACCACACACAGCATCAACAACAACCACACACAGCATCAACAACAACCACACACAGCAACAACAAACCACACACAGCATCAACAACAACCACACACAGCATCAACAACAACCACACACAGCAACAACAACAACCACACACAGCATCAACAACAACCACACACAGCATCAACAACAACCACACACAGCATCAACAACAACCACACACAGCAACAACAACAACCACACACAGCAACAACAACAACTACACACAGCATCAACAACAACCACACACAGCATCAACAACAACCACACACAGCATCAGCAACAACTACACACAGCATCAACAACAACCACACACAGCAACAACAACCACACACAGCAACAACAACCACACACAGCATCAACAACAACCACACACAGCAACAACAACAACCACACACAGCAACAACAACCACACACAGCATCAACAACAACCACACACAGCATCAACAACAACACACACAGCAGCAACAACAACCACACACAGCAACAACAACAACCACACACAGCAGCAACAACAACCACACACAGCAACAACAACAACCACACACAGCATCAACAACAACCACACACAGCAGCAACAACAACCACACACAGCAACAACAACAACCACACACAGCATCAACAACAACCACACACAGCAGCAACAACAACCACACACAGCAACAACAACAACCACACACAGCATCAACAACAACCACACACAGCATCAACAACAACTACACACAGCATCAACAACAACTACACACAGCATCAACAACAACCACACACAGCAGCAACAACAACCACACACAGCATCAACAACAACCACACACACCAACAACAACAACCACACACAGCAACAACAACAACCACACACAGCAGCAACAACAACCACACACAGCAACAACAACAACCACACACAGCAGCAACAACAACCACACACAGCATCAACAACAACCACACACAGCAACAACAACAACACACACAGCAACAACAACAACCACACACAGCATCAACAACAACCACACACAGCAGCAACAACAACCACACACAGCATCAACAACAACCACACACAGCAGCAACAACAACCACACACAGCAACAACAACAACCACACACACCAACAACAACAACCACACACACCAACAACAACAACCACACACACCAACAACAACAACCACACACACCACAACAACAACCACACACTACAACAACTACAGCCACACAACAACAACCACACACAACAACAACCACAACCACACACAACAACAACAACAACCACACACACCAACAACAACAACCACACACACCAACAACAACAACCACACACAGCAACAACAACAACCACACACAGCATCAACACAACCACACACACCAACAACAACAACCACACACAGCAACAACAACCACACACAACAACAACCACAACCACACACAGCAACAACAACAACCACACACAACAACAACAACAACCACACAGCAACAACAACCACACACAGCAACAACAACAACCACACACAGCAACAACAACAACCACACACAGCAGCAACAACAACCACACAGCAACAACAACATTCGTCACTAAGCGGTGGTGACATCACCACGGTGCTTGTGCCAGGCTAGGTGCACTCTGAGGCCACGTGAAGTGCCGGAGGCTAGCTGACGGAAGATCTCGAGATAAACCCAGGTGCCATGGGTTGACTGACTGAGATGACTGTGCCAACTTGCTGCATTTCAGCTACCTGGCGCTCTGCTCATTGGCATGAACGTTGTTGTTGTTGTTGGAGGGCGACTGCCTGCCACTACCGAGTTGCGTCCTTCACGAGCCTCCTCCACAGAGGTCGATCTTGACACCGCTGGTACCGGTCTTCGGCAGCTCCAAATCCTCCCGTATCGCATCGGCTCCATCCCTTCTCCAGCCCGTGTCGTGTTCGTTTAGCCCCCCTCTATCCGGCCAAACAGAAGCTGCTTGGGCATGCGGTGGCTGGGCATGCAGGCCACATGACCCAGCCAATGCAGCCTTAGTCATACTCCAATAACAAAACGAAACATGACAGCGTGCGTGTCGACCGACTACAGAGAGGCCCTCGCGGTGTCAGGAGCGACTGGTTGCGCTATGATTAGGAACACGGTGTGGCATGCCCGGTTGAGATAGTGCCCTCTAGAAGTCGATTAGTCCAGATAAGGTGCTGACGGTGACGAATCAACATCCAAATTAGAAGTTACCCAATTACCACAAATACAGCCGTGCAGCAGCCTGTAACCACGTGTCCATACGAGGTTTTTGGGTTAGATCGCACAAATATATGAATGTGTCATTAAGCCCACCGCCACCCGACACAGCCAATTGGTAAGGTTTGTCACGTAAACAGAACGTGCCAATTTGTTACTCGTACAGCACGCCGGTTGTGTGTTGGAGAGTAAACCCACAACATTTACAATTCGAGTGCCGTAACGTTTCACCTGTCTGTGTTCATGGCGGTTACCCCATTCAAGGACTGTCCAGGCTCAACCGTGCTTAGCTTCCGAGATCTGACAAGATCGGCCATACCGTCATCTGGGTTGCTTTGTACGATCATTTATGTCCCACGAAGAAGGGTCATAGGCCAAAACATCACTTATTATACATTTCTTTCGTTTAAGGCCACGGTGTTATTAACAAGTGCTTTTTATTTGATTATCTGTGCTTGTGCACCACGGCCAATGCGGTATCACCAGATAATTTGATATACGATCATTTAAATTACAAAAATTTACCATCAGGGTCTCGGGCTGTGTTATGCTGATATACGAAAAAGAGACACTAACCCCATCCATCTGCGACCTCACCTCCCTTCTGAATTTAACTTTAGACTTCAGCTCTGGTGTGTTAGGCAGTCCCCCCTTCCCCTACACCACAGAGGTCATTACCCTCGCCGATGGATCTGCATCTACCAGTTTATCTCGTCGGGTTCGGGTGAGAGTTAGGATCGGGGTTAAAGTTTTGTAATCGCCAGGGCCAGGACCAATTGCAATTGTCCTGCAGATTGGCATGGAGAGAGGAATTGCACCGTTTGAGTTCAACGTACTCGCATTCTGGAACCGTCAGAGCCGAGAGGGCCCCAGGTTTTTAAGCGAAATTGCGCATTTTCACCGGACGTCACCGTTTTCCGCTGCCAATCATCGGTTCGCGTGAAAACCTCCACTTGATCACACCGTGGCTGCCCAGCTCCGCACCCACGGATCTCGGTGACGCCACCGCTTTTGCTTTCCTTTTTCTTCTTCCCCTAACTGCCCCCCCCCCCCTTCGCTCGAATCCTTGGCGCAAATATCGCCGCTAATGCGGTAGCCCCCACGGCGCTCGCGATTGCAGATTTCGGGCGCCTCGTGTCAGGTTTTTCGCGCACAGCTTGTGTGAGTTACTTCGAATTTACGCAAAAGTTTTGGCGCGCGGTAACCGCGGGCGACGCCGTGCGCTCGCGATGTTTCCGATGCGTTTTTCACCGCGATTATTGCCTCCTGACATGCAGGCCGACCGACCGGCCGGCCGGCCCGAAACCGCCCGCCGCCTTCCCCAGCCCGCCCCCTTCGAGCGCCAAACGCAAAGCGACCCGGCTCATCAGGCCGCCTCTCCGCTGGACTGATGCGATGTGGCAGAAAGTAACATAGCGGGTATTAAATCACTAACATGCATTTCCCAGATCACAGGCGTAGGTTTTCCAGTAAACTTCCTCAATTTTCCAATTTCCATACACGGTTTTCCTTTTCATTTATTCATTCTCTTTTTTTGGTTGTTGCTGCTGCTGCACGGGGAGATTTCGCTCTCAGCATTACTGTAATTCTCAAATCCCTCAGAGGGTTCTATATTTCTGCCCAGCCATTCCAGCTCAACGTCACTCCCCCCCCCCCCCCCACCCCTCTGCTCACTTTGAATCCGAACGCTGCCCACGATGCGGCAGGAGCGCTGGGCCACTGGCGCCCAGCGCCGGGAGACGAAGGCCATCGGCGATGCCGGGAGAATCGTCGTGCTCCCCTCCACCGCGGGCTCGCTGTCCCGGTATCGGGTACCGCCCCACTGCAGTGATGCGACAGCGGGACTTTGTTTATTACCAGATATTCTCCGGGTCGCTGGTGAGACTTGATTTTTGGCACCCGGTTCCATAGCGAGATGAAGTATATTGGATGTGGTATGCCGGGGTGTGGATATATTTCCTTGATTGCTGACCCAGACAAACTCGACTGAAATGAAGCCGCGGGTATCGCCCCAATGAAAATATGCTGACGTGTTTTTTACTTACATTTTATTTTAGAAGCATATTCCAGTTGTGCTCCCATCATACTCCCATCGGATCCAGTCAGACTTCTGCCGTGGCTAGCAGAGCATGACCCTGTGTCAAAGAATTGCCCTGGAAGATGATGCTGTAGAACTAGTATATGGTACTTCTGAAGTGACTTTAATGCCTCCTCTCCCACACCAGAGCCACACATTGTGATGCCCTGCAGAGAGTGACCAGCGGTTGTAATGCCGCTATGGTTTATTGAGAATTTCTATTTCGATATTAAATTCCTACCATCTCTCCATTTGCACCTGCACCCAAAACCCAGAAGCTTCGTGACCACAGTGACATAGACATAAAAATAATAATATTTGGCACTTTGTCAATCCCCTGCCAGGCTAGCGCCTCCCCACCCAGTGCAAGTCATGTTTGACCATACTTCACCACACCGGTCAATGCAGGTTTTATGAAAGTGGGTGATGGTGGGGGTGGTGGGGGGGTGGAGAGGAGGCCCAGGGATTCGTTCAGATATCACCCAGCCACTGGCGACAGCCGCGGCTGGGGATCGAACTCGGACCGCCGGGATGGGTTTGCAGTGGCCTTAGCCACTTGTACCACTCACCGCTTACCTGGTCTCTGTCTGCTTTACGTTCCTGATCTGTTATTAAACGTCCACAACAGCTGGGTTCACAATGCGGGGTGACAACCACTACATTGCACAGACATGTCCCTGCCTCAAACACCTATGACAGTCTCCTAACAGCAGTGTTATTGAGCCGGGATGATTAATCATTGGCGTCGATTAATCGACTAAAGGATCGTAATCGACTGTGTTTTTAGTGATCGATTACCCGGCCTCCTTTCAACACGGCGGTTGTCCCACCATCCTGAAGGTGGGAAACCCCCCCGCCCTCACAAGCCACGCCCAGCGTGACACACGGCTGATGACATCACCAAGCCCCGCCCATCACCTCCCCGGCCAGTGGCACACATGGCAGCAGAGGTGCGTTGATTCTGTATTGTTGTTCGATTTGTCGAGTCGTGGAACTGGGAAGCGAGCGATTCGTCGCTTCACTTAAATAACATCGCAGCCCAGCGCAGCTATGGTGGGTAGCGGTTGACAAACGCAAGCTGAAAACACTCAACCACCCTTGTAATTACCCTCTTAAGTTATTCGTGAATAAATATTAAGTATGCCCTTTATTTATTCAGGAACGCCTCACTCGAGCATTAAGGACTCTATTTCCAGAGGGGGTCCTACATTGGGATGCTTGGCCGAATTCCATGACCCAGCTGTCTTGACTCGCGAGAGGAGACCGGAGATCCAGGAAAATACCCCACGCGTACGAGGAGGTGGACCCGCCCTACACCGTGGTAGGTGACGCTGCACGTGATGCACCTTTGGAACAAAATCTATAAACGACAAGAAACCCCCATCACCTACGCATGTATGTCGAACTTTGTTCGCGCCGTACGTAGCCAACCACGTTCATCGGAGGTATGGGGCAATGGCATCATCATGGCTGAACAACAGCGCGAGCTGGAAAGCACAAAATTCAAACGAGACGCACATTCTTCACACATTTCTTGCGCGTCGTTAGAAAGTCTTATAATGGTCTGCTCGCCACGAGAGGGCTTCGGGAGAGAGTTGGTGTAGGAGTGCTGTCCCTGCTCCCTTGGGGGAGCGCAGGCCACTGTGGTTTCACTGTAGGAACAGCGGTTTGGTTTGCATGGCCACGGCAGCACCATGCTCATGGTCGTGTGAGTCCTCGACAGTACGACACTTGGAGGAATGCACGGGCCCCGTGATCGCTAAGCGAGCCGCTCAGCACAGAGGAGGTGGCGCTAAGTCTCGTGCCGTGCAGCACAGAGGAGACGTTGCCCGTCAGAGTTCAGCGTCTGAGGGTCCTCATTCACCAGATTAGGACACTAATCCGCACTTCCGATTGGCGCGGGAGGCTAAGTACGGTGGAAAAGAAGTTCAGCATGCGACATTGTGCCCCTTGTGCCACTGACAACGTGGATCGGTTGAAGTCGTCCGTGTGCGGCTTAGGGGCGGCTCTCGGTAAGTCAGGAAACACGCTTCAGCTGAGCGCTCGTGCCACCAACGCATTGCAGTACGACGTGGATTGATTGCAGTGTCTAAATGTGGCCACATCGCAGGATGCTGGACAGAAACAGAGGGCGTATTTGCATTGCAGAGAGAGACTGAGAGAGACAGTCGGTCATAGGCAAGATGCCTTGAACACGAATGTCTGGCGGTAAGCGAGTTCCAGCCAAACCGAAGGAGGGCAGAGGAGATTTAACAACCTCTCACCGAGTGGAGATTGACTGAGAGTTTTGATGGAAGGCATTGATTGCTGTAGCTGAGTGTGCATGCAAGAGAGTAGAGTGAGGAGAGAGGTAAGAGGGGAGTAGAGTGAGATGAGAAGAGAAGAGAGAGGTAGGAGAGTGCGTGGAGGGGAGTAGAGTGAGATGAGAGGGAGAGGTAGGAGAGTGCGTGGAGGGAGTAGAGTGGTATGAGAGGGGAGAGGTAGGAGAGTGCATGGAGGGGAGTAGAGTGAGATGAGAGGGGAGAGGTAGGAGAGTGTGTGGAGGGGAGTATAGTGAGATGAGAGGTAGGAGAGTGTGTGGAGGGGAGTAGAGTGAGATGAGAGGGAGAGGTAGGAGAGTGCGTGGAGGGGAGTAGAGTGAGATGAGAGGTAGGAGAGTGTGTGGAGGGGAGTAGAGTGAGATGAGAGGTAGGAGAGTGCGTGCAGGGGAGTAGAGTGAGATGAGAGGGGAGAGGTAGGAGAGTGCGTGGAGGGGAGTAGAGTGGTATGAGAGGGGAGAGGTAGGAGAGTGCGTGGAGGGGAGTAGAGTGAAATGAGAGGGGAGAGGTAGGAGAGTGCGTGGAGGGGAGTAGAGTGAGATGAGAGGGGAGAGGCAGGGGAGTGCGTGGAGGGGAGTAGAGTGAGATGAGAAGGGAGAGGTAGGAGAGTGCGTGGTGGGGAGTAGAGTGAGATGAGAGGGGATAGATAGGAGAGTGCGTGGAGGGGAGTAGAGTGGGATGAGAAGGGAGAGGTAGGAGAGTGCGTGGAGGGGAGTAGAGTGGGATGAGAGGTAGGAGAGTGCATGCAGGGGAGTAGAGTGAGATGAGAGGGGAGAGGTAGGAGAGTGCGTGGAGGGGAGTAGAGTGAGATGAGAGGGGAGAGGTAGGAGAGTGCGTGGTGGGGAGTAGAGTGAGATGAGAGGGGCGAGATAGGAGAGTGCGTGGTGGGGAGTAGAGTGGGATGAGAGGTAGGAGAGTGCGTGGAGGGGAGTAGAGTGGGATGAAAGGGGAGAGGTAGGAGCGTGTGTGGAGGGGAGTAGAGTGAGATAAGATGGAGAGGTAGGAGAGTGCGTGGAGGGAGTAGAGAGTGTGATGAGAGGTAGAAGCGTGTGTGGAGGGGAGTAGAGAGTGTGATGAGAGGGGAGGGGTAAGTAGGGGCGAGTACAGAGAGAGCACCTTCTGCAGCTCCCCTACTGCGGGCGGTGTGAGCCTTGCGAGGTGGAGTGAGGGGGGTTGAGGTGAGGAGAGGGGGGGCCACGCGAGGTGGAGTGAGGGGGGTTGAGTGAGGAGAGGGGGGGCCACGCGAGTGGAGTGAGGGGGTTGAGGGAGGAGAGGGGGGGGGCATGCGAGGTGGAGTGAGGGGGGTTGAGGTGAGGAGAGGGGGGGCCACGCGAGGTGGAGTGAGGGGGGGTTGAGGTGAGGAGAGGGGGGGCCACGCGAGGGTGTGAGTGAGGGGGGGTTGAGGGAGGAGAGGGGGGGGCATGCGAGGTGGAGTGAGGGGGTTGAGGTGAGTAGAGGGGGAGCCTTTCGAGGTGGAAGTGAGGGGGGTTGAGGTGAGTAGAGGGGGGGCCACGCGAGGTGGAGTGAGGGGGGTTGAGGTGAGTAGAGGGGGGGCCTTGCGAGGTGGAGTGAGGGGGGTTGAGATGAGTAGAGGGGGAGCCATGCGAGGTGGAGTGAGGGGGGTTGAGGTGAGTAGAGGGGGAGTCATGCGAGGTGGAGTGAGGGGGTTTGAGGTGAGGAGAGGGGGAGCCATGCGAGGGAGTGAGGGGGGAGGTGAGTAGAGGGGGAGTCATGCGAGGTGGAGTGAGGGGGTTGAGATGAGTAGGGGGGCCATGCGAGGTGGAGTGAGGGGGGTTGAGGTGAGTAGAGGGGAGTCATGCGAGGTGGAGTGAGGGGGGTTGAGGTGAGGAGAGGGGGGGCCATGCGAGGTGGAGTGAGGGGGGTTGAGGTGAGTAGAGGGGGGGCCATGCGAGGTGGAGGGAGGGGGTTGAGGTGAGTAGAGGGGGAGCCACGCGAGGTGGAGTGAGGGGGTTGAGGTGAGTAGGGGGGAGCCATGCGAGGTGGAGTGAGGGGGGTTGAGGTGGGAGTAGAGGGGGGGCATGCGAGGTGGAGTGAGGGGGTTGAGGTGAGTAGAGGGGGGCCATGCGAGGTGGAGTGAGGGGGGTTGAGGTGAGGAGAGGGGGGGGGCATGCGAGTGTGAGTGAGGGGGTTGAGGTGAGTAGAGGGGGGCCATGCGAGGTGGAGTGAGGGGGGTTGAGGTGATAGAGGGGGGCCATGCGAGGTGGAGTGAGGGGGGTTCAGGTGAGTAGAGGGGGGCCATGCGAGGCGGAGTGAGGGGGGTTGAGGTGAGTAGAGGGGGGCCATGCGAGGCGGAGTGAGGGGGTTGAGGTGAGTAGAGGGGGGGCCATGCGAGGTGGAGTGAGGGGGGTTTGAGGTGAGGAGGGGGGGACATGCGAGGTGGATTGAGGGGGTTGAGGTGAGTAGAGGGGCCATGCGAGGCGGAGTGAGGGGGGTTGAGGTGAGTAGAGGGGGGGCCATGCGAGGTGGATGAGGGGGTTGAGGTGAGTAGAGGGGGGGCCATGCGAGGTGGAGTGAGGGGGGTTGAGGTGAGTAGAGGGGGGCCTTGCGAGGTGGAGGGGGGTTGAGTGAATAGAGGGGGGCCATGCGAGGTGGAGTGAGGGGGGTTGAGGTGAGTAGAGGGGGGGCCACGCGAGGTGGAGTGAGGGGGGTTGAGGTGAGAGAGGGGGGGCCATGCGAGGTGGAGTGAGGGGGTTGAGGTGAGTAGAGGGGGGGCCTTGCGAGTGGAGTGAGGGGGTTGAGGTGAGTAGAGGGGAGCCATGCGAGGTGGAGTGAGGGGGTTGAGGTGAGTAGAGGGGGGGCCATGCGAGGTGGAGTGAGGGGGGTTGAGGTGAGTAGAGGGGGGCCACGCGAGGTGAGTGAGGGGGGTTGAGGTGAGTAGAGGGGGAGCCACGCGAGGTGGAGTGAGGGGGTTGAGGTGAGTAGGGGGGGAGCCATGCGAGGTGGAGTGAGGGGGTTGAGGTGAGTAGAGGGGGGGGCTTGCGAGGTGGAGTGAGGGGGTTGAGGTGAGTAGAGGGGGCCATGCGAGGTGGAGTGAGGGGGGTTGAGGTGAGGAGAGGGGGGGCCATGCGAGGTGGAGTGAGGGGGGTTGTGAGTGAGGGGGAGGGGGGGGCCATGCGAGGTGGAGTGAGGGGGGTTGAGGTGAGGAGAGGGGGGGCCACGCGAGGTGGAGTGAGGGGGGTTGAGGTGAGGAGAGGGGGGGCCATGCGAGGTGGAGTGAGGGGGGTTGAGGTGAGTAGAGGGGGGGCCTTGCGAGTTGGAGTGAGGGGGGTTGAGGTGAGTAGAGGGGGAGCCATGCGAGGTGGAGTGAGGGGGGTTGAGGTGAGTAGAGGGGGGGCCATGCGAGGTGGAGTGAGGGGGGTTGAGGTGAGGAGAGGGGAGCCACGCGAGGTGGAGTGAGGGGGTTGAGGTGAGTAGGGGGGAGCCATGCGAGGTGGAGTGAGGGGGGTTGAGGTGAGTAGAGGGGGGGCTTGCGAGGTGGAGTGAGGGGGTTGAGGTGAGTAGAGGGGGGCCATGCGAGGGGAGTGAGGGGGGTTGAGGTGAGAGAGGGGGCCACGCGAGGTGGAGTGAGGGGGGTTGAGGTGAGTAGAGGGGGGCTTGCGAGGTGGAGTGAGGGGGTTGAGGTGAGTAGAGGGGGGGCCATGCGAGGTGGAGTGAGGGGGGTTGAGGTGAGAGAGGGGGAGCCACGCGAGGTGGAGTGAGGGGGTTGAGGTGTAGAGGGGGGGGGCTTGCGAGGTGGAGTGAGGGGGTTGAGGTGAGTAGAGGGGGGGCTTGCGAGGTGGAGTGAGGGGTTGAGGTGAGTAGGGGGGAGCCATGCGAGGTGGAGTGAGGGGGGTTGAGGTGAGTAGAGGGGGGGCCATGCGAGGTGGAGTGAGGGGGTTGAGGTGATAGAGGGGGGGCCATGCGAGGTGGAGTGAGGGGGGTTGAGGTGAGGAGAGGGGGGCCATGCGAGGTGGAGTGAGGGGGGTTGAGGTGAGGAGAGGGGGGGGCCATGCGAGGTGGAGTGAGGGGGGTTGAGGTGAGTAGAGGGGGGGCCACGCGAGGTGGAGTGAGGGGGGTTGAGGTGAGGAAGGGGGGGGCCACGCGAGGTGGAGTGAGGGGGTTGAGGTGAGTAGAGGGGGGCCACGCGAGGTGGAGTGAGGGGGTTGAGGTGAGGAGAGGGGGGGGCCATGCGAGGTGGAGTGAGGGGGTTGAGGTGAGTAGAGGGGGGCCACGCGAGGTGGAGTGAGGGGGGTTGAGGTGAGGAGAGGGGGGGGCCACGCGAGGTTGAGTGAGGGGGGTTGAGGTGAGGAGAGGGGGCCATGCGAGGTGGAGTGAGGGGGTTGAGGTGAGTAGAGGGGGGGCATGCGAGGTGGAGTGAGGGGGTTGAGGTGAGTAGAGGGGGGCCATGCGAGGCGGTGAGGGGGTTGAGGTGAGTAGAGGGGGGCATGCGAGGTGGAGTGAGGGGGGTTGAGGTGAGGAGAGGGGGGGCCATGCGAGGTGGAGTGAGGGGGGTTAGGTGAGAGAGGGGGGGCCATGCGAGGTGGAGTGAGGGCGTTGAGGTGAGTAGAGGGGGGGGCATGCGAGGTGGAGTGAGGGGGTTGAGGTGAGTAGAGGGGGGGCCATGCGAGGCGGAGTGAGGGGGGTTGAGGTGAGTAGAGGGGGGGCATGCGAGGTGGAGTGAGGGGGGTTGAGGTGAGTAGAGGGGGCCTGCGAGGTGGAGGGGGGTTGAGGTGATAGAGGGGGGCCTGTGAGGTGGAGTGAGGGGGGTTGAGGTGAGTAGAGGGGGCCTTGCGAGGTGGAGTGAGGGGGTTGAGGTGAGTAGAGGGGGGGCCTTGCGAGGTGGAGTGAGGGGGGTTGAGGTGATAGAGGGGGGGCCATGCGAGGTGGAGTGAGGGGGGTTGAGGTGAGTAGAGGGGGGGCCACGCGAGGTGGAGTGAGGGGGGTTGAGGTGAGGAGAGGGGGGGCCATGCGAGGTGGAGTGAGGGGGATTGAGGTGAGTAGAGGGGGGCCTTGCGCGTTGGAGTGAGGGGGGTTGAGGTGAGTAGAGGGGGAGCCATGCGAGGTGGAGTTGAGGGTTGAGGTGAGTAAGGGGGGGCCATGCGAGGTGGAGTGAGGGGGTTGAGGTGAGTAGAGGGGGGGGCCATGCGAGGTGGAGTGAGGGGGTTGAGGTGAGTAGAGGGAGAGCCTTGCGAGGTGGAGTGAGGGGGGTTGAGGTGAGTAGAGGGGGGCCATGCGAGGTGAGTGAGGGGGGTTGAGTGAGTAGAGGGGGGGCCACGCGAGGTGGAGTGAGGGGGGTGAGGTGAGGAGGGGGGGGCCATGCGAGTGGAGTGAGGGGGGTTGAGGTGAGTAGAGGGGGGCCTTGCGACGTGGAGTGAGGGGGTTGAGGTGAGTAGAGGGGGCCACGCGAGGTGGAGTGAGGGGGTTGAGGTGAGTAGAGGGGGGGCCTTCCGAGTTGGAGTGAGGGGGTTGAGGTGAGTAGAGGGGGAGCCATGCGAGGTGGAGTGAGGGGGTTGAGGTGAGTAGAGGGGGGCCACGCGAGGTGGAGTGAGGGGGGTTGAGGTGAGTAGAGGGGGGCCATGCGAGGTGGAGTGAGGGGGGTTGAGGTGAGGATAGGGGGAGCCACGCGAGGTGGAGTGAGGGGGTTGAGGTGAGTAGAGGGGGGCCACGCGAGGTGGAGTGAGGGTGGTTGAGGTGAGTAGAGGGGGGCCTTGCGAGGTGGAGTGAGGGGGGTTGAGGTGAGGAGATTGGGTGCCACGCGAGGTGGTGAGGGGGGTTGAGGTGAGTAGAGGGGGGCCTTGCGAGGTGGAGTGAGGGGGTTGAGGTGAGTAGAGGGGGAGCCACGCGAGGTGGAGTGAGGGTGGTTGAGGTAGTAGAGGGGGCCTTGCGAGGTGGAGTGAGGGGGGTTGAGGTGAGGAGATTGGGTGCCACGCGAGGTGGAGTGAGGGGGGTTGAGGTGAGTAGAGGGGGGGCCTTGCGAGGTGGAGTGAGGGGATTGAGTGAGTCGAGGGGGAGCCATGCGAGGTGGAGTGAGGGGCTTGAGGTGAGGAGAGGGGGGGCCACGCGAGGTGAGTGAGGGGGGTTGAGGTGAGTAGAGGGGGAGCCATGCGAGGTGTGAGGGCTTGAGTGAGTAGAGGGGGAGCCACGCGAGGGGTGAGGGGGGTTGAGGTGAGTAAGGGGGAGCCACGCGAGCGGAGTGAGGGTCACGATCGCACCGCTCATTTCACTTCTGAGCAGCCGTCGCTTGGCACGGACTCGGGGAGAACATGAACATCGGCGCTAATTAATGGGCCTTGTTTGAAAGCAATTAGTACGCACATGTAGACCGAGGGCCCTTCCTCAAGAAAACTCTCATAGGTCAGCTATATATATTAATAATATTAATTAAATACGGCGACTTGTAACATTCCATAAGAATTACAGCAATTATAATGGGATCCATGGAGAATTGCGTGGGATTTTATGTAAATGTTGCACTCAGACCTTTGCTCCAATCCCCATGAGTGAATCCGATACCATCCAGACGTTGGAAGCTAAGCAGCCTCGAGCCTGGACATGCTTGGATGGGCCACCACTGTGCACGAACAGGGTGTTGTAGGCCAGCTGCCAGGCTACGAAATGGCAGCAGATGGCAGAGCAGCAAAATCCATTGTGTACCGTACTCCGATTCCGTGTTTCTCATCCTCGCCTTCACCAAACGCAGCCCTGACCAGCGTCGGGAAGTATGGTCAAATAACCTCCGTGACCTGCACGGCGTTTTATTTTGCTTCAGTTTAGTTTCATTTTGCGTCGCCGTCGCTCGTGCCAATTGCATTTCTCACAATCGCTGAGAAACCGCCGGACCAGGCTGGGAGGCAGCAGCAAGCACCAAGCGGCAAGGACCCGGAGCCCCCCAACAGCTGCCCCAAGCTC